>NC_091977.1:358830288-359131734 GCF_044704955.1 Pristiophorus japonicus
CTGCTCCGTTGCTGCTCGCAGGCCGATGGCCATGCAGACTGCTGGGCCAGGCCGCCACGCTACTCCTTCCACTCCGTGGCCTGCTGCGTTGCTGCTCGCAGGCCGATGGCCATGCAGACTGCTGGGCCAGGCCGCTATGCTGCTCCTTCCACTCCGTGGCCTGCTCTGTTGCTGCTCGCAGGCCGATGGCCATGCAGACTGCTGGGCCAGGCCGCTATGCTACTCCTTCCATTCCGTGGCCTGCTCCGTTGCTGCTCGCAGGCCGATGGCCATGCAGACTGCTGGGCCAGGCCGCTATGCTGCTCCTTCCGCTCCGTGGCCTGCTCCGATGGTGCTCGCAGGCTGGGAGCCACTCAGACTGCTGGGCCAGGCTGCCATGCTGCTCCTTCCGCTGCCCGGCCTGCTCCGACGGTGCTCGCAGGCAGGGGGCCACACAGACAAAACCATCATTGCCTTGAATGATCATATGTTTTCAATATCAGTTGTCTTTAAAGCTTTTAATAAAATTTGACAGCATTTGGCTTTAAGAAACATATTATATTGGTATTAGTTACAAACAATGTAAAGCAGATTGTAGTTCCTTGTGAATTTTTAATTTTGGCTCGGGAATTTGTTTATGGAGTCAGCTTGTCTATTTTGAAATAAGATAATAAATTGCAGCTGAAACATAAATGATCTTACATTTCTTCCATATTATGCAATGTTCATGAGATTCTAACATTATGAAGTGGAGTAAACAACCAGATTTGTTTTGCCTAAATATTGAAGGGATTTGTTATCAAATTATTTATTTTGAATATAACAGTCTTAGCTCCCAAAGACCAGTGACAAATCTGAGAAGAATGATAGCATCATATTGTAGGGAAGAGAACACAGATACAACGTTACAATGCTGAGAAGGCAGAACATTGCAGCTTACATTTATCACATAAGTGGAGCTTGCTGCCAAATTCCATGCTTGAATGTACAGTGGAGCATCCACTTTCTGCCACAATAGAGGGGACTCACTAGCCAGACATGTATATTGGAAAATAATTGAGGATCCTCTGTCTTTGCTCTTACATGTATGCTACATCAATATATTTGGCACAGGACTGAAAGCAATACAATACACATTTGAATTTAATCTTTCTTGTGCTCCGAGAGTGATTTATTTCAAGCAAGAGGAGATTGGTGTTAGCAAACTGTACAATGAGCCAATGCTTTATGCTAGGCTTGATCAAGTGAACATTTTGGCGGATAATCGAGAAGGTGCATCATTGGAATGTGGATAATAGAGGTTATACTGTATTGGTATTCCATTTTCAGTCATAGTCAACTTTTCTACCATGACATAGGTACATATAATATAAGGACACTTTATTCATCAAGCAATGCTTTAATTATATCCATGTTCTGGATATTACCCTTTTTCCTCTGCACAACAACTATTTACCTCTGCTTCTGATTAAACTGTGAATCTTCCTATTTGCATTTTGAATGTAGAACTGCTGTAAATATGCAGTAGACAAATCAGGGCTGTTAAGAGACAGATTGAGCAACAGTTTGTATGTGACTCTTAATCTGATTGTCTGTGAGATGATGTGTTGCCGTTTGATTATGCGGTAATGATCTCAGGTTAGGTGAGATGAGGGTGAGATAGTTGTCTTTTGGGCTCAACCAAAGTGAAGTCCTTCTGCTACACAATAGCAATGCCACTCTTATTGGCTGGTTTGGTGGAAATGAGACGATGAAATGAATAAAAGAAGAGATTGTAGAGGGATATATATTAAAACAAGTGGGAGAAGAAGAGAGACACTGGCATCTGCTATTGCAATAGCAATTCAGGAATCAAGAGCATCTTGTCAGAGTAAAATTAATAAATATAACTTTACATGAATTCATGAAAGGCAGGTTGTAGCTAACAAATGTACTAGAATTCATTAGGGATGTAACAGAGTTGGTCAATAATGTAGTTAAGATAATGGCCTAGAAATTGGATATGGCCTGAAAACGGGCGGTGTCATGGGCCAGCGCTATTTGCCCGCACACGTTCAAAAGGTGCCTCTCATTTTAATGATTGGAGCATTGATCTCAGTGCTAAACACGTTGCCATTTGGCTAGGAGTGGAAAGGGGGCCAATATCATGTGCAGTCTAATGGCCTAGGCTCTCTGCACAACTTAAAGGGAAGGTGCTTTGTTGCAGAAGCACCTCATTGTCATTGTAGAGCAAGCCATGGCTCAGCAACCAAGGGAGTGAGCAAGAAAGTTTTCAGATGCTGCACTGGAGGCCTTGATCCTGACCGTGCAACAAAGGCAGGCTGTCCTGTACCCGCAGGGTGGCAGGAAGCCATCCAAGGCCACTTGCAGAATGCTGTGGAAAGAGATAGTGACTCCGTCACAGCCGCAAAGGACTTAGGATCCAGTGCCGAAAAATGTTTAATGACCTCACACAGCAGGTCAAGATGAGTGAAGGCATCAGCAAATGCCATTTCCCAACATCTACACCACAAGCCTTACACACTGCTCAATGCACCACACACACACATCTCTCACCTACCAGCAATCTCTAACTATCACCAAATACCTCACAATCATGACTTCATTTCACCCTCACAATCTTACCACTGCTGCAACACTCATACCTACATCTCGCATCTTGCACACACTGGCAGCCATTCAACTATGGCAGGCACATGACCCAAACACATTGCATTACACTCACTCACACACTTCCTTTTCTCTTGCAGGCAAGGGTGGCACATAACAGGAGGAAGCAATGACAGATGGGAGGCAGCTAAGCCACAATACAGATGCTCACTGAACTGAAGGAATTGGTGCTTGAAATGATTGGAGGGACAGTGATGGAGTTGGTGGCCAGAGGAGAATTTGAAGCTGATAATGACTGTATGGTCACACCTAATCCTTCTCACATCCCTCTTCCCCCTCATCTCACAATCTCTTTCCACTTACAAGTTGCTGATGGTATATGCATGGATATCTTGCTCACCCCATCTCCCCTCACATAAGCTGACCCTTGTACCTTTCTGTTTTCAGATACCTAAGGCCAGCCTGTCCCTGAACTTGTGGAGGAGAGTGATGGAGGAGAAGAAGAAGACACATGAGCAGTGAATCTGACACTCGCAGACATCAGCACAGAAAATGACACTGCGTGGAATTTAAAGGGTAGTATCGAGGCGGGATGTGCACATGATGAGGCAAGGGGCACTTGTGGGCTGCAGCCAGACCAGGGCAAATGGGTAGTTCTGGTGCCAGCTCCCTGGAGGGCGAGTTCACACACAAGTACTTCTGCACATGACTCAGATGATGACCCCGATGAGGCGGCCTTCAGAAGGAGGGTGATGGGCATGCGCACAGAAATGCTAGGTGCAATGACAAGCCTGCCAGCGAGCCTCTTGTCAGTGTCAAGGAGCGTGGAGGAGCCCGGCTCCAACATTACACGGGGCTTTGCGCAGAGCTTGGAGCCCAGGATTTCCAGAATGGACATGCTGGATAACTCCAGGAGAGACCTTGTGGAACCAGCCGTGATGTTGCACGTAATGGGCAATATTGCAGCTTCCATTGCAGCACAGGCAAAAACGACCCAAGGTCTCAGTGTTGCAGTGGAAGCGCAGGCTGCTCTCCTGCAGGCTCAGCTTGCTGCCACGCCAACTCAGACTGCTGCCATCATCACTGGGTGTCGAAAGAGGCTTCCTCCAACAGATTGCTGGGAATACTGAGCCACCGCCCTCAGGATGACACCATTCCTACTCCCACCCCTGCCACTCCACCAGTGCCCTTGCTGCTATCTATCAGCCAGCCAGCCCAGACTGCCGCTGCCCATGCCGAGGTGGAGTAGTCTACAGCCGGACCGTCTAGATCCACAGCTGGTCGAGGTCGTCGTGCAAAATCATCTGTATTCTCCCCAACTGAAACTCAACAACCTTCCACCAGCCATGCTGCAGCCACTGGGGGAGCACTGTGTAGGAGCACTAGAGTATGTAAAGGCACACAAACAACAGGTACCAAGGAATGCCCAAGGGTGATTACTTGATATTGTAACTTTGATTGCATTCCAATAAATTTATGATTTTGTTTGGAACGTGTGTTTTGTGGTGGCTCTCATTTGAGTTTTGTGCCCAGGAGGATGCTATGATGTTCCAGGACAGAGGGATGGTGCAATGGGAAAGTGGTGAGCAACAGGGATCTGAGGTTTCATTCACTGGAATCAGAGTCTGATGGGACATTCACGGAAAGCCAGTCTGGAACGGGGATTTGCTGCCTGCCTCCTCCCTCCATTCTCTTCCTCTTCCTCATCCTCATTCTCTTGCTCCTCCTCTCCCTTCTCCTCTTCCTGAGTTGGCCCCACAATTCCTGGTGGCAAGGGCTGCACCCTCATGATGGCCAAGTTGTGGCGCATGCAGCAGACTACCACGAAATGGAACAGCTGCTTCGGTGAGTACTGGAGGGTTCCTCCCGAGCAGTCTAAGCTTCAATAGCTCAATGGTCTGCTCAATGATGTTCCTGGTGGCAGCATAGCTGTTATTATAAGAGTGCCGGGTTCGAATGGTGGCATTGCGGAGGGGAGTCATCAGCCAGGTGCAGAGCCCTTGTCTCCGATCAGCCACCCTCAGGTTTGATGTGGTGGCTGTAAGATTGCTGGCACACCAGACTGGCGCAGGATGAAGGCATCATGACTGTTGCCAGGAGAGTGGGCATTCACCATCATGATGTACTGGGCGTGGTCGCACAAGACCTGCACATTAACTGATTAGTAGCCTTTGTGGTTACGGAACATCTCAGGTGCCTGCAAAGCCATGTTTGTGCAGTTGATGGCGCTCTGCACCATGGGGAAGCCCGCTATCCTGGAAAAGCCACATGCGTGCTCATCCTGCTTCTCTCTGTTCAGCGAGAATATAATGTAGTCCCTTCTCTTGGAGAAGAGAGCCTCTATGACCTCCTGGATGCAGCACTGGATGGGCAAACTGTGAGATGTTTGCTAAGTCTCCTACTGCAGACAGATAGGCTCTGTTGGTGAAGCAGTCGAGGGCCATGGTGACATTGAGGGCCATTGGATGAGTCGTGGTCACTCTGCTCTGAGGTTGCAGGTCTGGTTGGAGGAGGTATCAGAGTTCTGTAACCACCTCCTGGTGAAGAGTAGCCTCCTAATACACTGCTCCTTGCTTAAGTGTAGATAAGCTCTAGGACAACCCTAGGTTGGTAAGGACTCCTGTTGAGAGCTCTCCTGGCTCTCATCTTCCTCCTCCCTCTGCGAGCATCTTCTCCCACTCTTCGCTGCCTCTGCTCCCTCTCCCAAAGATACTTAACAAGTAGAGCCCACATGACTGTTAGCAAGTGGTGTGAGAAGAAGCCTTTAAATAAGAATCAAGGTGTTCTCCACTTGCAACAATATTCCCTGTGACCTCAGCAAATTTAAACAAGTTTAGAAAGCTGCAAGAGTTGTAGAAATTTGGAGCCAGTCAAACTGAGAAACCATGTCAGCTGCAAGTTATTGTTGATGATCCTTTGAATTATTGCTGCTGGGGGCTCCTTCCTGCTGCTGAACGCTTGGTCAGCTGGTCGTGATTAGGAGAGGGCGGCAAGTGAAGTGGCGACGACAACATAGGCAAATCTTGCGTCAATGAGCATTGAACACTCATTGATGTGACGATTTGCCTCATTTCCATTTTTCTAGCTGGTGCTGACAACGGCAGCGTTACCAAAGTACCGAATACAGCAGCCGCTGTGGGACCCACCGGATTCAGGTGGAAGCGAGGCTGCCATTGTTTTTTTCATCAAACCCGGCCTTCATGGCCGCGCTAAACCCCGGAGTTTCTAGATCAATCTTTCTGCTCTTTCAGAAAATATTTAAGTGCTCATGATCTGCTTCTGTTGAGGCAATAAAAAAATAGTTTAGATTTACAAACTATTTTGAATGCTTCCAGATAACCCATTTGAATGTTAAGAAGTTATTAATAAAATTACATTTTATTCATAAGATGAAACTTTCCTCTTTTTCAAACACAGGTTGAAATCCTCTAATTTTGGTAGATTTAAATGGCCAATTATAATTCGGTGTGATTTTATTGTAGTGGATTTTGTGAAACACAAACTTACTGGAGGGAATAGCTTGATTATAATGTACTTCTTAAGGAGCGATCTGGCCATTTACCTGATGAGAACTGGTTGGCAGACAGGAAGCAAAGAGTAGGAGTAAATGTGTATTTTTCAGAATGGCAGGCAGTGACTAGTGGGGTACCACAAGGTTCTGTGCTGGGGCCCCAGCTGTTTACATTGTACATTAATGATTTAGACGAGGGGATTAAATGTAGTATCTCCAAATTTGCGGATGACACTAAGTTGAGTGGCAGTGTGGGCTGCGAGGAGGATGCTATGAGGCTGCAGAGTGACTTGGATAGTTTAGGTGAGTGGGCAAATGCATGGCAGATGAAGTATAATGTGGATAAATGTAAGGTTATCCACTTTGGTGGTAAAAACAGAGAGACAGACTATTATCTGAATGGTGACAGATTAGGAAAAGGGGAGGTGCAACGAGACCTGGGTGTCATGGTACATCAGTCATTGAAGGTTGGCATGCAAGTACAGCAGGCGGTTTAGAAAGCAAATGGCATGTTGGCCTTCATAGTAAGGGGATTTGAGTACAGGGGCAGGGAGGTGTTGCTACAGTTGTACAGGGCCTTGGTGAGGCCACACCTGGAGTATTGTGTACAGTTTTGGTCTCCAAACTTGAGGAAGGACATTCTTGCTATTGAGGGAGTGCAGCGAAGGTTCACCAGACTGATTCCCGGGATGGCGGGACTGACATATCAAGAAAGATTGGATCAACTGGGCTTGTATTCACTGGAGTTCAGAAGAATGAGAGGGGATCTCATAGAAATGGTTAAAATTATGATGGGTTTAGACAGGTTAGATGCAGGAAGAATGTTCCCAATGTTGGGGAAGTCCAGAACCAGGGGTCACAGTCTAAGGATAAGGGGTAAGCCATTTAGGACCGAGATGAGGAGAAACTTCTTCACCCAGAGAGTGGTGAACCTGTTGAATTCTCTACCACAGAAAGTTGTTGAGGCCAATTCACTAAATATATTCAAAAAGGAGTTCGATGTAGTCCTTACTACTAGGGGGATCAAGGGGTATGGCGAGAAAGCAGGAATGGGGTACTGAATTTGCATGTTCAGCCATGAACTCATTGAATGGCGGTGCAGGCTCGAAGGGCCGAATGGCCTACTGCTGCACCTATTTTAAAAAAAAAACAAGTTCTGTAATTCAGCTCTGGAAAGCGCAATACTTGTGTGTAATAACTTCATGCAGATAGAGAAAATCAGTTTATTCAAAAGGCCTAGTTCAAGCATATATCAGTCCGTTTAATATGTAATTGGCAACTGGCATGGAAAATAATACTAGAACAGTTTAGCTTGTTTAAGAAGTTGACTTTAAGCAAAATAAAAGTTCACTAAATTAACAGCTGGAAAAGTACTCGGAAGGTAATAATTGTTTGAAACAGTTTCCATGTATTTGAAGTCAAAATTTTATGAGCAACTAGATTCAAAAGTAAAAGCAATAATAGTTAAATATAATGGAATCATGTAAATGTCAGCTAAATGTAAGAAGAAAGCACAATCCCCAATATATTTCACATTTCAAAAGTTTGACATGTTTCAGTTAGTTGCAGTAAATAATAAATTTCCAGCATTCGAAAATTTGATGGACCCATTGATGCATTGTTACAGTTTTTTTTAATAACTTCTGATGTATGGCTGTAAATGTTATGAATTTGCTACAAAGAGCTTAATGCTATTGGAATCGTTGAACTGATGTAGAAAAGATGATCCTGAGAAATATGGTACAACAGTAAGGTTAACTAGTGCAACGCTAGCATAAATTACATTTTCAACTTCAAATTAAATTGGGTTGAATCACAACTTGGACTATTTAAGGAAATGTAAGATTTGCAAATTCTATTTTTACTGTACTTCAGCTTAGAGTAATATTTCATTTTGAATGCTAACCTGTCCTATAACTTCACATTGGTTTATAATTGACAAAGACTAAAAGAATAAATTTAAGAAACACATCTGGTGACATACAACACTCTGCAGCTGTGGCGAAGTTGTTTAGTTAGCATTTTGCTCATTCCTGTTTCCCCCGGTAATAAGTATCAAACGAAAACTAGCTCTGTTACATACTGATTTAATTTCAACACAGTTGTTAGCAGTGATCTGCCTTTCATGAGCTGTCAGTTTATATGTGTTTCCTTCACGGTGGCTAGATGCTCACGATTCTTAAATTGTTTCATTTAGAATTGTCTTAGATATTTTTCAGACCTCAGATATCATCTTAACAGATGTATAAGTATAATGTTCCTGCTGTTAACATTGTCTAAAGATTGGATTCACAATATACTGATCCCTTCCATAGTTGCGCAAATAATTTCATATGAGTTTCACTAATGATCTATAGCAAATCCCAATTTTTAATTCCCATCTCTTGGAGAGATAAATTGACTTATGATGCATTTACAGTGCAGCTATCACTCTGAAACCAGTCGCTCCAGTTCAAGTTCTTGGCAAGCAGTACCATAGCAGTTAATTTTGATTGGGTGATAGTACAAAATGGGCAGTATTGGTTCAGCCACCCATTATACGTCTCTCTTGATTTTCATTATCACCCAAAGTCAAAATGAATCCCTATATTTCATTGCTTGGCTCTTTGCTGGATGGAACTTTAACTGTCCTTCTTAAGAGAGAGCTTTGCACTTGCATTGGCAGAGCACTCGTTCAACAGTTAATGTTTCGAGACCAGTAACCGGAAAATTTCTGCCCTCTAAGGATATAAGTTAAGATCAGCTAGGTCTACAAAGGAGTGAGCCATGGCTCAGTGGTAGCATTCCCATCTTTGAGTTCGATGTTTATGGGTTTAAGCCCTACTCCAGACAGTCTTGCTGAGCAAAGGAGAGAGTTCAAGAGTCATAGAATGTACAGCACAGAAACAAGTTATTCGGCATAACTTGTCTATGCCGATGTTTATGCTTCCCATGTGCCTTGTCCCACTCTACTTCATCTAACCCTAACAGCATAACCTTCTATTCCTTTCTCCTTCATGTTTTTATCGAGCTTCCACTTAAATGCATCTATGCTATTTGCCTCAACTTTTTCTTGTGGTAGCGAGTTTTACAGTCTTGCCAATATTTTGGGCAAAGAAGTTTCTCCTGAATTCCTTATTGGATTTATTTGCGACTATCTTATATTTATGGCCCTTAGTTTGGTCTTCTGCACAAGTGTAGACATCTTCTCTACATCTACTTATCAAACCTCTTCATAATTTTAACGGCCTCTATTAGGCCATTCCTTAGCCTTCTTTTTCCGAGAGAAAAGAGCCACAGCCTGTTCAGCCTTTCCTGATAAATATATCCTCTCAGTTCTGGCATCATCATTATGAATCCTTTTTGCATCCTCTCCAGTGCCTTGCTATCCTTTTTATAATATGGAGACCAGAACTGTTCACAGTACTCTAAGTGTTGTTTTACTAAGGTTCTATGTAAGTTTAAATTCACTTCAACGCTTTTTAATTCTAACCCTGTAGAAATGAACTGCTCTGCTTGTTTTGCTTTTTTTATGGCCTTATTAACCTGTGTCGATATTTTTAGTGATTTGTGTATCTGTACCCCTAGATCCCATTGCTCCTCTACCCCGTTTCAACTCTTATTATCCAAGTAGTATATGGCCTCCTTATTCCTCCTACCAACATGTAATGGTTGCCCCACTTTTCTATAGAGCAGTTGCAGCCCTGAGTCTGGATTTACACTGTCAATTTAGCATTGGTGCAAAGTGATTTCACATTGATTCTAAACTGCATCTTTAGACCCATCTCATCAAAGATTAATACAACTTTTTTGATAGTGATCAGTTGCTGTATTGCAAACAACACTACTGCTCTCTGAAATATCATTCATCTTAGTCCCAGTAAGATAGACTACCTGGTTATCCTCATTCCTGCACACAGGCACACTTCTTTATCCACTTATCTGAGAATTGATCTGCCCACTGCAATTGTTTACCTTTTATTGGCCCTTTACTTGGTGTCTACCAGGGGTCCTGTTTACTGTAGACCCTCCTTCCTTTTCATCCACCTTTCTTCTGGTGTCTCTGCACTTCTAGGGGCCAAGTTTGGAGCCACACCTGATTTCTGCGCTCAAAACCGCGCCGAAAACTTACCTCGGTATTCTCCACTCCCTCAGGTCGACCCAGGCCCTTGGCGCGGTGCAGCACGAGCTGTGGGGGGCGGAGCCAGGTCCCTGCGCTGAAATCAGTGCCGGGACCTCTGCACAGGCGCGCTACAGTGGGCGCGCATGTGCAGTAGCTCCAGGCGTGCAAAACTGTGTGGGAGGGGCCCGAAGCGTGCTGCCCCTAGCCCTGGCCGAATGGGTTCACTGGGGCAGCGAAGATCAGGCTGCACCTCCCTCCTCCAGCTCCTGCTCTGGCTGTGGCTCCAGCTTCTTCCCCTGTTCAGCTGACGCTCCCACTAGCTCTCTCAACCGCCCCCCCGCCCCCATCTCCCACTCTGCTGCCCACCCGTCCCCCCCCAGCTCCCGCTCCGCTGCCCGCTCCGCTCTGCTCCGGTTCCCCCTCCCTTCAACTCCGGTCCACTCCCTCTTCCTTTGGCGGGGCCCGTTCAGCCTCCTCCCTCTCCTCTCCCCCTCCCTCCCTCTTTAAACTAATAGATGGAGTTTGAGCTCCATCCAGCTGGTTTTACTGGCAGGATCAGAACAACAAAGGTGAGCTTCAATTACTTAAGACTATTCTCCATGATGATTGAAAACACTGATAATGGGATCACAAATAATTGACATTCCACGATATCTTAATACGATCAAAAATGACTAACTGAAAATGTATTTACACATTCTCTACCTTGATATGCATGATACTTGCATATTGTTAATTGACCTCTAGAGGGCCCGTGATATGAGTGAGCACACTGCAGCAATTACATTCCAGGATCTCCTCTTATAGGGCTCAATTTTGTGCAAGAGTTACTCCATT
This sequence comes from Pristiophorus japonicus, assembly GCF_044704955.1. Lineage (NCBI taxonomy): Eukaryota > Metazoa > Chordata > Chondrichthyes > Pristiophoridae > Pristiophorus > Pristiophorus japonicus. The sequence continues at coordinate 358,841,328 of NC_091977.1, forward strand.
TTTTTGGAGTAACTTGGTTTTTCTGGCGTAACTTAAAAATCCCCATCTTCCACAATCAATTTGCACCAGTGTAAGTGAGTTAGTTATGATTTTTTTAGTTTCGTTTTTTTTTCTCAAAAGGGGGCGTTACCAGCCACCTATGCCAGTTCTGCCCATTTAGGCAATTTTGGCCAGCTAATAGTTACTCCAAATCTACTTAGGTGAGCGTATGTGGCCACGACAGAAAACCCTTGTGGAGAGTTAAAGAAATCGGCGCAGGTAGGTACATCGGAGGCCATTCGGCCTGGGATAGGGGAAAGGAGGGAAGTGGAGAGGACCTGCACCTAAAGCACCAAGCCTTACAAACCACCAAACCTTGGAAACAAAAAGTTCTAAGAATTCAATAACAAATTGAAGTAAGTACTACCTTCATCTTAAAACTCGGCCTGGGAAGTCAGCGGGCCGGCCGGTGTGGGAGGCCACTCGGCCTGGGCTAGGGGTGGGCAGGAGAACTGATAGAAATCATCCAGGCAGGAGCACTATCAGTTCTCGTGCCCGCCCATCCCTAACCTTGGCCGAGTGGCCTCCCGGAGCGATTTCTAAGATTAAAGTGGGTCCTTCGAAGCTGCAGCAGGGGACATATGCAGCATGTCTCAATACGCTGCACATTGCTGCATTCACCAAATCACAAAAGCTCTCTACGCCCGCAGAATGGGCTTCATAGTGTTCCCAACGAGCAAGGAGAGCCAGAATGAGCGGGCATGTGGCTTTGGCAGGCTAGCGGGCTTCCCAAGGGGTCAAGGAGCAATTGACTGCAGACACATGACCTTGTGAGCAGCATTCCACAACGCAGAGGTATTTAGAAATTGAAACGGATACCACTCCCTAAACATGCAGCTGGTGTGAGACCACACACAGTGCATCCTCACAATGAATGCTGTCTATCCAGGGAGCGCACATGATGCTTTCATCCTGCATGAGAACCCTGTGTTACGATTGTTTCGGCCACCACGAGAAAGGCACGGCTGACCGCTCGGGGACTGAGGATACAGCCTAGCCACCTGGCTAATGAGCCCCCTCCGCAACCCCATTACAGAAGTGAAGCATCGCTACAATGAGAGCCATGCGGCCACACGCAACATCATCGAACAGACAATAGGGGGGCTCAAGCAGCATTTACGATGCCTGGACCACTCTGGAGGCAGCCTTCAATACTCCCCTCAACAGGTGTCGGAATTCATTGTGGTGCCCTGCATGCTACACAATTGGCCATCATAAGGGGCCAGACATTAGCAGTGGGGATTGCACCCCAACCTCAGGAGTACGAGGAACAGAAGATTGGTAAAGACCTGAATCGCCATCCACACCAGGATGAGTACCATCCACGGAGGAGGCAACATCGCGATGCTGCCGGACCAAGAGCTGCGCGTCATCGGCTCATAATCAATCGGTTATCTTGAATGGAGGAAGTGAGGGATGCAGCTAGTGCTGACACTATGTGCCAAGATAATGGCATATCTCCGTTAAACTCTAAAATGATACAAAAGGTGGCAATGGAAAATGTTCAAAGTAACATTTTACTAATGACACCAATGTTGTCGCCTCAACCAATAGAACCAATACCACCCCTCAGCAAGTAACAAAACAAAACCCGACGTCCCGTATAAACACAATCAAGCACAAGGAAGTTCATTAATGTAACTACATATTCACAGCCATTATTTACATTGGGATTACAACTGTCCATGGTGGGCAAAGTCATCTCACAGACTTTGCCTGATATTTCCCACCCCTCACCTTAACACCCCCCCTCCTGGCACCCCCCATGCCTAAAGCTCAGTGCCTACAGAAAGGCTGCTTTAGGGCTGCTGTGTGTGTGGGGCAGATAGTACAGATGGCCTACCAGGATGCCCTGGACCAGCACTAGGCCTGGAAGGCCCAGCTGCAGACTCCACCGCCTCAGCACCGGTGGCAGCAGTCTGTGATGGTTCGGGTGTAGAACATGGTAGAGTGGCAGTGGTGGGAGCCGGAATGCTGTAATCTTGAGGAACGACAGCACTTTCCATTTCCAGGGGCCCAGTGCCACTCACCCGGGACGGAGCATCAGCATCTGGAGCATGATGTGTGAGCACCATTGCTGGCCTGTTTTTGCACTGTCACTTCCCCGTCGGACTGTGGGGAACACAGAAAGGATGGCAGCAGTCAGTGTGTGCACGGCATCACATTGAGACTGACTCAGAGCACACTGAGCCTGAAATGCAGCAGTCTGCAAGCTCATGTTAGCAATCACTGACAGCATCACTGCACAAAATTCTTGCATGACACGTGCCATCCCCTCTGAGACTCCACTATCGCTCAATGAGCCCATCTCCCCCTGTGAGCAGACAAGGATGGGCTCATTGGACTGCTGAGATGCATGGGCGGCCTCCTCCAAACTCACAGAAAGTGCGTCAAATGCTCTGTGGGACCCGAGCCAATGCACCCATGAGGTCACTGTTCAGGGGGCAGGCTGCTGCACTTGTGGCTGATCATTTGTAAGCACAAAGCAACAGATGTGTGGTTAACAGCAGGAGAGGGGGCAGGAAGATAAGAGGAAGATGGCATTGGACATCTATATGTCTATATATCAGGGGTCAAAGAACTCACATAAATCGCGAACGCTATTCACATATCATCACTAACCATAGGGGGCTCTGCCTCATGTAAAATGGGGTGCCCATGAGAGCCGACACTTACTGCTCCACTTCAGTGAGGTCCTGAAGCTCAGGTTCTCCACTTCCAGTATGCCGCTGCTCCCGGCAATTGTGCTCCAATTCTGCCTACAATAAGAACAAGAAGGTGTGAATGAGTGTGCAACTCATCGTGTTGACACATTCGCCTTCCATAGTAGAGTAGCTGCCTGACTACAAGTGTAAAGATGTGCATTATAATCTGTGTGGCTGCGCACAGAGTATGTGGGAAGGCTGGGAGGAGGTGAGAGCTGTTATGTATTGATGTGTGTATCATCCTGGTACCTTAAATATATAGTGAGCACAAAGGTACAGCACAGAGGGCGCTGTGGTGGGAGACCTGAAAGTACCTGCAAGAGGCAGTATAAAAGGCTGACCACCACACCTGAGAGTTACTCTGGAGCTGTTCAATAAAGGACTAAGGTCACAGCAGTTAGATCAACACCAGACCGTGTGGAGTCAGTGGTTTGTGTGCGACATACACCACATTGGCGACGAGGAATCGGACGAATTCCACGGAACCATGGCTACTCTGGGCTCACTAAAGGATTTTACCGTGGGCAATGATTGGGGGGCTTTTACGGAAAGGCTCGAGTACTACTTCACAGCAAACGACCTGACGGAGGACACGGACGCAATGAGAGATAAGCGTAAGGCGATATTGCTCTCCAGTTGTGGCGATGAGGTTTACTGTCTCGTCAGAGATTTGCTGGCACCCGGGAGCGCCAGGGACAAGTCATACGAGGAGCTGACTGAACTCATTCGTGACCAGTTGAAACCGAAGGAGAGCATCCTCACGGCCAGATACAAATTTTACCATCACTGCAGACCTGAGGGCCAGGATGTCGCCAAATATGCTGCGGACCTCAGGAGACTCACGGCGGCGTGCGATTTTGGCGCACACCTTGACGAGGCGTTGCGGGACGTTTTCGTCATGGGGATCGGCCATGAGGGCCTCCTTCACAAGCTGCTAGCCACGGAACCCACAGTCACTCTGACAAAGGCCATCACCATCAGCTGGGCATATATGACCTCGACTTGCAGCACCAAAGAAATGATCCACACAGTCTCGAACCCGGCAGGCACTGTCCACAGGATAGCGCCCACCATGGACAAAACTGCAGAACGTGGCTCTGCCCGGGGCAGAGAGCACGGACCTCGGGGTTCTGGAACTCAGAGTCCGCTGAGGGGGGCCAGTCAAGCAGCACCATGCTGGCGCTGTGGAGGAAGCCATGGGGCTCGCCGTTGCAGGTTTGCAGAGTATACGTGCAATACCTGTCACGTTAAAGGCCACCTTCAGTGTATGTGTAAAATAAATCGGACTCACCATGTGGCTGAGGAGACGGGGGATGATCCACTGTTCAGCGAGGAGCAGGCAGAAGAAGATGAGGTGTTGGGACTGTACACATGTACTGACGATTCGCCCCCAGTGAGTATGACAGTGGATACGGGATCGGGTCCGTCGTTGATGAGTCAGAGAACCTTTGATAAACTGTGGATTAACCCAGCTGCACGGCCCAAGCTGGTCCCGGTCACGGCGAAGCTGCGTACCTACACCAGGGAACTGATACCTGCTCTTTGCAGAGTGGAGGTGCAGGTATCCCACGGGGACGAGACGCACGCTTTACCTTTGTGGGTCGTTGCAGGCGATGGGCCGCCGCTCCTCGGCCGGAGGTGGATGGGGACGGTCTGTGGAAGCTGGGAAGACTTCACCACTCCACAGGCTGCTGCTCCCCGGGGTGCTGCCGTGCCCCGGGTCCCCAGAGAGCAGCGCCGACCGAGCTGGAGCTGCAGCCTCAATCCACCCACAGGCAAGCCCCAGGCCCAGACCTCAAGCTACAGAGATCCTGCAGCCTTGGCCCCCACAGGCAAGCAGCCCTGCAGAGAGGGGCCTAGTGCGGGGGGGGACGGCGGTGAGCCGGCGGGGTGCGAGGGATCCAGGATGGCCGACGGATCGGAGGGGCCCACGCAGAGAGAGAGAGTCAGGCGGCGGCAGCAACTGGAGGTCGGCGGCCACGACGGCCGCAGAGGAGGCCGCTACGGAGGCTGCAGGGGAGGCGGCAAGTGCGGCAGCTGGAGAAACGATGACGATGGCCACAGGAGAGGCGACAAGTCAGGTGGCAGCGGAGGGGAGCGGAGGCTGCGGTGGCGGAGGGCATCCGGAGCGGCAGAGAGCAAGATAGCCGCGGCCTCGTGTCCAGAGCAGCAGAGCATCAAAGATGGCGGTGCCCAAGGAGAAGCTTCGTGGAATCCTGCTGCATCAAAGATGGCACCTTAAAAAGGAAATGCATCCGGGAGTCTTAAAAGAGCCTTACCACATGGTGGTCCCCACAAAATTACTTCTGTAAGGCAAGAGCGAGTCTAAAATGAGCTATGTTAATGTGGGATGATGGATTTATATTTTAATGCTGATTGGTCACTGTGTGTTTGTGTAAAATAATGGATATGAAGTACAATTAATGATAAGAACTTATAAAGAAATAACTGCAGAGTGACTTGGATAGGTTAGGTGAGTGGGCAAATGCATGGCAGATGAAGTATAATGTGGATAAATGTGAGGTTATCCACTTTGGTGGTAAAAACAGAGAGACAGACTATTATCTGAATGGTGACAGATTAGGAAAAGGGAAGTGCAACGAGACCTGGGTGTCATGGTACATCAGTCATTGAAGGTTGGCATGCAGGTACAGCAGGCGGTTAAGAAAGCAAATGGCATGTTGGCCTTCATAGCGAGGGGATTTGAGTACAGGGGCAGGGAGGTGTTGCTACAGTTGTACAGGGCCTTGGTGAGGCCACATCTGGAGTATTGTATACAGTTTTGGTCTCCTAACTTGAGGAAGGACATTCTTGCTATTGAGGGAGTGCAGCGAAGATTCACCAGACTGATTCCCGGGATGGTGGGACTGACCTATCAAGAAAGACTGGATCAACTGGGCTTGTATTCACTGGAGTTCAGAAGAATGAGAGGGGACCTCATAGAAACGTTTAAAATTCTGACGGGTTTAGACAGGTTAGATGCAGGAAGAATGTTCCCAATGTTGTGGAAGTCCAGAACCAGGGGTCACAGTTTAAGGATAAGGGGTAAGCCATTTAGGACCGAGATGCGGAGAGACTTCTTCACCCAGAGAGTGGTGAACCTGTGGAATTCTCTGCCACAGAAAGTGGTTGGGGCCAATTCACTAAATATATTCAAAAGGGAGTTAGATGAAGTCCTTACTACTCGGGGGATCAAGGGGTTTGGCGAGAAAGCAGGAATGGGGTACTGAAGTTTCATGTTCAGCCATGAACTCATTGAATGGCGGTGCAGGCTAGAAGGGCTTTATAGCCTGCTCCTGCACCTATTTTCTATGTTTCTATGTTTCTATGTAACTGCTCAGTGTACCCGCAACCCGTGTACCAGATAACATGTACCATACAAATGCACTGTGTATGCATACCTGCCTTCCGTTGGACAAACAAGGTCGAGATCCCCGGCAACGACTTCGGGACTGGGGGGGGAAGTGAGATGTTATGTATCGATGTGTGTATCGTCCTGGTACTTTAAATGTATAATAAGCACAATGGAGGGCGCTGTGGTGGGAGACCTGAAAGTACCTGCAAGAGGCAGTATTAATCTCTGAGGCTGTTCAATAAAAGACGAAGATCACAGCAGTTAGATCAACACCAGACCGTGTGGAGTCAGTGATTTGTATGCTACATACACTACAAGAGCCACCTTGGATTGCAGATCAGGGTGACATTTGCTGAACGCATCTCAAGAGTCAAAGGGCAGTGCAAGAAGGGTGAGATTGAATAGGGGACAAGAGGGTCCGTGCCACCTGATTGAGCAGGGCATGGCTGGTGAAGTGAGCCTCCAGCTTTCAGGTAGCTTCACCAACCCACACCATGGCCTGGAACACATAGAGAAGGGGTAGCCTCCTCAAAGACTTTACATTGTGTGAGACACTGATCTTGCAACCATGGCAGGAGTGCATAAATGTAAAGGGTACTCACCCTGACGACCTTTGTGAGGTCGGTAATCCTTTTGCGACATTGGGTCGCAGTTCAAGGCACCGTGTCTGTCATAGACATCTCCTGTGCAATCTCCCTCAAAATCCTCCGAAATACTCTTGGCATGGGCCTCCTTCCTCCAGCAAGATGCAAGGCAGGCCACCTCTTCTCTCTGGCCTGTATAAATGCCTCAGCGGCTGTGGCTGAGAAGCGGCATGCTCTCTGGTGTCCCGCCTGCTCCTCTATTTTTCCGCATTGCCCAAACTGCACAGGTGGAACCGCGCATGTGCAAACTTATAGTGCTGCGCCCTAAACGTCCGGCTGGGTTCAGGAACTATAGCGGGCCTCTGCACATGCGCTCGTAAAGTTGTGTTTTTTGCGCGGCAGTTTTCGGTAGGTGCAGCCGAGCACAGATGTGTAATGCCTGATTTAGTGCCCCTGATTATTGCAGCTGAGTTTTGGGCAAACTTTTATAGGACACAAAATTTACCGCCCCGCCGCCATTAGTGCCCCAAGATGTCTCCAAATAATTTCAGACCAGAACATCTTAAAAGAAGTGGCTGCAGAGATAATGGATGCATGGTTGTAATCTTGCAAAATTCCCTAGATTCTGGGAAGGTCCCAGCGGATTGGAAAGCTTCAAATGCAGAGTCAGCATGGTTTTATAAAAGAGGAATCGTGCTTGAGTAATTTATTAGAGATCTTTGAGGACATAATGAGTATGGTGGATAAAGGAGAACCAGTGGATGTGTGTATTTGGATTTCCAAAAGGCGTTCAATAAGGTGCCACATAAAAAGTTACTTCACAAGATAAGAGCTCATGGCGTTGTAGGTAATATATTAGCATGGATAAAGTATTGGCTAACAGAAAACAGAGAGTAGAGATAAATGGGTCATTTTCAAGTTGACAAACTGTAACAAGTGAAGTGCCACGGGGATCGGTGCTGGGGTCTCAAATATTTATAATCTATATTAATGACTTGGCTGAAGGGACCGAGTGTAATGTAGCCAAGTTTGCTGACGATAGAAAGACAGGTGGGAAAGAAACATAGAAACATAGAAACATAGAAAATAGGTGCAGGAGTAGGCCATTTGGCCCTTCGAGCCTGCACCACCATTCAATAAGATCATGGCTGATCATTCACCTCAGTACCCCTTTCCTGCTTTCTCTCCGTACCCCTTGATCCCTTTAGCCGTAAGGGCCACATCTAACTCCCGCTTGAATATATCCAACGAACTGGCATCAACAACTTTCTGCGGTAGGGGATTCCACAGGTTAACAACTCTCTGAGTGAAGAAGTTTCTCCTCATCTCAGTCCTAAATGGCTTACCCCTTAGACTGTGTCCCCTGGTTCTGGACTTCCCCAACATCGGGAACATTCTTCCTGCATTTAACCTATCCAGTCCCTTCAGAATCTTATATGTTTCTATGAGATCCCCTCTCATCCTTCTAAACTCCAGTGAATAAAGGCCGAGTCGATCCAGTCTCTCCTCGTATGTCAGTCCAACCATCCCGGGAATCAGTCTGGTGAACCTTCGCTGCACTCCCTCAATAGCAAGAACGTCCTTCCTCAGATTAGGAGACCAAAACTGAACACAATATTCCAGGTGAGGCCTCACCAAGGCCCTGTACAACTGCAGTAAGACCTCAAAACACCTAGCTATGAAGGCCAACATACCATTTGCCTTCTTCATCACCTGCTGTACCTGCATGCCAACTTTCAATGACTGATGTACCATGACACCAAAGTCTTGTTGCACCTCCCCTTTTCCTAATCTGCTGCCCTTCAGATAATATTTTGCCTTCATGTTTTTGCTCCCAAAGTGGATAACCTCACATTTATCCACATTATACTGCATCTGCCATGCATTTGCCCACTCACCTAACCTGTCCAAGTCACCCTGCAGCCTCTTAGCATCCTCCTCACAGCTCACACCACCACTCAGTTTAGTGTCATCTGCAAACTTGGAGATATTACACTCAATTCCTTCATCTAAATCATTAATGTATGTTGTAAACAGCTGGGGTCCCAGTACTAAGCCCTGCGGCACCCCATTAGTCACTGCCTGCCATTCTGAAAAGGACCCGCTTATCCCGACTCTCTGCTTCCTGTCTGCCAACCAGTTCTCTATCCACATCAGTACATTACCCTCAATATCATGTGTTTTAATTTTGCACACCAATCTCTTATGTGGGACCTTGTCAAAAGCCTTTTGAAAGTCCGAATGCACCACATCCACTGGTTCTCTCTTGTCCACTCTACTAGTTACAAAATTCCTGAAGATTTGTCAGGCGTGATTTCCCTTTCATAAATCCATGTTGACTTGGACGGATCCTGTCACTGCTTTCCAAATACGTTGTTATTTCATCTTTAATAATTGATTCCAACATTTTCCCCAATACTGATGTCAGGCTAACCAGTCTATAATTACCCGTTTTCTCTCTCCCTCCTGTTATAAAAAGTGGTGTTACATTAGCTACCCTCCAGTCCAGAGGAACTGATCCAGAATCGATAGACTGTTGGAAATTGATCACCAATGCATCCACTAATTCTAGGGCCACTTCCTTAAGTACTCTGGGATGCAGACTATCAGGCTCTGGGGATTTATCAGCCTTCAATTCCATCAATTTCCCCAACACAATTTTCTGCCTAATAAGGATATCCTTTAGTTCCTCCTTTTCACTCGACCCTTAGTCCCTGAGTACTTCCGGAAGTTTATTTGTGTCTTCCTTCGTGAAGACAGAACCAAAGTATTTGTTCAACTGGTCTGCCATTTCTTTGTTCCCCATTATAAATTCACCTGAATCTGACTGCAAGGGACCTATGTTTGTCTTCACTAATCTTTTTCTCTTCACATATCTATAGAAGCTTTTGCAGTCAGTTTTTATGTTCCCGGCAAGCTTCCTCTCATACTCTATTTTTCCCCTCCTAATTAAACCCTTTGTCCCCCTCTGCTGAATTCTAAATTTCTCCCAGTCCTCAGGTTTGCTGCTTTTTCTGGCCAATTTATATGCCTCTTCCTTCGATTTAACACTATCCTTAATTTCCCTTGTCAGCCACGGTTGAGCCACCTTCCAGACAGGGATGTACAATTGTTGAAGTTCATCCATGTGATCTTTAAATGTTTGCCATTGCCTATCCACCGTCAACTCTTTAAGTATCATTTGCCAGTCTATTCTAACCAATTCATGTCTCATACCATCGAAGTTACCTTTCCTTAAGTTCAGGACACTAGTCTCTGAATTAACTGTGTCACTCTCCATCTTAATAAGAAATTCTACCATATTATGGTCACTCTTCCCCAAGGGGCCTCACACAACATAATTGCTAATTAGTCCTTTCTCATTACACATCACCCTGTCTAGGATGGCCAGCCCTCCAGTTGGTTCCTCAACATATTGGTCCAGAAAACCATCCCAAATACATTCTAGGAAATCCTCCTCCATCATATTGCTACCAGTTTGGTTAGCCCAATCTATATGTAGATTAAAGTCGCCCATGATAACTGCTGTACCTTTATTGCACGCATCCATAATTTCTTGTTTGTGAGGAGGACACAAAGAGTCTGCAAAGGGATAAAGATAGCTTAATGATTGACCAAAAATTTGGCAGATGGAGTATAATGTGGGAAAATGTGATGTTATCCACTTTGATGGAAAGACTAGAAAAGCAAAATATTATTTAAATTGAGAGAGAGTACTGAATGCTGCATTACAGAGGGAACTGGGTGTCCTCGTACATGAAACACAAAAAGTTAGTATGCAGGTACAGCAAGTAATTAGGAAGGCAAATGGAATGTTGGCCTATATTGCATAATGTTTTGTTTACTCTATGTGGACATGGAACATATACATTGATTAAGAACTTGATTGCTCCTGTCCAGCCTGAAGACTAATGTATGAGGAGTTTGTCCCAGTGGTCAATGAACGTTTGATCCCGAAGCCACTCGTTACGATGGAATGCTTCAGGTTTAACCAGAAAACTTAAAGGGATGATGAAAATGTTTATTGGTTTATGGTAGAACTGATTTAATTGTCCAAAACATAATTTTGTGTTTTACTCGACGATATAATAAAAGATCACTTTGTCTGCAGTTTGAAGTAAACATCAGTACAGAGGCAACACTTAGTAGAAGACAAACTCATGTCTGCTACATCTCTCGAAATAGTACTTGGCAAAGACCAACCAAACCATGGCAGCATATTCATGTTGATTTAGTCGAGCTGAAGACATGGAAATTTAATACTTATTTTGGATTCTCATTCTAAATGCCTCAATGTGGTTTTTGATGTCGTCAACAGATGCAAATGCGATGACTGATGTGTTAAGATATCTGTTTGCCCAATATGCACTTCCTGCAGAGCTGGTCTCTGACAATGGACTACCTTTTCAATTATATGATTTTTCTGAATTATTGAATAAGAATGGTGTATCTCATATTTCTTCTCCATCGAGACACCCACAGTCAAAACTTCTCTAAATAAAGGTGCTAGATCTTGCACCATGCATCAGAAATTAGTTGCACTTCTCTTGCGTTATCGCATGATGCCTCATACCATGACACTTTCTGAGCTATTCACTGGAAAGAAGTTAGGTACTTGCTTTGATATTTTTAATCCTGACTTCGAAACATCAGTGTCGAGAAGGAAACTGCGTAATGCTGGATTGACAACTTCAAAGCATTATTGTGTGTTAGAAAGAGGAATATTAAGTGGAGTGTTGATGTTACTGAAGATTGGAATTGTTATATTTTTAGTTGCAGAGGAGAGTTTTCTGTGGCAGTGTCCTAAAGATCAATTCCGAGAACCGGATCGATGAACTGGCTTTGATGCACCAGTGCCTATTTCTACCTCAGTAAGTAGTTGTTACAACTTCTCTGAAAGTTTCAGATGTTGCACCTATTCCCATGTGTAATGAACCAACCACATCCTGATTCTCGTGTGAACTCTCCAGCACGGTCTCCGAGGAAAGTTGTGAAACTCGATGGTTTTGTAATTACCATCTACTGCTCCAGTTATTAGTCGCAGCTCACCCACTGTCGAATCTACTCAAAGATGTCCGCAAAGGTTAAGGAGACCTCCAAATTGATTGGATTTGTAGATAGTTATCAGAGTAGGCTTTCAATATGGTTCTCCAGTTGGCATAACCCATACTTCCTGCATTTTACCAGGAGAATACTATGATTATTTATTATATGATGTAGTCGCGGTTAACCAGGCTCATTCTTGGAGCGGGTTCTTGTCAGCTTGAAATTTTCAAAGGGTTGGGGAGTGGAGGGGGTGTGGAGCAGTGATATGTGTGGTACAGGTTCGACCTCCAAAATCCGGAGTTCCTGAATCCAGAATGTTCCGGAATCCGGACACCGGGCCAATCCGTGACGGGGTCGTCCGGAAACTGGAAAATGTTCCGATATCCGGAGTCCTCCTGACTCGGCGAACTGACTTCGCCTGCCCCGACTTCGCCATAACTTTGCCCATCCCAAATTCGCGTCCCGGCCCCCCGTCCTCCCCTTTACCTCAGCTGCCCGACCCCACCTACCTCGGGCCAGACAAGGAACTCCTCCACGGCGGCGGGGCCCCGCCCGATCAGGTACTCGGTAGCAGGGCCCCGCACGAACATCTCCTCGGCGGGGTCCGCGTGAACATCTCGCCGGCAGGGCCCCATGCAAACATCTCCTCTTCGCCGGAGCCCACGCGAAGAACTCCACAGTGGCGCCGCTGAACACTTCCACGGTGGTGGGGCCCCACCTGGTGACCCGAATAGCTCATCGACGAGCACCACGCTCCCCCCTCCCTGTTTCTGACGTTTCGCAATCCGGAAATACTCCAACCTGAGCTCAGGTGTTTCCGGATTCGTGACGTCAGAAAGACGTTCCAGAATCCGGCAAAACGCAAAATCCGGAACGGCCTCAGTCGCAAGGGTTCCGGATTCGGGCTGCTGCACTTGTACTTGCATATCATTAATTGAACACTGGAGGGCACCATGATGGAGCAGGCATACTGCAGCAATTATACTCCAAGGTCTCCTCTTATGTTGTTTTTTATATCTAAAAGGGAATGTTCTAGAGAGACTGAATTAAAACCATTGCTGCACCAGATTCAGTGTTTTTCAGACAAAACACACTTCCACTTCAAACAGTATTCATTGTTCTGTAGTTAGAATATTGACAATTATAGATGGTTCCTAACTCAGGGTGCAAATTTGTGTGTGGAGTGCCAATAAACCATTATATTAATATTGATATGATTAGTTTCGGTACTGTAAGTATATTAAGGCAAAATCAAATATAACTAAAAGTCTTTTTAAAAACATATAAATAGTTAAAGGTTAGTCAAAGGAAGGTGGGCCAATTAGGGATCAAAAAGGAGATCTTCTTGTGGAGGCAGATGATAGAAAATTCAAGCTCTGCAGCCTGGCTGCAGTTTTGAGAAAACACAGACCACATTGCATTAAGTCATCAATCAACTTGACATTTTAGGACCTTGGGTAGCGAGCCAATTAAAGGTAACAGACTATCAATTGAGCCAATAAGGTCAAAGAAGGCGAGTTCTTTTCTGTAAATTGAACCAGGTATAAAAATAGCCATTTTGGCCATGTGGACTCAGAAGGACAAAGGCCTGGCTTAAAGCCAAGAACTTGTTGCTGCTGCCAGAATAAAGTTAAATTAAAACTACAATCGGAGTTCGTATTTCATTGGAAATTAAGAGATCTAACAATTTTGGCATCACGAACACGATTGCTGAGGAAAGAAACTGAATTTTGGACATTGGACCTACATACTGAGGTAAGGACTCCTCTTTATAAAAGTCCTCGGTCAAAAGTCTAAATTTGCCTCTCCTTCTACATGATTCCGAAAGCCTCCGGTTTGCGAACCCTCCGGTTGGTAGTCGGCTCGAGGTCCCATAGACATCTAACTTCAGCGGTGTGTTAGTTAATTAATCACCGACCCACTGATCAGCTGGAAAGCCTACGACTCGAGACCCCAGTAAAGAAATCAGTATTATGGCAGCAGGAGATAAGAGCAAAGAATTTTCTACAACAGTAAAAGGTGGGCAGGCACCACCTGAGGTTTCGATAGATGAAATCCTCCAACAGTTGAAAGAATACATAGAGCAACAATTCGACTTATCTAAAACCTGTATTAAGATCGAACAAAAGTACGGAACCTCCAAAGGAAAATGGTCCTTGGACGAGATTAAAAGGGTCTGAGGAAAAACGACCTGTATGAAAAATAAAGAGCGAACTAGATGGTCCCTAGCGGTTATGGGCCAGATTCGAAAGCGGAATGAAATTATAATGCGTTCCCAACATGATCGAGAACTGACCAGTACAAAGGATCAATTGCAAGCAGTTTGTGCACAGCTGCGACAGAAAAAGCTTGAACTTGAAAAGTCGGAAGCGGAAGTTAAAGATCTTAAAGGTAAAATTAAAGAATGGAAAAATCATTAGGTCAAGAGACAGTAATAGGAAAAGAAAAATGTATCAGTCAATTCCCAGGGCACCCATGTTTGGATAAATTAAAAGTGCAAACCCGAGGACACGACCGAGGAATAGATACGGATTCTGAATCCTCTGACGATACAGGGTCGGAGGAGGAAGAATTAGGGGTGCGCTTTGCCCCATTTTAAAAAAGACAAGTTGTAGTCAAATCAGAAGAGACTGCGGATGAGGGCAGAACCAAAAAAACAAAGAAAAGGGTGTATGCAGAATATTTAGTTCATGATCCGGCAGACCCAGAAAAAATTGATAAATGGTCCAAGGAATTGCCCAATCCAAAAAAAGGGGGAGTAAAAACGTGGGACCAATTGGACCGCTTAAGAAATATATATCAACTTCATCCCTGGGACGGAGTGCAAATTTTGACCATAATGGTGCCAAAAACACAGGGAAGAAAATTGCACGACAAGGTAGAAGAAGCAGCCTTAGCAGCAGAGGAGCCTCTGCACAACCCAGACCTTATCCTGTTTACAGATGGTTCCTCCTTTGTTGACAATGGTACCAGAAAAGCAGGATGGGCAGTTACAACCTTATATGAGGTAGTGGCAAAAGGATGTTTACCCTCAGGAATGTCAGCACAACAGGTTGAGTTACAGGCCCTGTCAGAAGCATGTTTAATAGCAGAAGGACAGACAGCTAATGTCTACACAGATTTGCATTATGCTTTTGGAGTCGCTCATGACTTTAGTCTGTTATGGCGGAAAAGGGGATTCCTCACTGCTGCTGGTACACCTATCCGAAATGGAAAAGAAGTCCGAGACTTACTAGAGGCCATACAATTACCTCAGGAAGTGTCCATCCTGAAATGTAAGGCCCATACCAAGGAAAATACCATGGAAGCACAGGGAAATGCCCTAGCCGACCAGGCAGCTAAAGATGCCGCCTCACAGGGCGTTCCCCCAGAAGAACCAACACAGGTGTACAGATTGAAAGCACTCAGGACTCTGACACGAGACCTTCAAACAATGCAAGGCGAATGCTCCCGAGAGGAAAAATGGACATGGATTGAGGCAGGAATTAAGCTATGTGAAGATGGTGTCTGGAGACAAAGAGTTACCGACAAGCCAGTCGCGCCACAAGCACTTATGCCTTTTTTAGCCCAACAGATCCACTCGTGGGGACACTTGACCTCACAACAGATGATGGCATGGTTCCAGAAAAGCTGGTGGGGTCGAGGATTTTAAAAACATGCCCAGCTGGTTTGCCAGAAAAATAATTCTGATCCATCACGGTAATGCCCCAACTGAGGCCCCTGCCCCTGTCGGACCATTCCAGCATCTGCAGGTTGATTATATATCTCTTCCTTCATGCCAAGGATACACTAACATTCTTGTCATGGTCGACAGATTCCAACTAAAAGAGCCACAGCCAATCACACTGCAAAGGTCTTGTGTAAGGATTACATTCCCCGATGGGGAGTCCCGAGTAGCATTGACTCAGATCAGGGAACACACTTCACAGGTGCTGTCTGCCAAGAAGTCTGTAGGTTACTGAACATTACGTGGGATTTACACTGTCCTTATCATCCACAATCATCAGGACAAGTAGAGCGAATGAATCGAACTCTGAAACAACAGTTTGCCAAATATCACCAAGAAGGAACACCATGGCCCCAGGCACTACCAATAGTGCTATGTAGCATTAGGGCAACCCCAAACAGAACTACAGGTCTAAGCCCGTTTGAAATTATAACAGGAAGACCCATGTCACTGCCAGGAACTATCGATTTACGGAAAGCTGATGTTCACTTAATGAGTGACACTTTGTTATCATCCTGTCAGAACCTAACCAATGCTATTAGTTCTGTTTCCCAACAGGTATCGGCAGCTTGGGGTAATCCACCCGAAGGAGGACACGACATCATCCCGGGAATCTGGGTGTATGTGAAAAAGTTGCATAAAGAACCTTTGGGTGCCAAGTGGGAGGGACCTTATCAAGTGTTATTGACCACCCAGGCAGCTGTTAAAGTCCAAGGAAAGAAAGCCTGGATCCACGCTTCACACGTTAAATGAACACCCATAACTGAAGCTGAAATCTAATAAGGACAATTACTTTTTGCCAAAATGTATACATTTACTGTATTACTGACTGTAGGTATTCTAGGCATTTGCCTACTTCTTACTAGCCGACCCTCTGCACCAAAGTGAAATAGTAGGGTAGCAAGGGAATTACATGTAAATACCTTTTTATATATGTCATACATTTATGCCAAACAAGGTAACATTTCTAGTTGTTGGGTGTGTGCGCATATTCCTATTCACTCAAAGGGAGGGATTCCCTTGAGGCCAGTTCCCTTGAATATCTCTGAAATGGCTGAATGGATAGTTAATCAAAACAAAACAGGCAATGCGTTTCAGGATACTGAAAACTGAGAACGTAAATGGAAGTCAGCAGGTTACATTCTGACTACCTTTGAAGGGGGATACCAACCGTGCTACAATAATTCCAAACGGCCCCCATTTTTTGTTATCACTAATACAACGGGAATAGGAAGACTGGGGGAATCGGTCTGTCTGATTAGAAACATCAAAGGAGGCCAAAATATGGGGTATAGTAACCCTGCTCCCGGAATTATAATGTAATCAAGCCACGGAACCGTCCAAACTGGGCCGATGTGGGAATTCTTAACATAACGGGGATTCTGAATAAAACAGATGGAAAAGCCTGGACAGGCCCCAGAGTGTTGCTGACAAAGAAACAGCTAACATCCATTGCCTATAATGACACCTATTGGGTGTGTGGCCATAAGGCCTATCCTTGGCTGCCCCAGAATTGGACGGGATCCTGCTATTTAGCCTACATTGTACTATATATATATCATATAGAGTCACTGTTGGAACATTTACACCGTCCTAAGAGAGCTATCACAGAAACAGAGAGGTTCTTTGCCATTCTGATCCCCAGGTATGGGACCACCAGACTGACAAGGGAATCCATTAACATGGCATCCGTTGTGGAACGGGTAGCCAATGATACCTCAGAGGCCCTAGTTAAAATCAATGCAGAAATGGTAGCAATCCGCACAGTAGCCCTACAGAATAGACATGGCCCTTGATTACATCCTGGCTGAAAAGGGAGGTACTTGCACCCTACTCGGAACTGAGTGTTGCACAGATATCCCAGATAGCTCCGAAGAAATTACCCACTTAGCGGAGCATATCCAAAAGGAGGTAGAAAAACTTAAGCAACCCCCATCATTCATTTTGTGGAGCAGAGCCACTGAATGGCTAGGTTCAATATGAACTTCATTGGTGGAAGGTTTAATTCTATTCGTTGTAATTATTTTACTTTTATATTGTTCATTTATGTTGATTAAATGTTGTTGCAACCAGGCGGCTGCAGCTGCTGTCCCGCATGTGAGACACTTTGCAGGTCCCAGAAGACCATCTGTACGTGGCACAGGGGTATGTTATGCTTAAGGGAAGGTTGTTTACTGGTTGAATTAAGATATTGATTTGGATTAAATTGGAATAAGATAAATTAACCTTCTAAAACCAGACTTCCATTGTGGCCACGATGGAATTCGGGTTAGTGTAAATTTGTGTGGAAGCTACTAGTCCGGACTTGTGACGAAACTCATCAACAAATTTTGGAAGGAACCTCTATTAACATGGATGAAAGTATTTTGTAGAATGTTTAACCAGTGATACCTGATGTTTTATGAATCAGTTTGTGAAAGAATCAAAGGGGGGATTGATAAAGAATTCAAGCTCTGCAGCCTGGCTGCAGTTTTGAGAAAACACAGACCACATTGCATTAAGTCATCAATCAACTTGACATTTTAGGACCTTGGGTAGCGAGCCAATTAAAGGTTAACAGACTATCAACTGAGCCAATAAGGTCAAAGAAGGCGAGTTCTTTCTGTAAATTGAACCAGGTATAAGTACAGCCATTTTGGCCATGTGTTCTCAGAAGGACAAAGGCCTGGCTTAAAGCCAAGAGCTTGTTGCTGCTGCCAGAATAAAGTTACATTAAAACTACAATCGGAGTTCGTATTTCATTGGAAATTAAGAGATCTAACAGCAGAGGATATGGCTGAGGTATTAAATGAGTACTTTGCATATGGCTTCACTGAAGAAGAGGATGCTGCTAATGTGACAGTAAAGGAGGAGGTAGTAGAAAAACTTGATAGGATAAAAACAGATAAAGAGGAAGTACGAAAAATGTTGGCAGCACTCATAGTAGAAAAGGATGCACCCTCCTGTTCTGAGTGGGATGCATTCTAGGTTACTTAGGGAAGGAAGGGTGGAAATTGCGAAGGCTCTGGCCACAATCTTCCAATCCTCCTTAGATGTAGGAGTGGTGCTCGGGGACTGGAAGATTAAAAATGTTACACCACTGTTTAAAAAAGGGGAGAGTATAAACCAGGCAACTACAAGCCAGTCAGCCTATTGTCAATGGTGGGCAAACTTTTAGAGACAATAATCCAAGACAAAATTAATTGGGACTTGGAAAAATATGGGTTAATAAATGACAGCCAGCAAATTCTGTTTGCCGAATTTGATTGAGTTATTTGATGAAGTAACAGAGAGAATTGATGAAGGTAGTGCAATTGATGTGTATAACTTTCAAAAGGCATTTGGCTAATAAATACCGCATAGACTTATTAGCAAAATTAAAGCCAATGGAATTAAAGGGGCACTCATAGGGCCCAATTTTGGCCATGACTTGCATCAATTTTTTTGGAGTAAGTTGTTTTTTCTGTCATAAGTTAAAAAATGCCATTTTCCCCAAAACATTTGCTCCAGAGTAAGTCAGTTAGGTACGTTTTTTTTTAGTTCCGTTTTTTTTTCAAAAGGGGGCGTTCCCAGACACTTACGCCAGTTTGGGCCATTTATGCCACTTTGGCCAGCTAAAACTTACTCCAAATCAACTTAGGTCAGCGTATGTGGCCAGCTCTGAAAAACATTGCGTGCAGTTAAGAATTTGGCACAGGTTAGTACATTTAAAGCACCAAGACTTACAAAACACTAAACAAAGCACAAAAATAAGCAGTCAATAACAAATAAAAAATACAAAGAAGCTGAGAGGACCTGCACCAAGACTTACAAAGCACTAAACAAACCACAAAAAGTAATAAGCAATCAATCAATAACAAATAAAAAATAGAAGTCCTACCTTTATGCCAGAATCGTTTATTTTTAAAGTTCCACCCCCCATCAAAAAACTCTTTCTTCCCCCCCAATCAAAACACTCTTTCTCCCCCCCACCCAGCCCCAAAACTCTCCTCCTCACCCCCTGCCCCCCACCCCCACCCAATCAAAACTCTCCTCACTAAACAAAGCACAACTATCAATAAATAAAAAATAAACTGAAATTGTATCTCGGCCCGGGAAGTCAGCGGGCTGGCCAGCCAGTGCGGGAGGCCACTCGACTGGGGATAGGGTGCGATGAAGATCGGGGCATCCCTTCGGTTGGAGATAGGGGCTGCGAGCATCGGGTCCTGCTCACAGCCTACAGGACACACTGGGAGGGCGAGGAGCATGTGCGCAGACTTCACTGCGCATGCGCGCAGGTGCTGGTAGTGCTTTCTGCGCTGGGCTGTTGCTCTGCCCCCCCACTTCACTATCTATACTACACTGGGACACTGGAGACTTGGCAGAACGGGTTGGATGGGGCCACTTTTTTTCGGCGCCATTTCCTGCGCGCAAAGTCGCCGCATTTAAGGTAAGTGCGCTGAAAAAAGGGGCTGGGGAAAATTGGGCCCATAGTGTAGATATGAAGTTGGCTAAGGGACACAAAGCAGATGATAATGGTGATGGGTTGTTTTTCAGACTGGAGAGAAGTAAACAATCATGTTCTGCAGGGATTGGTATTGGGATCACTGCACGTTTTGATATATATATTAATGGCCTGGATTTGGATATGTAGGGCATAATTTCAAAGTTTGCAGATGACAGGAAACTCGGAAATGTAGTTACCAGTGAGGAGGACAGACCTATGAAATGAGAAGACACATGACAGATGCGAATTAATACAGAGAAGTGTGAAGTGATTCATTTTAGTAGAAAGAGTGAGAAGGGGCTATATAAACTAAATGTTACAATTTTAAAAGGGGTAAAGGAACAGAAAGACCTGGGGGTGTATGCACACAAAACTTTGAAGGTGACAGGACAAGTTGAGAACATTGTTAAAAACCAATGAGATCCGTGGCTTTTTCAACAGAGGCATATAATACCACTAGAAAGATATGTTAAACCTTTAGAAACCACTGGTTAGCCCCCAGCTATTGTGTTCAACTCTGGGTACCATACTTTAACATAAGAACATAAGAACATAAGAAATAGGAACAGGAGTAGGCCAAACGACCCCTCGAGCCTGCTCCGCCATTCAATAAGATCATGGCTGATCTGATCATGGACTCAGCTCTACTTCCCCACCCGCTCCTCATAACCCCTTATCCCTTTATCATTTAAGAAACTGTCTATTTCTGTCTATTTCTGTCTTAAATTTATTCAATGTCCCGAATTCCATAGATTTACAACCCTCTGAGAGAAGAAATTTCTCCTCATCTCTGTTTTAAATGGGCAGCCCCTTATTCTAAGATCATGCCCTCTAGTTCTAGTCTCCCCTATCAGTGGAAACATGCTCTCTGCATCCACCTTGTCAAGCCCCCTCATAATCTTATACGTTTTGATAAGATCACCTCTCATTCTTCTGAATTCCAATGAGTTGAGGCACAACCTACTCAACCTTTCCTCATAAGTCAACCCCCTCATCCTGGAGTCAACCTAGTGAACCTTCTCTGAACTGCTACCAAAATAAGTGTTATGTATGCATGCTTGTATTGTTATATAATGTCTGTAACACTGAATTTACCTTCACTCTGTACACACCTTACCTGTACACCAGAGGGTGCTGCTGCTGGAGACCTAAGGGTTATCTGCATACTTCAGGTAACCCAGTATAAAAAGGAACACGCCTCTTGGTGTCATGCAAATAAAGAACTACAGTCTTCACAGTTTAAGTACCATACACCTGCCTCATGGAGTCATTATCAAGTCGTTGGCAGCGTGGACGTCCAGGTCTCCCAGGGCAGCGTGATGAACACAATAACTGGCGACGAGGTCACGAACTACACGCACAACATGTAGAATCTCAGCAAATTTCAGCAATTCACCGACGGGGAAGATTGGGATATTTCTTCATAGCCAATGACCTGGATGGGGACACACTGGCTACACTACCGAACAAGCGCAGGGCCATCCTGCTTAGCAGTTGTGGGCCCACTATCCATTGTCTCGTCAGGGACTTGCTAGCTCCAGAAAAGACAACAACCAAAAGCTAAGAGGAACTCATAACACTAATACAGGAGCAACTCAAACGAAAAGAAAACATTCTCACAGCTAGGCACTGATTCTACACTCACCGGCAACCCGAAGGCCAAGAAATTGCTAAGTATGCTGCACGTTTAAGAAGATTGGCTGCACCGTGTGATTTTGGCGACCACCTTGACTAAGCACTAAGGGACATATTTGTTATTGGAATCGGCCACGAATTCTCATCCACAAAATGCTCTCTGCGGACATCACAGTCATCCTGCAGAAGGCAATTAAAGTGAGCCAGGCCTACATGATTTCGGTCAGCGACTCTAAGCGAATACTGACCCGGACTCTAAACCGATGAATGGCTACTTCTAAAGGCAGAAATGCTGCCCTGAGTCCTGCAACCCTGAGTCCGCAACATGGGGCAAACCGGATGGCCCCATGCTGGCGCTGTGGTGGAAACCATAGAGTCCAGCAGTGCTGCTACAAAGACTATACCTGCAAAGGCTGCAAAGAGAAAGTGCACCTTCAGAGAATGCACAGAAAAATCTTTACTCACCGGGGCTCTGACACAGATGAGGATGAAACTGCTCAGCCCCTGGAAGAAGAGTACGGAATTTATACCTGCTCTGCCGAAAGTTCTCCGTGGAAGATGGAAGTAGACATCGACGAGTTCCAGTTTCGATGGAGATCGACACAGGAGCGAGCCAGTCTTCGATGAGCCAGACGACCTAAGAAAAACTTTGAATAAATCCCGCCAACCGACCAAAACTGTCTCCTGTCCAAGCGAAGCTGCTCACCCACACCAAAGGTAAAATCCCAGTCGTTGGCAGCGTGAACATCCAGGTCTCCCAGGGCAGCGTGATGAACAAACTCCCCCTGTGGATCGTTGCCGGCGATGGTCCAACGCTGCTGGGAAGAAGTTGGATGAAGCAGGTCCAAGTCGGTCGAAGTGACGATGGCCTCCGGGCTCCAGCAATCGACATCCCACGCAGCCCCAAACATGGATCCATCGCTGCACCGAGAGATCCCACCGTCCAGCTCGACTGCGCGGTGACGACTTCACTACACCATGGTGAGATCCCCGGAACCGAAAATCCAAACTTCACTTTCTGGGCCATGGAGGAACTCCAAGAGACAAATACCATTGAGAAAAGTGATTCCCGACGTCCATGGCCGAACCTGAGGAGGAAAAGATGACCACAGCCTACCTGGAGAAGAGCGAGAAGATGGCGGCTGCACCACGAGGAGAGGAAACTAAAATCAAAATGGCCACAGCCAGACCACGAGGGGCAGCGTTGGGGGAGCGACATGTGGCACCGAGCGGCGAACCGGATTGGACGGCCCCCTTAAAGGAGATCGGTAACCCAAAGAATTTAAATGGACAGTTTCAATTTAAAGATGACAAGGACTTTATGGTTAAAAATGCAGTTAGCGAATGCAGGTATGATATTGTAACGTGGAATTGTGATGCCGGAGTAATTGGTGAGAAAAATGAAATGAATGCTTGTGTAAGTAAGTGTAAGAACAAGTTTGTAATGTCTGATGAAAATGACTAATGTAACCATGTATGGAGAGACAATGATACAATGAAGTGATGTAAATTCTGTAATTAACAATTTAAAGGTAGTTAATAATGTAGACTCGACTATGTATGATCGGAACCAATGTGTCATGTATACAGGTAGTAGACTGTTAAAGGACACTGGGTTCTACAGGGACAATGTAAATGCCAGAGGAATACCCCCGTGGGAGACCACCAGATCCAGCGGGCTACCTGACCATGTAGCCTGGATCTCTGGAACAAATGTGATGCCCCAGGAAGGGTTCACACATACCCAGTGGGAGCAGACCCACTGCAGGGACAGTGGTCAATGGGCAGCACAGCCACCACCACTGGCAACCTGCCCCAGACCGGCCCTACACTCCCTGGCCACGAGGGCCAACATCAGGAATGAGAGGCCAGTACCCTCCAGCTTTCCTGGTGAACCCTGGGATGACCAGACTCTCATCCCAAATGGAGGACAAGGTGCCCACACAGTCCTGTGACCCTGTCCACTACCACACACTTACCTACACCACAGAGTAAGTACCCTACCCACTGCTGCACTGGCTACACCACTGAGGGATCCCACAGCAGTGACACCCACATGGTCTGTGTGTGAGGGGGTGGGGGGAAATGTATGAGACCAGCCTCAAGTATAGGGATCACACCTGGCACCCACACAACCCTCACCACAACCTCCCACAGCGCACTACTGATCACTGCCCCAGGTCATGGCAATAAGGACTTGAAAAATGCTTAGGGGGGAGTGTTGTTATATATGCATGCTGGTATTGTTATATGATGTTTGTAACACTGAATGTACCTTCACCCTGTATACACCTTACCTGTGCACCAGAGGGTGCTACTGCTGAAGATCTAAGGATTACACAGTATAAAAGGGAGCTCACAGCTTGGTGTCGTCACTCGAGGAGCTGCAACTAAAGGACTGCAGTCTTCACAATTTAAGTACCATACCCCTGCCTCGTGGAGTCATTATCAAGGTGCCTACATACACAATAGCAAATGTATCCTTTCATAAATATGGAAATCAAAACTGCATGCAGTATTCCAGGTGTGGCCTCACCAATACCTTATATAGCTGTAGCAAGAGTTCTCTGCTTTTATACTCCATCCCCTTTGCAATAAAGGCCAAGATACCATTGGCCTTCCTGATCACTTGCTGCACCTGCATACTATCCTGTTGTGTTTCATGCACAAATACCCCCAGGTCCCACTGTACTGCGGCACTTTGCAATCTTTCTCCATTTAAATAATGACTTGCTCTTTGATTGTTTTTCTGCCAAAGTGCATGACCTCGCACTTTCCGACATTATACTCCATCTGCCAAATTTTTGCCCATTCACTTAGCCTGTCTATGTCCTTTTGCAGATTTTTTGTGTCCTTCTCACACATTGCTTTTCCTCCCATCTTTGTATCGTCAGCAAACTTGGCTATGTTACACTCAGTCCCTTCTTCCAAGTCATTAATATAGATTGTAAATAGTTGGGGTTTCAGCACAAATCCCTGCGGCACCCCACTAGTTATTGGTTGCCAACCAGCGAATGAACCATTTATCCCGACTCACTGTTCTCTGTTAGTTAGCCAATCCTCTATCTATGCTAATATATGACCCCCAACCCCGTGAACTTTTATCTTGTGCAGTAACCTTTTATGTGGCTACGTTGAGGAGGAGGCGCAGTGAGTCAGGAGATATATGAAAGGCCCAACAGTCACAGTCCGGGAGCGGCAGTGTCGAGGAGGAGGCGCGGTGAGTCAGGAGATATATAAAAGGCCCAACAGTCACAGTCCGGGAGCAGCAGCGTCGATGAGGAGGCGCGGTGAGTCAGGAGGTATATAAAAGGCCCAACAGTCACAGTCCAGGAGCGGCAGTGTCGAGGGGGAGGCGCGGTGAGTCAGGAGGTATATGAAAGGCCCAACAGTCACAGTCCGGGAGCGGCAGTGTCGAGGAGGAGGCGCAGTGAGTCAGGAGGTATATGAAAGGCCCAACAGTCACAGTCCGGGAGCAGCAGCGTCGATGAGGAGGCGCGGTGAGTCAGAAGGTATATGAAAGGCCCAACAGTCACAGTCCGGGAGCAGCAGCGTCGATGAGGAGGCGCGGTGAGTCAGGAGGTATATAAAAGGCCCAACAGTCACAGTCCGGGAGCGGCAGTGTCAAGGAGGAGCCAGTGGTGCAGCTGCAGCAGGGAAAGAAGGCAAAAAAGTAGAAAGAAATTGAAGTGTGACGTCACAGCCAAGGGGGTAAGTGATTGGCTGGTCCTCGATGCTTCCAGTGTCCCTGATGACGACATGTGCAGGAAGTGTATCCTGCTGCGCTCCTGACAGACAGTATTGCGGCACTGGAGCTGCGCATGGATTCACTCTGGAACATCCGCGATGCTGAGGATATCATGAATAGCACGTTTAGTGAGTTGGTCACATCGCAGGCAAAGGTTACAAAAGGCAGAGAGGGAATGGGTGACCAGCAGGAAGAGCAGTGGAAGGAAGGTAGTGCAGGGGTCCCCTGTGGTCATCCCACTGCAACAAAGATACACTGTTTTGGGTACTGTTGTGGGAGATGACTCATCAGGGGAAGGTAGCAGCAGCCAAGTTCATGGCACCATGGTGGCTCTGCTGCACAGGAGGGCAGGAAAAGGAATGGGAGAGCTATAGTGGTAGGGGATTCTATTGTAAGGGGAATAGATAGGCGTTTCTGCGGCTGCAACCGAGACTCCAGGATGGTATGTTACTTCCCTGGTGCAAGGGTCAAGGATGTCTCAGAGTGGCTGCAGGATATTTTGGAGGGTGAGGGTGAACAGCCAGTTGTCATGGTGCATATAGGTACCAACGATATAGGTAAAAACGGGATGAGGTCCAACAAGCTGAATTCAGGGCGCTAGGAGTTAAATTAAAAAGCAGGACCTCAAAGGTAGTAATGTCAGGATTGCTACCAGTGCTACGTGCTAGTGAGAGTAGAAATAGCGGGATAGCTAAGATGAATGCGTGGCTTAAGACTGGTGCAGGAGGGAGGGATTCAAATTCCTGGGACATTGGAACCAGTTCTGGGGGAGGTGGGACCAGTACAAACCGGACGATCTGCACCTGGGCAGGACCGGAACCAATGTCCAAGGGGGAGTGTTTGCTAGTGCTGTAGGGGAGGGGTTAAACTAATATGGCAGGGGTGTAAGAAGCTATGCAGGGAGACAGAGGGAAGTAGGATGAGGGCAGAAGCAAAAGATAGAAAGAAGAAAAGTAAAAGTGGAGGACAGAGAAAACCAAGGCAAAATTCAAAAAGGGCCACATTACAGTACAATTCGAAAGGGATAAAGTGTGTTAAAAAGACAAGCCTTAAGGCCCTGTGCCTCAATGTGAGGAGTACTTGCAATAAGGTGGCCGAATTAACTGTGCAGGCAGCTATTAATGAATATGATATAATTGGGATTACGGAGATATGGCTCCACGGTGACCAAGGCTGGTAACTCAACATCCAGGGGCATTCAACATTCTGGAAGGATAGACAGAAAGGAAAAGGAGGTGGGGTAGCTTTGCTGGTTAAAGAGGAAATTAACGCAATAGTAAGGAAGGACGTAAGCTTGGATGATGTGAAATCTGTATGGGTAGAGCTGCGGAATATCAAAGGGCAGAAAACATTAGTGGGAGTTGTGTACAGACCACCAAACAGTAGTAAGGAAGCTGGGGATGGCATCAAACAGGAAATTAGGGATGCATGCAATAAAGGTACAGCAGTTATCATGGCCGACTTTAATCTACATACAGATTGGGCAAACCAAACTGGTGGCAATATGGTGGAGGAGGATATCCTGGAGTGTATAAAGGATGGTTTTTGAGACCAATATGTCGAGGAACCAACTAGAGGGCTGGCCATCCTAGACTGGGTGACGTGTAATGAGAAAGGACTAATTAACAATCCTGTTGTGCGAGGCCCCTTGGGAAGAGTGACCATAATATGGTAGAATTCTTTATTAAGATGGAGAGTGACACAGTTAATTCAGAGACTAGGGTCCTGAACATAAAGAAGGGTAACTTCGATGGTGTGAGACGTGAATTGGTTAGAAAAGACTGGCGAATGATACTTAAAGGGTTGCCGGTGGATAGGCAATAGCAAACATTCAAATATCACATGGATGAACTTCAACAATTGTACATCCCTGTCTGGAGTAAAAATAAAACAGGGAAGGTGGCTCAACCGTGGCGAACAAGGGAAATTAGGGACAGTATTAAATCCAAGGAAGAGGTATATAAATTGGCCAGAAAAAGCAGCAAACCTGAGGACTGGGAGAAATTTAGAATTCAGCAGAGGAGGACAAAATGTTTAATTAGGAGGGGAAAAATAGAATATGAGACGAAGCTTGCTGGAAACATAAAAATTGACTGCAAAAGCTTCTATAGATATGTGAAGCGAAAGAGATTAGTGAAGACAAACGTAGGTCTCTTGCAGTAAGAATCAGATGAATTTATAATGGGGAACAGTGAAATGGCAGACCAATTGAACAAATACTTTGGTTCTGCCTTCACAATGGAAGACACGAATAACTTTCCGGCAATACTAGGGGACAGAGGATCTAGCGAGAAGGAAGAACTGAAGCAAATCCTTATTAGTCAGGAAATTGTGTTAGGGAAATTGATGGGATTAAAGGCCGATAAATCCCCAGGGCCTGATAGTCTACATCCCGGCTATTTACAATATACATCAATGATTGAGATGAAGGAATTGAGTGTAATATCCCCAAGTTTGCAGATGACACTAAGCTGGGTGGCGGTGTGGGCTGTGTGGAGGATGCTAAGAGGCTGCAGGGTGACTTGGACAGGTTAGGTGAGTGGGCAAATGCTTGGCAGATGCAGTATAATGTGGATAAATGTCAGGTTATCCACTTTGGTGGCAAAAACACGAAGGCAATGTATTATCTGAATGGCGGCAGATTAGGAAAAGGGGAGGTGCAACGAGACCTGGGTGTCATGGTACATCAGTCATTGAACGTTGGCATGCAGGTGCAGCAGGCGGTGAAGAAGGCAAATGATACGTTGGCCTTCATAGTTAGGGGATTTGAGTATAGGAGCAGGGATGTCTTACTGCAGTTGTACAGGGCCTTGGTGAGGCCTCACCTTTAATATTGTGTTCAGTTTTGGTCTCCTAATCTCAGGAAGGATGTTCTTGCCATTGAGGGAGTACAGCGAAGGTTCACCAGACTGATTCCCGGGATGGCAGGGCTGATATATGAGGAGAGACTGGATCGACTGGGCTTGTATTCACTGGAGTTTAGAAGAAAGAGAGGGGATCTCATAGAAACATATAAAATTCTGACGGGACTGGACAGGTTAGATGCAGGAAGAATGTTCCCGATGTTGGGGAAGTTCAGAACCAGGGGTCACAGCCTAAGGATAAGGGGGTAAGCTATTTAGGACAGAGATGAGGAGGAACTTCTACACTCAGAGAGTTGTGAATCTGTGGAATTGTCTACCGCAGAGAGTTGTTGATGCCAGTTCGTTCGATATATTCAAGAGGGAGCTAGGTATGGCCCTTATGGCTAACGGGATCAAGTGGTATGGAGAGAAAGCAGGAAAGGGGTACTGAGGTGAATGATCAGCCATGATCTTATTGAATGGTGGTGCAGGCTCGAAGGGCTGTATGGCCGACTCTTGCACCTATTTTCTATATTTCTATGTTTTTCAAATGTCTTCTGGAAGTCCAAAAACCCCACATCCACTGGTTCCCCTTTATCCACCATGTTCGTTACATCCTCAAAGAACTCCTGCAAATTTGTCAAACATGACTTCCCCTTCATAAATCCATGCTGACTCTGCCTGACTGAAATTTGCTTTTCCAAATGTCCTGCTGCTGCTTCTTTAATAATGGACTCCAACATTTTCTCAACCACAGATGTTAGGCTAACTGGTCTATCGTTTCCTGCTTTTGGTCTGCCTCCGTTTTTAAATAGGGGCATTATATTTGCAGTTTTCCAATCTGCTGGGACCTCCCCAGAATCCAGGGAATTTTGGTAAATTACAAGTAATGCATCCACAATCCCTGCCGGTAGTTCTCTTAAGACCCTAGGATGCAAGCCATCAGATCCAGGGGATTTATCTGCCTTTAGTCCCATTATCTTACTGAGTCCCACCTCCTTAGTGATTGTGATTGTGTTAAGTTCCTCCCCCCATAGCCCCTTGACTATCTACTGTCGGAATATTGTTAGTGTCCTCTACCGTGAAGATTGATACAAAATATTTGTTCAGAGTTTCTGCCATCTCCATGTTCCCCATTACTAATTCCCCGGTCTCGTCCTCTAAGGGGCCAACATTTACTTTAGCCACTCTTTTTCTTTTTATGTACCTATAGAAACTCTTGCTATCTGTTTTTATATTTTGTGCTAGTTTACTTTCATAGTCTATCTTTCCTTTCTTAATCATTTTTTTAGCCGTTCTTTGCTGGCTTTTAAAAGCTTCCCAATCTTCTGTCCTCCCACTAGTTTTGGCCACTTTGTATGCCCTTGTTTTTAATTGGATACTGTCCTTTATTTCTTTAGTTAGCCACGGATGGCTATCTTTTCTCTTACACCCTTTCCTCCTCAAGTTCTCAGAGAGGGTGCAGAGGGGATTAACAACATTAGTACAAGGATGTGGGACATCAGTTACATGGAGTGGTTAGAGCAGAGCAGAGAAGGTTAAGGGGAGATAATAGAGGTATTCAAAATCATGAAGGGTTTTAAGACAGGAAATAGGAAGAAATTGCTTCCAGTGGCAGTAGGCTTGGTAACCAGGGGACATGGATTTAACGTAATTGGCAAAATAACCAGACAATTCAGAAGGCCAGGCAGAAAGAAAAAGGAGGTGGGGTAGCACTGTTAATAAAGGATGAGATCAGTGCATTAGTGAGGAACGATATTGACTCAGAGGATGTTGAATCGGTTTGGGTGGAGATAAGGAATAATAAAGGGAAAATGTCTCTGGTGGGTATTGTCTATCGGCCCCCTAACAGTAGCTACACTGTTGGAAGGAGTATAATTCAAGAAATAATGGAGGCTCATAATGAAGGACCAGCAATAATCATGGTTGATTTGAACCTTCATATTGATTGGACAAAGCAAATTGGCTAGGGTAACCTTGAGGAGGAGTTCATAGAGTTCATAGAGTACATTGTGGAACCAACCAGAGTGCAGGTTATCTTAGATCTAATACTGTATAATGAGGCAAGATTAATAAATGATCACGTAGTAAAAGATCTTCTAGGAATGAGTGACCATAATATGGTTGAATTTCAAATTCAGTTAGAGGGTGAGAAATTTGGTTCTCAAACCAGTGTCCTAAGCTTAAATAAAGGAGACTACAAAGGTATGAAGGCAGAGTTGGCTAAAGTGGACTGAGAAAATAGATTAAAGAATGGGACGGTTGATGAGCAGTGGTAGACATTTAAGGAGATATTTCATAACGCACAACAAAAATATATTCCAATGAGAAGGAAAGACTGCAAGAAAAGGGATAACCATCCGTGGCTAGCTAAGGAAATAAGGGAGGGTATCGAATTGAAAACAAAGGCATACAATGTGGCCAAGACTAGTGGGAGGCCAGAGGATTGAGAATTTTAAAAAAGCCAGCAAAGAATGACTAACAAAATGATTGAGCGGGAAGATAGACTATGAAAGTAAATTAGCATGAAATATAAAAACAGATAGTAAGAGTTTCTACAGGTACATAAAAAGGAAAAGAGTGGCTAAAGTAAATGTTGGTCCACTGGAGGATGAGATTTAATAATGGAGAACAGGGAAATGGCAGAGACGTTGAACAAATATTTAGTACCGGTCTTCACGGTAGAAGACACTAAAAACATCCCAATAGTGGATAATCAAGGGGCTATAGGTAGGGGGGAACTTATTCCAATCAGTACTGAGGTAGTACTAGGTAAAATAATGGGACTAAAGGCAGACAATTCCCCTGGACCTGAGGCCTTACATCCTAGGGTCTTAAGAGAAGTGGCTGCAGAGATAGTGGTTGTAATCGACCAAAATTCCTTGGATTCTGGGGCGGTCCCAGCAGATTGGAAAACTGCAAATGTAACACCCCTATTTAAAAAAGGGGGCAGACAAAAAGCAGGAAACTATAGACTAATTAGCCTAACATCTGTCATTGGTAAAATGCTGGAGTCCATTATTAAGGAAGCAGTAGCGGGACATTTGGAAAAGCATGATTCAATCAAGCAGAGTCAGCATGGTTTTATGAAAGGGAAATCATGTTTGACAAATTTGCTGGAGTTCTTGAGGATGTAAAGGGCAGTGTGGATAAGGGGGAACCAGTGGATGTGGTGTATTTATATTTCCAGAAGGCATTCAATAAGGTATCACATCAGGGGTTACTGCACAAGATAAACGCTCACGGGGTTGGGGTAATATGTTAGCATGGGTAGAGTATTAGCTAACTAACAGAATACAGAGAGTTGAGGTAAATGGGTCATTTTCCGGTTGGCAAACAGTGACTAATGGCGTGCCGCAGGGATCGGTGCTGGGTCCTCAACTATTTATAATCTATATTAATGACTTAGATGAAGGGACCAAGTGTAATGTAGCCAAGTTTGCTAATGATACAAAGATGGATGGGAAAGCAAATTGTGAGGAGGACACAAAAAATCTGCAAAGGGATATAGATCGATTAATTGAGTGGGCAAAACATTGTATTATAATGGGGCAAAATGTGAAGTTATCCACTTTGGCAGAAATAATAGAAAAGTAAATTATAATTTAAATGGAGAAAAATTGCAAAGTGCTGCAGTACAGAGAGACTTGGGGGTTCTTGTGCATGAAACACAAAAAGTTAGTATGCAGGTACAGCAAGTAAACAGGAAGGCAAATGGAATGTTGGCCTTTATTGCAAGAGGCATAGAGTATAAAAGCAGAGAAATCCTGCTACAACTGTATAGGGTATTGGTGAGGCCACACCTGGAGTACTGTGTACAGTTTTGGTCTCCGTATTTAAGGAAAGATATACTTGCATTGGAGGCTGTTCAGAGAAGGTTCACTAGGTTGATTCCGGAGATGAGGGGGTTGAATTATGAGGATAGGTTGAGAAGGTTGGGCCTATACTTATTGGAGCTCAGAAGAATAAGAGGTGATCTTATTGAAACTTATAAGATAATGAAGAGGCTCGATAAGGTTGATGCAGAGAGAATATTTCCACTCATAGGATAAACTAAAATTAGAGAACATGGTCTTAGAATAAGAGGCCGCCCATTTAAAACTGAGATGAGGAGGAATTTCTTCTTTGAGGATTGTAAATCTATGGAATTCTCTGCCCCAGAGAGCTGTGGAGGCTGGGTCATTGAATATTTTTAGAAAGGTGAGGATTGACAGATATTTGAGCAATAAGGGAGTAAAGGGTTATGGGGAGCAGGCAGTGAATTGGAGCTGAGTCCATGATCAGATCAGCCATAATCTTATTGAATGGCGGAGCAGGCTCGAGGGGCCAAAAGGTCTACTCCTACTTCTATTTCTTATGTTCTTGTGTAGGTGAGATAAGGAATGTTTTTTTTATGCAGTGAGTTATGATAATCTGGAATGCACTGCCTGAAAGGAAGGAGGTAGAAGATTCAATTATAACTTTCAAAAGGGAATTGAATAAATACTTGAAGGGGAAAATTTTGTAGGGCAATGGGGAAACAGCAGATGAGTGGGACTAATTGGATAGCTCTTTCAAAAAGCCGGGACAGGCACGATGGGCTGAATGGCCTAATTCTATGACTCTTATAAATACACATAAATAATATGCTGCTATATTCCTCTATTAATTGCATTATATCTAGCATCTATTGCATTATCCAGCAGAAATTATTTTTGATGTTTATATTATTTAATTTGGGTGAGAAGCTAAGAGAATTTATGCAGCTTGATTAATGTACTACAGATGAAAGTAGTGGTAAAACGACACTTTAAAATATATGTAAAAATGTCGTGCATGTTCGAAAAAAGTAGATGACCAATAAGATAAGTAGTGATAGATGGCTACATGTGCTGCACTAGGGAGCTGAAGATAAGCAAGTCAATTGAAAACGCAGGCTATCAGGGTGAGCCATTTAATTAATTTGCCTTGTCTTGTTCGTCCAATGCATGGAGACTTCTATTTCTTCTCTTCTATTATTATTATTCAACCATATCATATTGAAAAAAGTAAAGAAATTATATTTTTGTGCGTAGAAATCTTTACATTTTGATTCTATTATTTTATACTTTTTCTGCCAGTGTTACCATAAACATTTAGGGCAGACATTATTGGTTTTGGTCGTTTTAGTTTGAACATTAAGGTGAGAATGGAAGAAATGGTGAGAGAAAACATAAATATGATTGAACGTTCTGTTAAGCAGTAATCTAAGGATTATTAATCCTCCGAAAATGGATTCATGAACATTAGTTAATTTTTTTTTAAAGGGCAATTTATCTTAGTGAAGCTTTTTAAAAAGTCCAATCATGTGAAATATTTGCAGAATTACAGCTTTGAAAAATAATTGACAAGTGAATATTTTACAACAGATCAGATGATGTGTTAGTAAGAATAGGAGAGAATATTGAAATATTAGTCTAGTGATGAAAATACATGGGGCTTGATGACAGATTGTGTGTTTTGCTGGGGAAGGAAAAATAAGACGGAGAAGATAAAGGGGAGGAGAAAGAGAAAGAGAAAGATGAGAAGGAGTAAAAAAGAAGATAAGGAAGAAAATGACTAAGAGGAGTGTTAGAAATGTAGACTATAGATATACTCTCTGTATAGTCACTGTATAGTTGCATAAGATCGAGACTTGTTACCTGATGTACTATCAATAAGGTTTACACTGTGTATATACTATGCTGGCACCACTAGAGGTTGCAACTGGTGGAGACCGGGGTTTCCTGCCCCTGTGGCAGAGGCTGTCCACCAGAGGGCACTGCGGTGGAAGACCTGAAGGTCACCTGCATAGGTGTGCAGGGCCCAGTATAAAAGGCTGCCCACCATGCTTGTGCCTCACTCTGGAGTTACGAATAAAGGACCAAGGTCACTACAGTTTGAGTATAATACATTGCCTCGTGGAGTCATTCATAAATGCATTACAGACATAACAACTGGCGATGAGAATACAGACTTTCACGTGATTATGGGTACCTTTGGCACACTAAAATACTTCGCAGGGAGTGATGATTGGGATGCCTTCATGGAAAGGCTCGAGCAATATTTCATGGCAAATGATCTGGCAGGGGTGACGGACACATTGGCAGAGAAGTGCAAGGCTATACTGCTGACCAGTTGTGGGCCCGAGATCTACTGCCTCGTCAGGGACTTTCTGGCACCCACGAATGCCAAGGATAAAACATATGATGAGCTGACTGAACTAATTTGCGACCAACTAAAACCAAAAGAGAGCATCCTCAAGGCCAGGCACAGATTCTACACTCACCATAGACCTTATGGCCAGGAGATTGCAAAACATGCTGCCGACCTCAGGAGACTTGCGACACCGTGTGATTTCAGCATGCACCTCAACGAAGCATTGCGAAACATCTTCATTATGGGAATTGGCCACGAGGGCCTCCTTCATAAGCTTTTATCTGCCGACACCACAGTCAACCTGCAGAAGGCCATCAGCATCAGTCAGGCGTTCATGACCTCGATCTGCAGCACCAAGCAAATTATTCATCCTGTGGACTCAAACCCGGTGAGTACTGTCCACAGAATGGTGCCTTTTACAGGCAAGGCTGTAGAACGTGGCTCTGCCCAGGTCAGAGAGCACAGACCTCAGGGTTCCAGAACTCAGAGTCCGCTGAGGAGTGCTAATCGAGTAGCACCATGCTGGCGTTGCGGAGGAAACAATAGGGCTCACCAGTGTCGGTTTGCAGAGTATGTACGCAAAGCCTGTAACATGAAGGGCCACCTCCAGCGTATGTGTAAAAGAAATATGATTCACTGCCTCAGAGAGAAGTTGGTAGATGGCTTAAATTCCAACGGGGAGTATGATGATTTGGCCAGAGAGGCAGCTCAGCCCCAAGAAGAAGTGTATGGAGTGAATACCTGCACCACCGATTGTCCTCCAGTGAAGATGGAAGTCGAGATAAACAGTGTTCCAGTATTCATGGAAGTGGACACGGGAGCGAGCCAGTCAGCGATGAGCCAGGATGACTTTGAGAGTCTATGGAACGAAAAATGACCCAAGCCGGTTCCAGTACAGGAAAAGTTGTGCACCTACACCAAGGAGCTGGTAGTGAGGATGTTAGTGTAATCCATAATGGCTTGGTGCACAAGTTATCTCTGTGGATTGTTGCAGGTGATGGTCCAGTGCTACTCAGAAGAAGGTGGATGAGGAAGATCCAATGGAAATGGGAAAATCTCTTCACTCCAGCAATTGATGTTCCTTGTGCTCAGAGCCAGAGCAAAACCCCACCTTCGCACATACCAGCGCAGCACCGGAGGCACAGACCGTCCATCATGACTGCGTGGCAAAAATCCGACCGGAATGACCTGAAAGTACCTTCCCGGCTCCAGTGGCAGGACTCCTGGGGAGGAAGGTCGAATTCACAGGCACTCTTCCAGCTTTTGTGGCAGAATAACGGGAGAGAGGGATCAAGGCAGTTGACCTTGAGGACAGAGGCAAGATGGCGTCTCTGCTGCAGTGGGGTGCAGCGTGGCTGAAAAAAAAGATGGCCGCGGCCATATCATGAGGTGCAACGCTGAGGGACCAAAACGTGGTGTCTAACAAAGGAATTGATTGCGGTAAAGCTAGCAGGGTTCTCTTAAAGGAGACCTGCAACCAATTGAACTTAAAGAGACATTGTATGCACGGCAATCAATGTAACAAACCGATTAAGATTGTGAACAAAATGTTGTTGCGAGATGTTGGCACCAGTCCTAATGTAAAGAACAAAATGTTGCTGCGAGATATCAGGAATAGAGTGTCCCCAAAAGTAGCAAGCAAACGAATTCGGGAGGCTAAAGGCGCTGATCCTGATGCCCTGCCCCAGGTGTCCCCACAAGTTATAGGCCAGCGCCCTCAGGAGGGTGAAGGCACTGATCCTGATACCCTGCCCCAGGTCTATCCCACGCTGCAGGCACTCAATGGCACTATTCGCCACAGACCTGGAAACGAGAATGCCACCAATATGCGCAGTCGGCCGCCGTTGCCCACCACCCGGGTGGAGACGGTGCAGCCCCCAGACCCAGTCACTACCTCGGCCATGTCTGGGAGCGAAAGGTCAGAACCAGCGAGTTCCCCAAACGGGACCTGAAACAGCCAGGTTCCCAACACCGTTGGAGAACAGGCAGAAGATTCTGCAGCCCTCAAAGGAGGACAGGGAGGCCACACACATCTGTGGTTCTGCCTACCACTAGGCAATGGCAAAGACCCTGAGTGCTGGCAAGGTGAGGGAACCAAGCCCACCCCGCCAGCAGGGGGCGCAGCACCGCTATCAGACGACTAGGACCCCGTCCGCTTGCTCTGGAACCAGAGTCCTCGCATACCTGTACTGCTACCTCAGTACTTACCATGACTGAACCATGAATGCAATCTACCCAATTCTGATGCACGACCGCAAAACGTAACGAATGTAAGTCACTGAACCAAGGTGTCACAATACAAACTGTAACTTCCTTTCGTTGCACTTGCACTGTGTTTGATCCTGTATGTTAATGTGATGGACCTGCTGCATGATCTCGCTGTGTGGGGGGGAATGGATGTATGTAGCCATGGCCACACACATGGATCACACCCAGAACCCACTGGAACTTCCACTGCATCATCGAACCATCCAAACTGGTAAACACTACCCAACGTTGTGGCAAAAGGACTTGGGGGTTAACAGGGAGAGAGCCAAGCGAAAGCACAGCCAAAGTGCAAGGACAATTGGCACTTAAGTCTGGGGAGAGCTAAGCCAGAGCATATAGTGCAAAGGTAATCGGCACAAAGGACTTGGGAGAGAGTGATGTTATATATGCAAACTATAGATATACTCTCTGTGTAGTCACTGTATAGTTGCATAAGATGGAGACTTGTTACCTGATGTACTGTCAATAAGGTTTACACTGTGTATATACTATCTGGCACCACTAGAGGGTGTAACTGGTGGAGACTGGGGTTTCCTGCCCCTGTGGCAGAGGCTGTCCACCAGAGGGCACAGCGGTGGGAGACCCAAGGGTCACCTGCATAAGTGTGCGTAGCTCAGTGTAAAAGGCTGCTCACCATGCTTGTGCCTCACTCTGGAGTTACGAATAAAGGACCAAGGTCACTACAGTTTGAATACAACATATTGCCTCGTGGAGTCACTCATAAGTGCATTACAGACATAACAAGGCGAATCTAGAAGCAAAGGTGGTACAATACTCCACCAGTGAGTGAGCACTACTGTGAGGACAAACCTTTCCAAAACATGACTTCTGAAAAATAGGTAAGCCCAGTGGTGTATAAAAAACTTTATTTAGAAATATAAACGTTCCATTGGTAGTTTTACAGCTCCAAGAAAATTCTAAGCTGCATAAGGAAAATGAAGCCATTCAGAGTGAGTGTATTACACCCACAATGTTAAAATGAAGGAACAATTGCCCCCTCCTTCACACAACTTCTCAAGTCAGTAATTATGAGCTGAGGTAACTTTGTTGCCCCCCCCAGAAGCTTCATTATATATTTTGCTTTCCCTGGACTATGTTTAGCTTTCTTGGAATATAGCTAAAAATAAGTTTATGTAAGATATCAACTTTGTCTTATTTGTAACATTCTTAGGTCTGAATCAGAAGGTTGTTGGTTCAAGCCCTACTCCAGAAACTTAAGCCCATAATCTAGGCTGAGCTTCAGTGCAATACTCAGGGAGTGCTGCACTGTCAGAGGTGAAGTCTTTACTATATGATGTTGCATTGTTACTATTTTCCCCCTTCGGAAGATGTAAAAGATCCCATGGCAATACTTGGAGACGAACATGGAACTTCTTCTGGTGTCCAGGCCAACGTTTGGCCCGCAACCATTATTACTAAGAATGGATTATTTGGTCAAATATCTCATTGATGTTTGAGGATACATATATAATATGGTTTTGCTTAGATACTAAATTGACAGGTGCTTTTAGTTGGCTAGCATCACCTGCAGCTGATGGACAACCCACCAACCCTATCATCTGGTAATATTTACTTTTGTGTCTAAGTCCTATATACGGTTATTATATTGCTAGACTTCCATTAGGACCATCTTTGCAATTTATATTCTCTTTATAACTTTCCATTAGAACTCTTTTGAATTTAAAATTTGAATTAGTAGTGAAGTCTACCTGGAAATCAGCAGCAACTTGTTAAAGTGTAGCTCATAATGTAGCATTTGACTGTTTACTTTGTGAAGCCACTGCTTCACTTAAATCAACATTTGATTTTTCCTTTGCAATCAGTTTTATATTTGCCTGCAAAATTACTAAAAAAAATCAATTATAATTTCAGAATCTATTGAATTGTGAGTTGCACTTTGTCTGTACTGTCAGATGTTGATTCTGCATGTTTGAATTCATGAGCATAGTCAGATTCCTCAGGAGTATTTTTGTTTCCTTCACACTTTCTCTGTCGCCTGCTAATTGACTGTACTAACTGTGGTGCATGTAGGCACCTTTAGTAATGACTCCATGAGGCAGGGTATGGTATTTAAACTGTGCAGACCTGCAGTCCATTATTAGCAGCTCCTGAGTGACGCCAACAAGCTGTGAGTTCCTTTTTATACTGGGTTACCTGCCGTGTGCAGGTAACCCCTGGGTCTCCAGCAACAGCACCCTCGAGTGTACCGGTGAGGTGTGTACAGTACAAGGGTATATTCAATGTTGCATAACAGTGTTACAGACATCACACAGTGAACAGGCATGCCTACACAACAATACTCCCCCCTGAGCACTTTTCATATCCTAGTTGTCATGACCAGGGGAGGTGATCAGTGGTGGGCTATGGGAGGTTGTGGTGAGGGTTGTGTGGTTGCCAGGTGTGACCCCTGTGCTTGAGGCTGGCATCGTACATTTCCCCTCCCTCACACACAAACCAAGTGGGTGTCACTGCTGTGGGATCCCTTGGGGAGGTAGCCATGGCAGCAGTGGGTGGTGTGTATACACTGTGATGTGGGTAGTTGTGGGGTGGTGGGAAGGGCCACAAGACTGGGTGGGGTCCTTGTCCACCAATGGGGATGAGGATCAGGTCATCCCAGGGTTTGCCAGGGAAGCTGGAGGGTATTGGCCTCATGTTTCTGGTGTTGGCCCTGCTGGCCATGGGCTGTCGGGCTGGTCTGGTGCAGGTTGCCATTGGTGGTGGCTGGGCTGCCCATTGACCACTGTCCCTGTAGTGGGTCTGCTCCCACTGCCTGTGTGTGTGTCCTGCAAGGGGCATCACATTCGTTCCAAAGGTCCAGGCTACATGGTCAGGTAGCCTGCTCGACCTGAGGGTCTCCCACAGGGGGATTCCATTGGCATTAGCATGGTCCCTGTAGGACCCAATATCCTTTGGCAGTGTCCTACCAGTATACATGACACCTTGGCTCTGATCACACATAGTCGAGCCTGCATTATACATTCTAGCACTTGCATCACTTTTGGGTGTCCTGGTTTCAACAGACATGGTTACATTAAGCATTTCACAATCTCTATCCTTATTGTTAAGCATAATAAACTTGTTCTTAACCTTACTGACACCTGCATTCATCTCATTAGTCACATTAGTTAAACCAGCATCACAATTCATGGTTACATTGCATACATTTTCATACTTGCACCCTTTTATTGCATCTTTAGCTTTAAAGTCCGTGTACTCAAAATGTTGGAACTTCCCCTTTAATTTTTTTTGGTTACCGGTCTCCTTTAAGGGAGCCTTCAAATCCGATTGGCCGCTCGATGTCACATGATGCTCCTCCATGTTGACTCGTGGCATGGAGGAGGCCATTTTGAATGCAGATCTGCTGCTTGTGGTGCTGCAGCCATTTTGTGGTGCTCTTTTCTTCCACATGCTTGTGATGCTGCAGCCATTTTGTGGTCTTGCTGCAGGCAGGTTGTGGTGCTCTTTTCTTCCTCAGCACCATTTCGCCTGATGTGGACCCGGTTCATCCAATTCCTGCCCAGCAGTGTGGGACCGTCGCCTGCTACAATCCACAGGTGGAGTTTGTGCAACATGCCGCCCTGGGAGACCTGGACATCCACACTGCCAATGATTTAGAATTTACCTTTGGTATATGTGAGCAGCTTTGCCTGGACAGGAGATAGTTTCGGTCGAGTGGCAGGATTCCTCCAAATTTTTTCAAAGATCTTTTGGCTCATCACAGACTGGCTCGCTTCTGTGTCGATCTCCATGGAGACTGGGATCCCGTCGATGTCCACTTCCATTATCCATGGAGAACTTTCGGTGGAGCAGGTAAAAATTCCATATGCTTCTTCCAGGGTTTGAGCAGCTTCATCTTCATCTGTGTTGGAGCCCCGGTGATTAGCCAACTCATCAGAGACACAGTGAGTACAGCCTTTTCTGCACATTCTCTGAAGGTGCCCTTTTCCTTTGCAGCCTTTGCATGCATAGATTTGTAGCGGCACTGGTGGGCCCTGTGGTTTCCTCCACAGCGCCAGCACGGGGCCATCCGGTTTGCCCCATGTGACGGACTCAGGGTTGCGGGACTCGGGGCAGCATTTCTGCCTTTAGAAGTGTCCATGCGGTGCACTGTGCTCGCCAGTTTAGAGTCCTGGGTCATTATTTGCCTGGAGTCGCTGGCCGAAACCATGTAGGCCTGGCTCACTTGAATTGCTTTCTGCAGGGTGACCGTGATGTCAGCTGAGAGCAATTTGTGTAGGAGGCCTTCATGGCCGATGACAAATATGTCCCTTAGTGCTTCATTAAGGTGGTCGCCAAACTCACATGGTGCAGCTAGTCTTCTTAAGTATGCAGCATACTTGGCAATTTCTTGGCCCTCAGGTCGCCGGTAAGTGTAGAACCGGTGCCTGGCTGTGAGGATGCTTTCTTTCGGTTTTAGTTGGTCCTGTATGATTGTTACAAGTTCCTTATAGCTCTTGGTGGTTGTCTTCTCCGGGGCTAGTAAGTCCCTGACGAGACCGTAGATGGTGGACCTACAACTGCTAAGTAGGATGGCCCTGTGTTTGTTCGGTAGTGTGGCCGGTGTGTCCCCGTCCAGGTCGTTGGCTGTAAAGAAGTGTTCCAAACTTTCCACAAAAGCATCCCAATCTTTCCCCTCTGTAAATTGCTGAAAGTTGCTGAGGTTAGACATGTTGAGCGTGTAGTTCGTGATCTCGTATTCCCGTTGCCAGTTGCAGTGTATATAGGCACCTTTAGTAATGACTCCACGAGGCAGGGAATGGTACTTAAACTGTGCAGACCTGCAGTCCTTTATTAGCAGCTCCTGAATGACGCCAACAAGCTGTGAGTTCCTTTTTATACTGGGTTACCTGCTGTGTGCAGGTACCCCTGGGTCTCCAGCAACAGCACCCTCTAGTGTACCGGTAAGGTGTGTACAGTACAAGGGTACATTCAATGTTGTATAACAGTGTTACAGACATCACACAGTGAACAGGCATGCCTACACAACACTAACTTTGTCTGTAGGGTCTAAGCATCACCAGGTTTTTCTCTAATTCACATTATTTTGTTTCTCACAATTATTCATAACTTTTAATACATCTATAAAGGATCCATAAGGTCATGGCAAAAATTAAATCATTAGTGTAATTCATATGCTTCCCATTACATTTTCTTAAAGCAATTCTGTTTGTTGGTCTGGATTTTGCTGTGAGCGTCGAATGTTCGTTAGATTTACACTTGCCCGTAGGCTTTCTATGGACTGTTGCACTGAAAGTTCCTCTCAGCCAAACATCCAACTGCTAAGCGGCCTCTGCAGGGCATCTGGGACATGTGTGAACAGGCCAAGGAACTGTGTATCTCCTCAACCAATCAGATTGAAGAATCGTTAATGAGCAGCACAGAGTCTGTACCAGGAAGTATCAGAATAGTGAATCTAATGTCAAATCACAGAAAGCAAAATAAAGAGAAGGAAAGAAAGATTGAATTAAGAGACAGAGATAAAATAGACAGAAAGGAAAAGTTAAAAAAAAAGTACCTGATTTGATTCTAATTCACCCTCCTTCTCAGTAGTTCATCTTTTTCTTTCTCAATCCTTCAATGTCATTGGTTAAGGAGATATACTGTTGGGCCAGCCGTTCACTGAGATCCAATTGCCCTCGCTGCACCATTATGAGCTATTACTTCCAACAAGTTGTGCAGCAGAACTTTTTTGAGCTGAAGGTTCCAGAAAAATGTCTAAAGGGGCATGCTGCGAGATTAACTGCTATAGAAAAATCCAGCCCTATAAATATCAGTGTTCTGTATGAAAGTGGTTTAATGGTAAGTAATAAGCCCATATTATTTCTTGAGCAGTTCATCTAAATTGAAGAAAAAATTACAATGAAGTGTCATCAAAATGGAGTGTCATCACCATACTCCTTTTTAAAAGTTATACACTTACAAAGAAATATATTGGGGCTGATTTTCCTAGCCCTATCTGCCACCAACTCTGGACAGGAACAGAATACTTGA
The DNA here is from genome assembly GCF_044704955.1 of Pristiophorus japonicus. Lineage (NCBI taxonomy): Eukaryota > Metazoa > Chordata > Chondrichthyes > Pristiophoridae > Pristiophorus > Pristiophorus japonicus. The sequence goes on from NC_091977.1 coordinate 358,883,890, forward strand.
AATACACTCTGCCTGTCCAGGCCCAGGATGCTGTAATTTCCTGACGCAGGCCATTAACACCCTTGACATATACCTAGCGTTGGTGAAAGGAGAACAAAGTTGCTGTACTGTGTTTCTGGCTGCTGGCTTTGGGGTCTAACGGCTGCTTCTGGACAGCAGCAATCAAAAGGCCCAAGGCCCAAAGGTCGGCCATAAACTGGAGTAAATTTTCAAAATTATCTTAGATTTGCTTCCAAGCTCTCTCAAAACCTCTGGTTTGAGGGGATTCTCAGCGTAAGCTCAAACATGGCATTTTATGGCAACCCTGCATCTGGGTGCTCCAGGGTCACAAGTCCAGGAAGAAGAGGGAAGGCCATTAAGGCCTCTCCCACCTCATTTTCACACCAGCACTAGTTTGCATCTTCTGCAGATGCAGGATCAGCTCTGTACAGAAGCGGAGAACATCTGGGGTAAAGTAAAAGGGACAGAGGCTTGGCATTATGGATCCCTGCCTTCTTCTTCCTGATGGTTGTGCCTTGGGGCAAAGGTTTGGAAAATCAACCCCATTAATTTTAATGCTACTTTGCTAATTTCCTGTCTTGGTTGATATTTTTCCCCTCAATGATTATTTAACATGATGACATAATTAACTTGGAAGACTTACCTGGCTTTGTAGCAATGTGTTTCACTTGCTGTCAGTGGAATCATTTCTATTTCTATTACAAGGTGCCCTTGTGGAGAATTCTATAACTGAGATGATATCCTTTTTCAGTTTTGCTAGTTTTGTGTGTCACCTTAGCAGTATCTCATGATTGTTTCAGTGACCAAGGGAATGGCATGGCTTGCTGCTTGGGGACAAGGGATATGGCCTAGCCACCCAGCTCATGATTCCCCTCCAAAACCATACCACGGAAGCGGAGCTTTGCTACAATGAGAGCCATGCGGTGACCTGCAACATCATTGAACAGATAATTGGACTGCTCAAGCAACGTTTCCGATGCCTGGTCTGCTCTGGAGGCAGCCTTCAATACTCCCCTCAACAGGTCTCCAAATTCATTGTGGTGTGCTATATGCTACACAGCTTGGCCATTATGATGGGCTAGGCATTGCCAGTGGGGATTGCAGTTCCAACTCAGGAGGAGTAGGACGATGAACAGCAAGGAGCTTGGTGAGGCCCCAAATAGCCAGCCACACCATCCACGGGAAAGGCAGCGTGGAGACGCTGCCGGACCAAGAGCCGTATTTCAGCAGCTCATAATGGATCGGTTCCCTTGAATGGAGGAAGCTGAGGGATGCAGCTAATACTGGCCGCACTTTGTGCTTCCATAATGGCACATCACCGGTGAAGTTTGCAATGATACACAAGACGCCAATGGCAAACAATCAAAGTAACATTTTACTGAAACAAATAAACAAATACCCACCCCTCCAAAAAACATCCAGACAAAATACAACATCCTGTTGCAACAAACTCAACAACAATGAAGTGCAGCAAATTACCTTAACTATTTAAAGGCGGGATTAACAATTTTTAATGCATCTTTCCATCATGATCATGATCCGGTCCTGAATCCGAGTAGGCATGAGCTTCCCCCCATTCCCCCCACCACCACCCTCCTACCCTTACATAAGAACATAACATAAGAAATAGGAACAGGAGCAGGCCATTCGACCCCTTGAGCCTGCTCCGCCATTCAATGAGATTATGGCTGATCTTTTACATCAACACTTTCCTGCACTATCCCCATAATCCCTTGATTCCCTTAATATCCAAAAATCGATCTGTCTTGAATGTACTCAAAGACTGAGCCTCCACAGCCCTCTGCGACAGAGAATTCCAAAGATTTATCACCCTCTGAGTGTACAAGGACATCCTCTGAACACCAGCATTTCCCAATCTCTCACCATTTAAAAAATACTCTGCTTTTCAATTTTTCCTACCAAAGTGGATAACTTCACATTTCTCCACATTATATTCCATTTACCATGTTCTTGCCCAATCACTTAGCCTGTCTATATCCCCTTGCAGTCTCTCTGCATCCTCATCACACCTTACATTCCCACCTAGCTTTGTATCGTCAGCAAACTTGGATATATTACATTTGGTCCTCTCATCCAAATCATTGATATAAATTGTGAATAGCTGGGGCCCAAGCACCGATCCTTGAGTCACCCCACTAGTTACAGCCTGCAAAATGACCCATTTATTCCAACTCTCTGTTTTCTGTCCGTTAACCAATCCTCAATCCATGCTAGTATATTACCCCCAAACCCATGAGCACTAATTTTGTTCAATAACCTCTTGTATGGCACCTTATCAAATGCCTTGTGAAAATCCAAATATACCACTTCCACTGGTCCTCCCCTTATCTATTCTGCTAGTTACAACCTCAAAAAACTCTAACAGATTTGTCAAACATGATTTCCGTTTCATAAATCCACATTGACTCTGCCCAATCCTATTATTTTTTCCGAAGTGCCCTGTTACTACGTCCTTAATAAAAGATTCTAGCATTTTTCCTACTACTGATGTCAGGCTAACTGGTCGGTAGAGAAGGGGGCAAAATTCATGGGAAACCCCCCAGTGTTTGGACTCATTGGATAGGAAATTTAATTTGGAACTATCTACCAGAAAGTTTGAAATCCTAAAGTACACATGGAAGAAACTACGAACTTTAATCGAATTTGGAATTTTACGAGACAAATTTTGTGTGTGTGTGCCGGGCTAGAGAACTAAAGGATGGTTATTCGGCAAAGAAACCAGTTTGAGTATCAAAGCTATCTGGGTATTGAAACTAAAGTAAATTGTCTGGAGAATTATGGATACTCGAAAATCCTTCTCCACAGGAGACATTAACATAACAACAATTAATCCAGAGATAGCTAACCATCAGCCTGAATCTGGAAAGCCATTTCAGCCTATGCATAACAAACAAAGGCCCATCAAGCCTGCATGAAAAAACCCAAGCACAAACAGACATTGCAAATACCAAGCTAATATTTCCATCAAGAAACAGATTTAGAAGATCGACACACCCGAGACAAGTTAACAGTTTAATGAGCCCGCCAAAATATGACAAAGAAATAACAAGCCCGCCAAAAGTTATGCAAAGAATCCGGGCTGATTTGGCGCGAAGATTAGAACAGCTCCAACAGCTATAACTGGGCCGTGCTGTAACAAAGGATATGCTACTGCCTTAGAAGACACTGCTAGGGACGCTTAGCAACAAGAAGGGAGAGAGACCACTGCAGCAGTTGTAACTAACTTCTCCAGCCTCGACGTCCTGAAATCGGAAAAGGAAGGAAGAACATCACCATCGCGGCAGCAACCGATTACAGCCAACATGGTACCACCAAAACCACCGCGATCGACCAAATTTGAAACAAAACTCCACTAGGAAAAAACTGAGGAAACGAAAGTTTCCACTCTACAATCTAAGTCCTGACTACCAACATGTGAAAACATTACCAAAAGAGACTTTAAACCTATTTCTAACATAGAAACATAGAAACATAGAAAATAGGTGCAAGGGTAGGCCATTCGGCCCTTTGAGCCTGCACCGCCATTCAATGAGTTCATGGCTGAACATGTAACTTCAGTACCCCATTCTTGCTTTCTCGCCATACCCCTTGATCCCCCTAGTAGTAAGGACTACACCTAACTCCTTTTTGAATATATTTAGTGAATTGGCCTCAACAACTTCCTGTGGTAGAGAATTCCACAGGTTCACCACTCTCTGGGTGAAGAAGTTTCTCCTCATCTCGGTCCTAAATGGCTTACCCCTTATCCTTAGACTGTGACCCATGGTTCTGGACTTCCCCAACATTGGGAACATTCTTCCTGCATCTAACCTGTCTAAACCCGTCAGGATTTTAAATGTTTCTATGAGATCCCCTCTCATTCTTCTGAACTCCAGTGAATACAAGCCCAACATCACTACTGCTGTTTGGAGGTCTGTACACAACTCCCACTAACGTTTTTTGCCCTTTGGTGTTCTGCAGCTCTACCCATATAGATTCCACATCATCCAAGCTAATGTACTTCCTAACTATTGCATTAATCTCCTCTTTAACCAGCAAACAGGTACTTACCCCATAAGTCCAAAACGCGCCCTACCACATCAGCGGATACCACCCAACTGAAGATTGTCCAGTAGGAAGTCTTCTCCGACGTTCGGGGAACGGCAAGCAGAACCTACAGAATCCAGTGAACCCCGAAATCGCGAACTACCGCCAACTGACATAAAGGATTGGTAAGCATAGTCCCTGTTTGCCCTGGAGTCTAATCTAGTCAGTGTTAGGTATTGGGAGGTGGGAGGTGTATTATTCACTGTAACCCCTTTGAATTGTGATGTACTGTTCTTTATTGGAGTAATTATAAGTTTGACATTGCATTTTCTTATCTTTAATAAAATCAAAGTTCTTTTGCACCAAACCTGTTGTCTCTTGCACTTTATCACATCCCCCAAATAAATCCAGAGCCTAGAACCCAAGGGAGTGGGAGCGATTCGAATCGCTCAAGTAGGTCAGAGGTGAACCTGACCCCCGAGACCAGCCCTTTAGTGACCGTGGCAGGACTCTGGTATAAGGGGTGTGATGCAGAGAGTGCTGGTTTGGGAGAAAGAACCACGATGGAAGAGAGGAGTTCCTTCTATGTGTATAAGAAAGTGAATGTCACTAAAGAATGGGTGTTTGGTTTATTGCGTGCTGAGCGTCCGGGAGATGCTGCAGCCCAGTGGACAGCAAGCAAGGACCATAAAGAATAAATTGAAAAGGCAATTTGGTTGGTCTGTCTACAGCGACAGGTCCAACTCCTCGACAAAACCGATGATTCGCTACAGGCAGAATTATTGGAATGCGCAGAGACATCACAGGAAAGGGCTATGGCAGAAGCAAGGTTATGGGGAGAACTCCGTAAGCTAAAACAGTGAAAGGCACAACTAATAGAAAGGTTTAAGAACAGTCAGGACTATTTTCAGTGTCAGTTACCGAGGCTAAAAATAATGAAAAGAAACTGCGGGAGGAAAGCACTCACCTCACCCTTTAAGTAAAAGAGCTGGAGGAAAAATTTAAGACACATACAGGCAGCATATAAAGTAGCTAGAACTAATAGGGTTGAGTCAGGAGACCACGGTCCCTGCCAGCAACAAATCAAAAGTTTAACCCTTGCTCTGTCCAAGGCAATAGGCATGGTATGCCTAATAAGCCCGGGTGTGGCCCGGGTAAACCTGGGAGAGAAGGAAGAAACGGTTCAGCCACCACCTGTGGCACCAGTGACTAAACCGGTTCAGCAGCAGGAGGGGCGAACGAGTTGCTGGGTGGACAGGGATAGAGGACCACCACCACCTATGGTGCCGGGTTTCAGCTCAGTTTGGCAGCAGGGAGGAGGGGCAGGCGAGCCAGAACAGGAAGAGCCAGAACCAGGACCAATGTGCCCAGTCCAGCAACAAAAGTTTGGCCCGTCCACCGGTGCTGGGGATCTGGGGCCGCTGGAAAGTCAGTTTGTGGTTCCTCACACTGCCCAACAGCTTAGTGCTATAATAAGTCACCTAGGAAAGCTCACTCCAAAGGGAGACCCCTCGGCTCACTTTATGGAAGTGGAACAGGCAGGGGATATTAATGGATGTGATGATGCCGAGATAGCAAAGATGCTCCTCCTCTCACTGGATGGCAAGCTGTACCAGTCCCTCTCTGTCAAGAGCAAAAGAGGGCAGAGGACATGTGACATCGTCCAGGAAGACATACTAGAAGCCATGGGCTGTAATGACGGGAGTCCCTTTTCCAGAGTAGAGAAAACAGTACAGCTCACAGGGGAAACCCCACAGGCTTTCGCAGACAGGCTGTGGCCTGTGTACCAGAGCGCCTGTGGAGGGGACCTCAACCGAAATCACCTAAGCCAGGACGGGAGAGCCCACTGGCTCTGAAGCCTGGTGGCAAACAGTTTACCACAACTAAGAACAAAGGCTGAGGCCTGGTTTGACCCGAGAGCTCCCAGGCCACCGAACAGGGAGTGGTCAGGCAACTGACCCTAGCCTACCGGAACAGCAGGGGGACGGAAGAGCACCCACCCAAGGGAAGGGTCCACGAAATCAGACCTAGTCAGGACAAGAGGGAATTGCGCCACGAGGGGGGCAACCCCTCCGATACAAAACGTACCTGTTTTGGGTGCGGAATGAGTGGGCACTGGAGAAAGGATTGTGGAAACCCATGGAAGAGTAGCGCAGGGAAGAGTTCTCCAGCCCCTGCCCAAAAGACCGTGACCGAGAAGCCAGTCCCTCCCCGCATGTTTGATACCTTCCTGACTGCACTCCGAACAATGCTAGATGGCCCTGGAAGGGTAGCCACCGCCACTGGTACCGAAATTCCATCTGCCCCATCCCAGCCAAAACAGTGACTAGGACAGGCGCAGCCTGTTCACCTGTGTGCCCTCGAGTACAATGCGTGGGGGAGATCGACCGTTCAGATGGAAGTGGAAAAGGTGAAAGGGACTTACTTGCTGGATACCGGTGCATCAAGCACCCTTGTCAATGCAGCTAACCCCGCCGCCTCACCTCTATCTAGCGGGGTCCCCTACAGCTTGGTGGGTTTCACAGGCACTGAGCAGGCTAGCTCATTCTCCGTTCAACTCTCTATTCATTTAGGAGCACTCCACACCAAGTGGACTTGTGTCCTGATGAAGTGGGAACAGGAAGGGAGAGGGATCCTGAGGGCTGACTTCATTCGAGGCCACGGGATCCTAGTGGATTTAAGAAACCACTGTCTTTGGGGGTCAATATTTACGGGACAGGAGGTGAGGTAATGATTATCCCGGGAAAACAAGGAAAAGGTATGGTGTGCACCATGAAGCCAAAGGAGGATTACAACCTTGAATCACTGGTCAGTAACACTCCAATAGAATACCAAGAATATTTGAGGAGAAACCTTGCAGCTTTTGCCACTCACAAACACAACTGTGGGAAAATAAACAGGGTCGAGGTTAGCATAGATGAGGATCCCATGACCCGACCACAGAAACAGTACAACTTCCCCAGGGAGGTGGAAGCAGACATGGAAACAGCCTTGGGTTCTTTAGTTAAACAGTGGGTATTGAGACCACTAGCTATCCATGTGAATCTCCGTTGTGGCCGGTTAAGAAACCGGACAACTCCTGGAGAGCCACGGTGGACTATCGAGTACTCAACCGTAACATCCCCGCCTGTGCATCCACCGTTGCTGCTGTCACTGACCTCATTGGAAGTATCCCAGCCTCCGCGACCACCTTCACAGTGCTGGATATTTCCAACGGGTTCTGGTCCATACCTTTAAGAAGGGAAGATCAGTACAAGTTTGCTTTTACCTTTAAATTACAGCAATACACTTGGAACTGTCTCCCTCAGGGCTTCCACAACAGCCCCAGTATTTTCCATCAGTGTATGGCCGACTGTTTAAAGAATTTCAGCAGACCCCAGCAATTAGCACAGTATGTAGATGACCTGCTCCTTTCACCGATGAGGGGGAGGAGCATGGCCCACTACTGGCTGAACTGCTGGAGCTGCTGAAAGAAGAAGGGTTTAAAGTGAATCCCAAGAAGGCACAGATCATCCTGAAGGAAGTAAAATTCCTGGGACTGACTGTGCACGCTGGGGAAATAGCCATTGACAAAGCTAGAAGGGAAGCAGTGCAGAAGTTGCCAGCCCCCAACACAGTAACAGGAGTGAGATCTTTTCTAGGGCTAACCAGGTACTGCAGAGATTTTAGTGAGGATTATGCAGCCACAGTAGCCCCTCTGCTCCGAATCCTACACAAGGGAGTGGAGTGGGAATGGGACGAAGGCTGTGAGGCAGTATTTATCCAACTCAAGAAAGACCTACAGACCGCACCAGCTCTAGGGGCTATCGATGGGGGTAAAGAGTTTTTCCTGGAGGCAGCAGGCAGTGGGGACAGCTTGAGCGCAGTACTGCTCCAAGAGCGGCACGGCTGGCTGAGACCAGTGGTCTACTCCTCCAGGATACTTACGGATATGGAGAAGGGATACTCTAACTGTGAGCGGCACCTCCTAGCCACTCACTGGGCTGTGAAAAGGTCACTGATCTTCACACGGGAGTCCCCTATCGCACTCCTTACCCACCATACGCCCACCCAAATTCTCCTGGATGGGAGAATCAAGGACGGGACAGTGAGCAGTGCCCGCATTGCTCGCTGGACCCTACTCCTCTCTCAAATGGACCTAAGGGTAAAGGGTCTCTGTGAGCCGAGGCTCGCAGCCAACATGATCTATCCAGGGATAGCCCACCGGTGTTCCGCAGAAGGTGTATGGAAAATTAACATAGGTTTTCAGGCTGGGTTACACCCCATAGGCCAAGAGATCTATGTGGACGGTTCAAGCATGGTATCTGCGAGTGAACGACTCACAGGCTGCGGAGTTAATGACCCAGAGGTAGGCATTGCCCTGGTGATTAAACTCCCCAATACTATGAGCGCCCAGCACGCTGAACTGTCTGCGGTGGTGTATATAGTCACACACCCCGAAAAATTCTCTACCCCATACACGATTTGCTCAGACAGTATGTTCACATGCAATTCGTGTACGGAGTACCTGGCTATCTGGTGCCGTCATGGGTACACATCCGCAAACGGGAGATCCCTGACAATTAAGCCCTTACTGGAAAAGATCGTGACAGCTGTGAGGGAGGAAGGGAATGTCTATATACATAAGGTGAAGGCACATTCCACCACTGAACCCCATAAAGAGGGAAACCAGCAGGCTGACATGTTGGCCAATCAGGGTGCCTGCACGGGCAAGCTCTGGGATCTGTACAACCCAGGCCCCATCGCAGCAGTCAGGAGCAGGATTGGGACGGCAGGGAGGGCAGGGGTAGCATTGCCCCCGGACCTAAAAATGGTTCAGACCCAAGACCCCGTCCTCAAAACTGTCCTGAACACGCTAGCTAAAGGGGAAAGGATAGACAGCCCATACGGCACTGCAGCTATTGCCATTAAAGAAGACATGCTGTTCAGGGGGGAGCAATAGGTGGTACCGCAACAACACCGGAGAGAATTCCTCCAGCTGGCCAACAAAGGTCCAGGAGCAGGACACCTCGGACCTGAGACCACTTGGCAATGAGTGGGACAGGCAGGGTGGTGGCCGGGACTCAGGGAAGACGTCCGTGAGTTCTGCGCCGGCTGCCTGGTGTGCGCGGCCAATAACCCTGACCCCCAGAAAAGAAAGGTGTCTATGGGACATATCAGGAGGGGAGAGGGACCCTGGCAGTCGATCCAGATCAACTACATTGGGCCCCTACCCACTGCCCAGGGAGGTTCCAAGTACTGCCTAGTACTGGTGGATGTATTCACCAAATGGGTAGAAGCCTTCCCATGCCGAACAGCCACTGCCCTGGTAACAGCTAGGATCCTAGTCAGGGAAGTGTTCTCCTGATGGGGACTACCACAATATGTGGAGTCCGACCAGGGGAGCCACTTCACTGGGCAGGCGATGCAGGAGACTCTTAAGGTGCTCAGCATCAAAGGGAAATGGCATGTCGCCCACAACCCGCAGTCATCTGGGCCTTTGGAGCGTTTAAACTGCGCTGTAAAAAAAAGGCTGCGCAAAGAGACAGGGGACTCACCCAAGAGATGGGTAGTAATCCTACCACTAGTCCTCATGGGGATCCGGGCCAGCCAGTCAAAGAGCACGGGGTACTCCCTGAACAAGCTCATGACCGGCAGAGCCATGCGAACCCCTACCCTTGTGTTAGCCCTTGGACTCACAGAAGGTCAGCTTAGGGAAGTGAGCTGGGACAGCTTTGTCAGGAATCTGTTTGAACACCTTAAACAGATTCACTGGCAGGCTGCTAACAACATGGGAAAACAGCATCAGAGCAACCGACTGCTGTTAGAACCCCGCAAGCATCATGAATGGGAGATAGGGGATCAGGTCATGGTAAGGAACTACGCTCGAGTAGGGGTTTTTGAGGTGCTGTACATGGGACAGTACCACATTGTCGACAAGGCAAGCCCCATGGTCTATGCCATAAAATTGCCCCTCCGTACAAAGTGGTTCCACCAGTGCAAACTTTTCAACCCCGAGCTAAACGTAAGGGACAGCCAAAAACAGTGAACCATACTAAAGGCAGGGATCCCCAGCCAGCAGCCCCCGACTGTGAAAATCCCATAGGGGACGTGGCAGACCAACATACTGCACCTAGAGTGGCGGTGGACTGTGTTACTGGAGGAGCTATCCTCCCAATCATTTGGGATTTGGATGCGCCCCCAGTAGCTGGAGTCCTAAGAAGGATTCCCCGCACGCCACGGCCTAAGACACCATGGTCACCAGCGCCCCAATTTTAGTGGTTCAGCCCAGAGGGAGGGACCAGCCGTGAAAGGGTACCTAAAATCAGGGACTAGCTTGCGAGCAGGGACCCCCAGCCGGTAGCCTCGGGCGACGAGTGACCCCCAGAAGAGATAGTTGTGGACCAGCCACCAATTGGGAGTCCCCAGCCCGCAGCCCTCGACCAGGTCGAACCCCCAGATGAAGAAATGAACCATGCAGCCACCCGCAAAGGAGCGGTATGCTGCAGTACCAGAGGGAACATTCTCCCAATAGTGTGGGACTCAGACCCACCTCCGGTCAGGACACTCCGGGTCCTGCGGTACAGACCGACCCACTACCGGCCCCGCTGGAGACCCACAGGCCAAAGAAGAAAGGAGAAGGACAGGAATTAACCTGGCCACCTGGAGACGGGTGGCAAATGTACATATATAGCACGATATGAATTTAATTATGTTTAGTAAGGAGCTAGTGTAGTGTAGGATTATCTGTATAATGATAGTGACATATGTACTAGTTAGTGGGGAAAGATAAAAAATCTACCTGTGCAGCTATTAAAAGAGGCATGGACCGGGTAACACCCGGGAGTAGGAAGAATCTACCGGTAAAGCTATTAAAGGAAGCACCGGTAAGAGAAGAGTAAAATGTCTATGAGACAAAAGTTAAAAGCAGACATCAGTTCCATAAGGAACTGACTATGACAGGCGGCCGATTAAAGAATGCATTGTGTGTCTGAGAAGAAATGAGCCCAATTTGGAACTTGGTCATCTTTGTCAAGCCATAGAGCTTTTCTCAGGGCTGGACAACCTATTTTATGTGCCCTACAGGAAGGAGAACAACATGAGAAGGGCCCTGTTCCTGCTCGCCCTGATAAGGATGAACAGCGGCGGCCGAGGAGACGTGGAAGAATTCCTCATTTATGGGTGCTCGGGAAAAAGAGCACTGATTGTGACTGCAGGGGGTGGCACACCGGGTGTGGAAGAACTCGCAGTTTATGCCAACAAGGGAAGGTGGCTGGGATCCAACTCCACCCGCCAGGAAGGATTTACCTATGGGGAGGCATCCGTTCCATGCCCCAGGATGCGGGTCGTTGCTGCACGGGTCAGTGTTATGGAGGGAAAATGGGTATGTTTGACTTGTAATGGAAAGATTCACCTGGGTAGATGGTGTTGGCTCGGAAAGCTGAGTTAGGATGCGGGAGACCAGGAATCTGACAGGGAAAGACTCGGTAATGACACGTACCGCACCATCACGGGGACACGGGGAGGAGTAAAGGTGTGTTGGAACAAGTGGTAGGAGTCTGAGCAGGGAATTTACATTTGCATGTGGGGGTCAGAGGAGATCTGTCCCGCAGGCATATCAATCGCTTTCGCCAGGCAATGACAAGATGAGGGGGAATGGATGGGGTGGGATTCTAGCCTACACGGGTGTGTGGTCCCACACTCCCCACTCCCAATTAATGCCACTGAACTTAGAGTACACATTAAGAAACCCCTGCCCACGACCCCGCCAACATGCACAATAATAGAAAGGTGTCCTACCACCACCAAGGGACCTGGGAATGGATTAGTATTGGTACCGACCGAAAAGGTGTTATACTAGGGAGTACACTAGTTAGCTTCAGTTATTTTAAACCTTACCGAGGTACACTTACCTGCATGGTGCCCGAAGGAAGCAGAGTAGCTATATCAGGCCCTACTTCGAGAAATGTTCAAGAAATTTTATAAATTAGACTTTTGCAATGTAGACAAAGCAGATCTATACACCCTACACGCTAGGGACACCATGGGCATGGGGAGACCTAGAAGGGGAAACCTGAACGACATTTTTACTGCATATAATACAGGGTCCTCCGTAATAAATAGCCTAGATGATATAGAATTGCAAACGCAGATAAAAGAACCAACAGAGAAAGATCCTGAAACAGGAAAACACAGTAGCAGGCTCAGAGTTACACGAGAACCAGGCTATGACGGTCCATTTAAAAGAGATTGTGGCTGAAAAACACTCATATGGGAGGATAGAAATGCTTTGGACCAGTCTGCACAGACCAAGGTGTGTGTGCTGTATGGGGCATGGTTGTTGGGTGAGGGTCGCAACAACCTGGAGGATTTAAAACAAGATTTAGACCTCTCCTGAGTCAGTAACAAGCATCTCGCAGCCCTCCACCCATACAGCAATTCACTAAGCCCATGCCAGCTCCACCTAGCCTCTGAAGCCTACCCTGTCCCAGTAGATTGTGGGAAATCTAACCACACCATCATGGAGATAGTACTAAGGATGCCGGTCATGGGTGGGACAGCCCGACCTGCACCGGTATACCGGGTGGAGAACATTGGAGTTATTCAGGGAGGTGCACTCGTTCGTTTCGCAGCGGTCCCACCCTATGTCATAAAGTGGGAGCACGCTGTAACGGGTACTGACCTCTCCGGGTGCCGGAGTCGGGGTGCACACATAATACTGTGTCCCCAGCACTTGAACGCCTATTCTAAATCACAGTGTTGGTTTAAAGCTGCTGGTGCACAGCCTATTAACTGCACCATGGAGGTAATGGCACAAGACCAGGTCCCTCTACAGGTAACATACATAGGGGGTGGGACATAGTGTGTCACCACCAGTGCACCCCACTACCAACATGGACACTTCTGGTGTCCGGTGAGTGACAGCAGTTTTTGCTTTAAACCTGAGGCATCAGTTCAAGTGGCCCAGGAACAGATTTCCCCATTCCTGAACCTTCCACTGTTTACCTCACTGTGAAGGAAAACATTACAAACCTGCAGGATTATGTTACACATTTTGGCTATGCAATTCCCGCTCTACCCGAACATCTTACCGCTCTGCTAGCAGCTGTAGTAATCTCAGAAACAAATTTCTATACTCTAGAACAGAAAACCATTGAGATAGGGAGAACGATTTTGGAGATCACAATTCCGCCTTGGTGGGACATTTTCAGAAATATAGAAGGTCCAGCCCGGATCAGAATAGCTTCCCACATTTTAGTTATCTGTCAACTTGCGATTATTCTTTACTTATGGTGTCTCACTTGCCGAGTGAAACGCAGAGGCCATCAGGTCAGGCACCAAAGGGTGCTGCACACTCCCTGGCCAAACTTGGGAATCGCACAGGGAGGGGTGACATTATGTTACCATGTTTGATTTGTTTTAAGTTTACTTGCTGTAAAGAACCAAAATCGAGTATTCTAAGAAATGTTACTTAAAAATGTGTTTGACTATGTACCTTTGTTTTACTGTAAAAACAGAGTAATGGAGGGGTGTCGGACCCCCTCTATACTGTAATAGAATTGAAATGACTGTATTTGCCTGTAAACTGCAGTGGATTTCAAAGGGGGATGCACGTTAAAGTTTTAGCTAGGTAAATGCAGGGAAGGTTGACTGTCGGGAAATCAGGAATTTTGCTCGCCTAGCATGACACTCAAATATGTAGAGTGTTACATGGGGTACTGAAGGGGGCAAAATTCGTGGGAACCCCCCCCCCCCCCCCCCAGTGTTTGGACTCATTGGAAAGGAAATTTAATTTGGAACTATCTACCATAAAGTTTGAAATCCTAAAGTACACATGGAAGAAACTATGAACTTTAATCAAATTTGGGATTTTATGAGACAAATTTCATCTGTGTGGGCTGGGCTAGAGAACAAAGGATGGCTATCCTACAAAGAAACCAGTTTGAGTATAGAAGCTATCTGGGTATTGAAACTAAAGTAAATTGTCTGGAGAATTATGGATACTCGAAAATCCTTCTCCACAGGAGACATTAACATAGCAACAATTAACCCAGAGATAGCTAACCATCAGCCTGAATGTGGAAAGCCATTTCAGCCTATGCATAACAAACAAAGGCCCATCCAGCCTGCATGAAAAAACTCAAGCACAAACAGACATTGCAAATACAAAGCTAATATTTCCATCAAGAAACAGATTTAGAAGATCGACACACCTGAGACAAGTTAACATTTTAATGAGCCCGCCAAAATATGAGAAAGAAATACCAAGCCCGCCAAAAGTTACACAAAGAATCCGGGCTGATTTGGCGCGAAAATTAGAACAGCTCCAATAGTATAACTGGACCCTGCTTTAAGAAAGGATATGCTACTGTCTCAGAAGACACAGCGAGGGACGCTTAGCATCAAGAAGGGAGAGAGACCACCGCAGCAGTTGTAACTAACTTCTCCAGTGTCGACGTCCTGAAATTGGAAAAGGAAGGAAGAGCATCACCTTCACGGCAGCAACTGACCACAGCCAACGTGGTACCACCAAAACCACCGCGATCAACCAAATTCGAAACAAAACTCCACAAGGAAGAAACCAAAGAATCGAAAATTTCCACTCTACAATCTAAGTCCTGACTACCAACAGGTGAAAATATTACCGAGAGAGACTTTAAACCTATTTCTAATGAAAGCAAACGGGTACTTACCCCATTAGTCCAAAACGCACCCTACCACATCAGCGGACACCACTCAACTGAAGATTGTGCAGTAGGAAGTCTTCACCGACATTCGGGGTACGGCAAGCAGAATCTATGGAATCCAGCAAACCCCGAAATCGCGAACTACCGCTAACTGATCATAAAGGATTGGTAAGCATAGTCCCTGTTTGCCCTGGAGTCTAATCTGGTCAGTGTTAGGTATTGGGAGGTGGGAGGTGTATTATTCATTGTAACCCCTTTGAATGTGTGATGTACTGTTCTTTATTAGAGTAATTATAAGTTTGACATCGTATTTTCTTGTCTTTATTAAAATCAAAGTTCTTTTGCGCCAAACCAGTTGTCTCTTGCACTTTATCACATCCCCCAAATAAATTCAGAGTTTAGAACCCAAGGGAGTGGGAGTGATTCGAACTGCTCAGAAGGTCAGAGGTGAACTTGACCTCCGAGACCACCCCTTACAGTAGATCCCCATTTTCTCTCTCCCTCTTTTCTTAAATAGCGGTGTTACTTTAGCTACCTTCCAATCTGTGGGAACCATCTTAGAATCTATGGAATTTTGGAAGATGGCAACCTCTGCATCCTCTCTCTCTCTATGTCTCTTCGGCAGTCCCTCCTATCGAGAATGACTTGATTCCACACCAAAAATGGATGAATTCACAGGTGTTTCAATGAAAGACCTGATATTCCCGATCCTGACCTACATGTTAAAGGGTGGAAGATGCCTCTCCGTGGATTTTTTAAACATGTGGTGGCCATTGCATACCAGCCACCACACAGGCTTGACAGAGCTAGGTCTTGGTCCAGTGGCAAGGATTAACCAAGATGACTGGAGACCAGCTCTGCTGCATGGACCGAGTGCGCACACACATCACAGTGTGGGCTGGCCCATGCTGCCCCAGGGCCCTCGCCTCTACTAGGCCCTGAACTCACGCCTCTCCTGGGCCCCGATCACGTCACTCCACGATCACTTGCCACTTCTTCGCCCCGACCTCGCCACTCCCTCGCCTCGACCTCGCCGCTCCTGCTATACCTGGCTCCAATCACCGACCTGGACCTTGGTGAGGTCCAATCCAGTCTCCCTTTTCACTGCCATCGACCTCTTGCACCAGCTTGTGCTGCTCTCTGAAATGGTATGCTGCCTCACTGTCCAGGGGCCACTCGCCTTTTATGGCCCTGACCTGCCGCTGGTGTTTCTCGCAGGTCGGGGCCGCCATGCACCCAATAACAACCACTGCATCCACTATCTATATAGCCACCTCTTTCAAAACCCTAGGATCTAGGATGTAGGCCATTAGCTCCAGTGGATTTATCAGCTTTCAGTGCCATTAATTTCTCCAGTACTATATTTTTACCAATACTAATTTCTTTCAGTTCCTCATTCTCGCTAGACCCTTGGTACTCCACTATTTCTGAGATTTTTCATGTCTTCCAAGTTGCTAATATATTACCCCCAACCATGAGAGCTCAGGGGGTTGGGGCTAATATAGTAGCATTGATAGAGGATTGGCTAACGAATAGAAAACAGAGAGTTGGGATAAATGGTCATTTTCAGGTTGATAAACTATAACTAGTGGGGTGCCACAGGGATCAGTGCTGGGGCCTCAATTATTTACAATCTATATTAATGACTTGGATGAAGGGACTGAGTGTAATGTAGCCAAATTTGCTGATGATACAAAGATAGATGGGAAAGCAAGTTGTGAGGAGGATGCAAAGACTCTGCAAAGGGATATAGGCTAAATGAGTGGGCAAAAATTTGGAAAATGGAGTATAATGTGGGAAAAAGTGAGGTTATCCACTTTGGTAGGAAAAATAAAAAAGCAAATTATCATTTAAATGGGGAGAGATTACAAAATGCTGGGGTACAGAGGGATCTAGGGGGCCTTTACATGAAACACAAAAAGTTAGTATGCAGGTACAGCAAGTAATTAAGAAGGCAAATGGAATGTTGTCTTTTATTGTAAGGGGGATGGAATATAAATGTAGGGATGTCCTGCTACATCTGTTGGTGAGAACACACCTGGAGTATTATGTACAGTTTTGGTCCCCTTATTTAAGGAGGGATATACTTGCATTGGAGGGAGTTCAGAAAAGATTCACGAGGTTGATTCCTGAGAAGAAGGGGTTGTCTTATGAAGAAAGATTGAGCAGGTTGGGCCTATACTCATTGGAGTTTAGAATAATAAAAGGTGAACTTATTTAAACGGATACAGCAGCATTGATGCAGAGAGGATGTTTCCCCTCATGGGGGAATCTAGAAGTAGGGGGCATAGGGCTGGATTTTGGGTTTTTTGGGTGAAAACGCAAGCGATACGTGAAAATTACCATTTTTGCTGCATTATCGATTTAAGGCCCAACTTTAAGGCGTCTGGATGCATTGCAAAGGGAGGCGTTCCACAATTATTCGCAGTGCAAAAACACGATCCTCGCCAACTTTAGTGTGGGGCTGGGAGCACTGCGAGAGAAGCTTTGGGAGGGAGGAAAAAAAACATTCAAACAACATTACCAAGATCCTTAGCTAATAAATCGCTGCAAAAAAATGAAAAAATAAAAACTTTAACGTGCCTTTTTTCAGGTTTTCCAACTTACCGCTACTGTCAAGGCTGCACCGCTAGGTTTTACCTGTCGGTGTTCAGGGCGTACGGGTCGGGTGAATGCTGAAACTCGTCCGCAATCCGAGTCATTATACGTCCGGCACAGCTCTCCCCGGTGGTGCTTCCAAGCGCTACCTCAAACAAGGAGCCGAGGATCGTACTTGGGCTTTGTGACGGGGTTTTCACCGCCGAGGATCAAAACGTGGCGAAAACCCAGTCGCAAAGCAAGGGATCGCTTATTTAAGACGGAGATGAGGAAGAATTTCTTCTCTTGTAGGGTTGTGAATTTTAGGAATTCTCCACCCCAGAGACCAGTGGAGGCTGAGTCATTGAATATATTTAAAGTGGATATAGACAGATTTTTGAACAATAATGGAGTCTAGGGTTATGGGGAGCGGGAAGGGAAGTGGAGTTAACACCAAAATCAGATCAGCAGGCTCGAGGAGCCAAATAATCTACTCATGCTCCGAATTCTTACGTTCTTATGTATGTTCTTATGAAGACAGACACAAAGTGTTTGTCTAATTTCTCTGCCATTTACTTATTCCCCATAATAATTTCTCCTGTCTCAGCCTGCAGGAGACCCACATTTATTTTCACTAATCTTTTTCTTTTTACATACCTATAGAAGCTTTTACAGTCTGTTTTTATGTCTCTCCCTAGTTTACTCTCATATTCTATTTTCCCTTTCTTTATCAATTTCTTGGTCCTCCTTTGCTGAATTCTAAAATCCTCCCAATCCTCAAGCTTACTGCTCTTTTTGGCAACATTATAAGCCTCTTCCTTTGATATAATACTATCTTTAACTTCTCTTGTTAGCCACAGTTCGACTACTTTTCCTGTGGGGTTTTTGTGCATTAAAGGAATGTATGTTTGTTGTAAATGATGAATTAATTCTTTAAATGATAGCTATTGCTTGTCTACCATCATACTGTAGTTTCCCAATCCACCTTAGCCAACTCTCCCCTCATACCTAGTTTGCTTTATTTAGATTTAAGACCCTAGTTTCGGATTTAACAAAATCACTTTCAAACTCAAGTAAAATTCTATCGTATTATGGTCACCCTTCCCTATATGCCCCTTTAGTACAAAGTTATTAATTAACCCTTTCTCATTGCACAATACTAGATCTAAATGAACCTGTTCTCTAGTTGGTTCCTCAACATACTGGTCTAGAAAACCATCTTGTATTCATTCCATGTATTTGTCCTCCACACTATTATTGCAATTTTGCTTTGTCCAGTCTATATGTAGATTAAAGACCTCATGATTATTGTATTACCTTTGTTACATGCACCTTGAATTTCCTGATTTATACTGTGCCTTACATTACCACTACTGTTTGGGGACCTATAAACAACTCCCACCAATGTTTTCTGCCCCTTGCCGTTTCTTAGTTCCACCCAAATTGATTCTACTTCTTGATTTTCAGAGCTAAGATCCTTTCTCTCGACTGTCTTTATCCCATCCTTTATATTCAGGACTACCCCTCCTCCTTTTCAATTTTACCTATCTCGTCTAAAAGTTAAGTACCCTGGAATATTTAGTTCCTAACCTTGGTCACTTTACAACCATGTCTCCGTAATTAGATCAGACCTATTAATTTCTATCTGTGCTGTTAATTCATCTATTTTGTGGTGAATGCTTCACGCATTCAGATAAAGTGCCATTTGTTTGAATTTTTTCTATTTTTCCCTGATATCACCTTAGTCAGTAATGGCCAACACCTTCGTTACTCTCTCTGTCCCTTCCTGACCCACTCTGCTTATTTTTACCCAAAGCTCTGCTCTGCTCTAGAGGCTTGACATTTCTCTTGCTGCTTTTGAATTTACTCATTCATGAATCCTCCCACCATCCCCCTTCATTAGATTAAAGCCCTGTCTACTGACCTAGTTATTCGATTCGCCAGGACACTGGTTCCATCCCGGTCCAAGTGGAGCCCGCCCCAATGGAACATCCCCCACTTTCCACAATACTGGTGCCAGTGTCCCATGAAGCAAAACCCCGGCCTCCCAAACCACTCTTTGAGCCACGCATTTAACTTAAAATCTGTTTATCCCTATACCAATTGGCACATGGCTCCGGTAACAATCCAGAGATTATTATCTTTGAGGTTCTGCTTTTTAATTTGGACCCTAGCTCCTCAAACTCTTTCAACAGAACCTCATTCCTAGTTCTACCTATGTTGTTGGTTCCTACATGGACCACGACAACTGGATTCTTCCCCTCCCACTCCAAGTTATTCTCCAGCCGAGAGGAGATATCTTTAACCCTGGCGCCCTTTATCCCCCTCCCACGCCTAGTGCTCCTCCTCAATGAGGCCTCAGTGCCTAGAGCAAGGCTGCTTGAGGGATACTGTGTGTATGGGCCAGACAGTACAGATGGCATAAGAGGACATCCTGGACCAACTCTGGGCCTGGAAGGCCCGACTGCAGACTCCTCCGCCTCAGCATCGGCGGCAGCAGCCTGTGATGGCTCGAGTGTGGACCACGTTAGATGCAAGGTCAGAGTGGCAGTGGTGGGAGCCGGAATGCTGTCATCTTGAGGAAGGACAGCACCTTCCATTTGCTGGGGACCACTCACGCTCACACAAAGCTGAGCATCAGCATCTGGAACATGACTTGGAAGAAGGGTCTGAGTGTAACGTAGCTAAGTTTGCTGATGATTCAAAGATGGGAGGCAAAGCAATGTGTGAGCAGGACACAAAAAATCTGCAAAAGGGCATAGACGGCTAAGTGAGTGGGCAAAAATTTGGCAGATGGTGTATAATGTTGGAAAGTGTGAGGTCATGCACTTTGGCAGAAAAAATCAAAGAGCAAGTTATTATTTAAATGGAGAAAGATTGCAAAGTGCTGCAGTACAGCGGGACCTGGGGGTACTTGTGCATGAAACACAAAAGGATAGTATGCAGGTGTAGCAAGTGATCAGGAAGGCCAATGGTATCTTGGCCTTTATTGCAAAGGGGATGGAGTATAAAAGCAGGTAAGTCTTGCTACAGCTATACAGGGTATTGGTGAGGCCACACCTGGAATATTGCGTGCAGTTTTGGTTTCCATATTTACGAAAGGATGCACTTGCTTTGGAGGCAGTTCAGAGGAGGTTCACTAGGTTGATTCCGGAGTTGAGGGGGATGACTTATGAGGAAAGGTTGAGTAGGTTGTGCCTCTACTCATTGGAATTCAGAAGATTGAGAGGTGATCTTATCGAAACGTTTAAGATTATGAGGGGGCTTGACAAGGTGGATGCAGAGAGGATGTTTCCACTGATGGGGGACACTAGAACTAGAGGGCATAATCTTAGAATAAGGTGCCACCCATTCAAAACTGAGATGAGGAGAAATTTCTTCTCTCAGAGGGTTGTAAATCTGTGGAATTCGCTGCCTCAGAGAGCTGTGGAAGCTGGGACATTGAATAAATTTAAGACAGAAAATAGACAGTTTCTTAAATAAGGGGATAAGGGATTATGGGGAGCGGGCAGGGAAGTGGAGCTGAGTCCATGATCAGATCAGCCATTATTTTATTAAATGGCAGAGCAGGCTCGAGAGGCCGTATGGCCTACTCCTGCTCCTACTTCTTATGTTCTTACGTTCTTATGATGTGTGATTAAAGCTTTCTGGCCTGCTTCAGCACCGTCACTTCCCTGTTGGACAGTGGGGAACACAGAGAGGATGTCAGCTGTCAGTGATTGCATGACCTCACTGAGTTATGGCATGGCTTGTGTCAGCAATGCGAACACTGCTGCCACGTCACCAATGACATGCGCCATCTGCCTCTGTGAGCTGGCAAGGATGGGCTCGCTGGAATCCTCAGATGCACAGGCAATGCGTGAGGCTGCTTCCACCACACTTACAGCAAGTGTATCTATGCTCTGATGGCTCCTACCCAATGCACCCATGAGGTTGCGGTGCTTTTCTGTGTTCTCCCTGGACAAAGCACCAAGTCCAGGTCCACGTCTGCCTGTTTCTGAGCAGGACAAGTGTGCCGACTCACCCTCCGGGGAGCTGGCCTCCCACTGGGCATTGCTGTAAGCCACTGGAGCCAGGAGCCTCAGTGTCATCAAATCCCTGGAAATCAGCCTCCTCCCCGATGTTGTACCCCCACTCGGTTGGACTGATGCGGTCTGACGCTCAAGGCACACATTGTCATACTCTCCCTTGTCATCTCGCCCTGTCCAGATGTTGACGACTCACAGGAAAGCTGCTGTGTTTCTGGCTGGTCTTCTATAAGCACAAAACTACAGACTGTTAGCTGCAGGGGAGGGGGCAGGCAGATAAGAGGAAGGTAGTATTGGGCATCTGTATGTAAAGGGTGTAGGCCACTTGATATTAAGGGACAAGGAAGTCACATCAATCGCAAAAGCAAAGTGCAAACTTTTTCCAGTGATATCAGGAGCCCCCCGCTGTATTAATGCCCCGAAATCTCCAAAGCTGAAAATCCAGTCCTGGGAGAATAAAGGAATATGGAAATTGGCCTGGAAAGTGGAGTTGAGGTTCAAGATCAGCCATGATCTTATTGAATGATATGGGCCAAGGGGCCACAGGGCCTATTCCTGCTCCTAATTCTTATGTGCTTATGTTCTTATGTAACTGTGTCAGTAAGTATGGTGCAATGTGGTTGGATGATGTGGCTGTCATGGTTGAATAGCTGGCAGTGTGTGCAAGGTGTGAGATGTGGGTGTGTGGCATACAGCAGTAGTAAGTGTGTGAGGTGAGATGACGCTTTGATTGTGAGGTATGAGTCGTGATTGCTGGAGATTGTTGGTAGCTGAGTGATGGGGGTCTGGTGCATTGAGCAGTGCATAAGGCTAGTGGTGCAGTTGGTGTGATATGACATTTGAAGATGCATTCATTGACCTTGACCACTCATGTGAGGTCATTATACTTCTTCTGGCACCGGTTCCATGTTCTAGTGGCAACACTGTTGACACTGATGGCTTCTGCGACCTCCTTCCACTGCCTTCACACAGTGTGTCTTTGTGCAAGGTACTCCTGAATAGCCCCTGCACCAAGGCCTCCAGTGTTGCACTGGAGAACTGAGGTGCCCTTTCTCTCCCCTGCTGAGACATTGCTCCAGCTCCAATCACAATGCGGTTCTTCTGTAACAAAGCACCTCCCCGTTAAGAAGTGCAGACAGGCTTTCACTCTGCAGGTAATTTCAACTGGTATTGTTGGGCTTCGTACATATTGGGTTAGAAAGGAGTCCTGTACATTTGTAGGAGCTCCATTCCTTTATCCCCTTTACCTACCTTTTCCAGCAACTTAATTTTGGGGTAGTTGAAATCCCCCATGATAATTATTCTGTGTTTTTCACTCCTTTCCCTAATTTGTTTGCCTATTTCTTGCTCCACCCCCTTCCACCATTAGGTGGTCTGTAGACTACCCCTATTAGTGTGATTGATTATTTATCTTTTATCTCTATCCACATGGATTCTATTTTTGTCCTACTGGTGGCTGCGTCATTTCTTCTCCTGCCATTATGTTATTTCGAATAAGTGCAGCTACTCCGCTTCCCCTTTTTCCCTCTCAATTTTTTCTTAATGGCCCTGAAATTCCAGCCTCCCGGGACGTACTGAGTGTGTATGGACCCGGGAAGGCATTCCAAAAGCCGGTTTTCAGTGCACAATGTTGAAAACCAGCTTTTCCGATCTGTCAAGTTCTGGCTTTAACTTTAACTTTAATTTCAATTAATTTTTATTATGTAAGGTGTATTTTTTATTGTTTATGTTGTGTTAAGTGTGTTTGGATATTTTTTTCTCATTAATAGCAATGAGAACACGTAGATACGGAGTTCTCATTGCTATTAATGAGAATACTGTACCTGATGGTTGAGCAGTCACACGTGACTGCATCTTTTGCTTTGAAGCTCGAGGACAGGAGCGCGCTTCAAAGCGTGGGAAGAGAAGGCCTCCCCACCGGAATCTTAGGCGCATCCGGGACCACCAGGTAATTTCATTAAAATTCTCCGGTTGCAGGCGTTCGTCCCAAAGAAGCCTCCGACCAGAATTTCAAGCCCATTAACTCCAATTCTGTCAGCAATCTCCACACAAAAAAAAATCAACATAGATAGATGAGGCAAAAGAGCATTAAAGCATATAATACTGTTTTTAAAGGGATATTACTGGTGACATTTGAGCTTTGAATACATTTTAAATTTATGTTTCCATATAGGAAGAGGAGAAGGTCATTCAGCCCCTTGAGCTTGTTTTACCATTCAATTAGGTCATGGCTGTTCTGTATCTCTATTTACTTGCTTTTGCTCCCTACCCCTGTGGCTCAGTGGTAGTATTGTTGCCTATGAGTCAGAAAGTCATGGGTTCAAGCTCCATTCCAGGGACTTGAGCATAAAATCTAGGCTGACACACTCAGTGCAGTACTGAAGGAGTGCTGCACTGTTGGAGGTGCAATCTATCAGATGAGATGTTAAATCGAGGCCCTGTCTGCCCTCTCAGGTGGACGTAAAAGATATCATGGCACTATTTTGAAGACGAACTGTGGAGTTCTCCCAAGTGTCTTAGCCAATATTTATCCCTCAATCAATAACACTAAAAAACAGCTGCTGCATTTCCTATATTACAAGAGTGACTACATTTCTAAAGTACTTAATTGACTGTAAAAATCTTTGGGATGTCTCAAGGTTGTGACAGGCATTATATAAATGTAAGTCTTTCTTTAGTCTTACTGTACAAAAAATCTATTGAACTCAAGTCTTAAAAGTTTTAATTAACCCAGCATCCACAGCATTTTGGGAATTTCCACTACCCTTTCTCAAATGCAAGGAAGAATTTAGCATGAGAGTGGGGGTGAATGGAGAGGTGGTAGGGTTGTTAACAACATTCAGTCAGTTAGGGCTAAAAATTTGTTTGCCCCTGAAAACGGGTTGGATCATGATGTTGGAGGAATGCATACTAACTTCATGTTGCCTGCTGATTAGCATGATTGCGGCGTTCAGCCCAGCACTGAACATGCTGCTGAATGGCTGAACGCTCCAGAGGTGGCCCATGTTTATGCTAGGCTAACACCAATTAAAGCTAGTCTGCACTTCTTGAAGGCAGTCTGCACCTCTTAAAGGGGAGATGCATTCTGCATGCAGCAGCTCATTCAAATGGCTGGGGAGAGAGTGAGATGAGGAAAATACATTAATGATGTCAGAACAGTGGAAGAGAGAGTGGGTCAACGTTCTTCGATGTAGCACTGGAGGGATTGGTGCAGGAGGTCAATATTAGCAGAGAGATCTTCGTTCCACAAGGCCAAGAGGCCATGCAGGCAAATGTGTCAAATCTAATGTGAGCAGATAGCCGCTGTGGTTAATGCCAGCACTCTAGTCCCGAGGACCTGGACGCAGAGCAAGAAGAAATTTAATGACCTCACATTAGTGGTCAAGGTCAGTGAATTCATCTTCAAATGCCATATTCCACCTCCTGCATCACTCGACTCAGACACTGCTCAATATACCAGACCCCCATTAACAACAACAAAAACAAGTTGTATTTATATAGCGTCTTTAACGTAGTGAATTGTCCCAAGGCGCTTCACAGGAGTATTATGAGATAAAAAATTTGACACCGAGCTGCATAAATAGAAATTAGGGCAGGTGACCAAAGGGGTATATTTTAAGGAGCGAGTTGAAGAAGGAAAGAGAGATAGAGAAGTGGAGCAGTTTAGGCAGGGAGTTCCAGAGCTTGGGGCCTAGGCAACAGAAGGCACGGCCACGAATGGTTGAACGATTATAATCAGGGATGCTCAAGAGGGCAGAATTAGAGAAGTGCAGACATCACGGGGTGGTGTTCTGGGTCTGGAGGAAATTACAGAAATAGAGAGGGGTGAGGGCATGGAGCGATTTGAAAATAAAAATGAGAATTTTGAAATTGAGACGTTGCTTAACCGGAAGCCAATGTAGGTCAGCGAGCACAGGGATGATGGGTGAGCGGGACATGGTGTGAGTTAGGAAATGGGCAACTGAGTTTTGGATCACCTCTAGTTTACGTAGGATAGAATGTGGGAGGCCAGCCAGGAGTGCATTGGAATATTCAAGTCTAGAGTTAACAAAGGCATGGATGAGGGCTTCAGCAGTGGATAAGCTGATGCAAGGGCAGAGATGGGCGATGTTACGGAGGTGGAAATAAGCGTTCTTAGTTATGCTGCGGATAAGTGGTTGAAAGCTCATTTCCGAGTGAAATATGACACCAAGGTTATGAACAGACTGGTTCAGCCTCAGGCAGAAGTTGGGGAGAGGCATGGACTCAATGGATAGGGAACGGAGTTTGTGGCGGGGACCGAAAACAATGGCTTTGGTCTTCCCAATATTCAATTGGAGAACATTTCTGCTCATTAGTCATCTACCACCAATCTCTACCAAACAAGTTTCAAAATTCACATTCATAGCTTTACCTTCACCCTCATACACTTACCATTACTGCAAGCCTCATATACACATCTCACAGCTTGCACACACTGTCAACTATTGAATCAGGACAGGCATATCATCGAAATACATTGCACACCATTCACTGGCACACATCCCTTTCTCTTGCAGGGATAGATGGCTCAGAATACGTGCCAGCAAGACCTAACCGGCGAGGGACAGTTGCTCCTGCATAATCTAACCCCGATGGAGGAGACAGTGCTGGCCACTATTGACAGGGTCATCGCTGAGCCTGTGGCCAGGAGCAGGGCTGAAAGAATACAAGATGCCACTATCCTGATATGTAATCATCCTTTTCACATCCCACTTCCCCCTCATCCCCCAATCTTTTCTGATTTACAAATTGCACATAGTGTAAGCATGCACCGCTTGCTTCCCCACCACCTCCCCTCGCCCCCTCACCCCCGCATTCCACCTCACTGAACACAACCGTAAGAACATAAGAACATAAGAATTACGAACAGGAGTAGGCCATCTAGCCCCTCGAGCCTGCTCCGCCATTTAACAAGATCATGGCTGATCTGGCCGTGGACTCAGTTCCACTTACCCGCCCGCTCCCCATAACCCTTAATTCCCTTATTGGTTAAAAATCTATCTATCTGTGACTTGAATACATTCAATGAGCTAGCCTCAATTGCTTCCTTGGGCAGAGAATTCCACAGATTCACAACCCTTTGGGAGAAGAAATTCCTTCTCAACTCAGTTTTAAATTAGCTCCCCCATATTTTGAGGCTGTGCCCCCTAGTTCTAGTCTCCCTGACCAGTGGAAACAACCTCTCTGCCTCTATCTTCTCTATCCCTTTCATTATTTTAAATGTTTCTGTAAGATCACCCCTCATCCTTCTGAACTCCAACGAGTAAAGACTCAGTCTACTCAATCTATCATCATAAGGTAACCCCCTCATCTCCGGAATCAGCCGAGTGAATCGTCTCTGTACCCCCTCCAAAGCCAGTATATCCTTTCTTAAGGAAGGTGACCAAAACTGCACGCAGTACTCCAGGTGCGGCCTCACCAATACCCTATACAGTTGCAGCAGGATCTCCCTGCTTTTGTACTCCATCCCTCTCGCAATGAAGGCCAACATTCCATTCGCCTTCCTGATTACCTGCTGCACCTGCAAACTAACTTTTTAGGGTCACCCAGGTCGGGTGGCACGATTTAATGTTTTATGTTTTTGCAGGTAGACTCTAAAAGAGTTTCATGCACAAGGACCCCCAGGTCCCTCTGCACCGCAGCATGTTGTAATTTCTCCCCATTCAAATAATATTCCTTTTTACCTAGTTTTTTCCCCAAGGTGGATGACCTCACACTTTCCGACATTGTATTCCATCTGCCAAACCTTAGCCCATTCGCTTAACCTATCTAAATCTCTTTGCAGCCTCTCTGTGTCCGCTACACAACCCGCTTTCCCACTAATCTTTGTGTCATCTGCAAATTTTGTTACACTACACTCTGTCCCCTCTTCCAGGTCATCTATGTATATTGTAAACAGTTGTGGTCCCAGCACCGATCCCTGTGGCACACCACTAACCACCGATTTCCAACCAAAAGGATCCATTTATCCCAACTCTCTGCTTTCTGTTAGCCAGCCAATTCTCTATCCATGCTAATACATTTCCTCTGACTCTGCGTACCTTTATCTTCTGCAGTAACCTTTTGTGTGGCACCTTACCGAATGCCTTTTAGAAATCTAAATACACCACATCCATCGGTACACCTCTATGCTCGTTATATCCTCAAAGAATTCCAGTAAATTAGTTAAACATGATTTCCCCTTCATGAATCCATGTTGTGTCTGCTTGATTGCACTATTCCTATCCAGATGCCCTGCTATATCTTCCTTAATGATAGTTTCAAGCATTTTCCCCACTACAGATGTTAAACTAACCGGCCTATAGTTACATGCCTTTTGTCTGCCCCCTTTTTTAAACAGAGGCGTTACATGAGCTGCTTTCCAAGCCGCTGGTACCTCCCCAGAGTCCAGAGAATTTTGGTAGATTATAACGAATGCATCTGCTATAACTTCTGCCATCTCTTTTAATACCCTGGGATGCATTTCATCAGGACCAGGGGACTTGTCTACCTTGAGTCCCATGAGCCTGTCCAGCACTACCCCCCTAGTGATAGTGATTGTCTCAAGGTCCTCCCTTCCCACATTTCTGTGACCAGCAATTTTTGGCATGGTTTTTGTGTCTTCCACTGTGAAGACCGAAGCTAAAATAATTATTTGAGGTCTCAGCCTTTTCCACATTTCCCATTATTAAATCCCCCTTCTCATCTTCTAACGGACCAACATTTACTTTAGCCACTCTTTTCCATTTTATATATCTGTAAAAGCTTTTACTATCTGTTTTTATGTTTTGCACAAGTTTGCCTTCGTAATCTATCTTTCCTTTCTTTATTGCTTTCTTAGTCATTCTTTGCTGTTGCTTAAAATTTTCCCAATTTTCCAGTTTCCCACTAACCTTGGCCACCTTATATGCATTGGTTTTTAATTTGATACTCTCCTTTATTTCCTTGGTTATCCACGGCTGGTCATCCCTTCTCTTACCGCCCTTCTTTTTCACTGGAATATATTTTTGTTGAGCACTATGAAAGAGCTCCTTGAAAGTCTTTCACTGTTCCTCAATTGTGCCACCGTTTAGTCTGTGTTCTCAGTGTACTTTAGCCAACTCTGTCCTCATCCCACTGTAGTCCCCTTTGTTTAAGCATAGTACGCTCGTTTGAGACACTACTTCCTCACCCTCAATCTGTATTACAAATTCAACCATACTGTGATCACTCATTCCGAGAGGATCTTTTACTCGGAGATCGTTTACTATTCCTGTCTCATTACACAGGACCAGATCTAAGATAGCTTGCTCCCTTGTAGGTTCTGTAACATACTGTTCAAGAAAGAATCCCGTATGCATTCTATGAATTCCTCCTCCAGGCTACCCCGTGCGATTTGATTTGACCAATCGATATGTCGTTTAAAATCCCCCATGATTACTGCCGTTCCTTTTTCACATGCCTCCATTATTCCCTTGATTATCGCCCGCCCCACTGTGATGTTATTATTTGGGGGCTTATAAACTACGCCACCAGTGACTTTTTCCCCTTAGTATCTCTAATCTCCACCCACAATGATTCAACATTTTATTCATTAGAGCCAATATCGTCTCTCACAACTGCCCTGATATCATCCTTTATTAACAGAGCTACCCCACCTCCTTTCCCTTCTTGTCTATCTTTCCGAATCGTCAGATACCCCTATATGTTTAATTCCCAGTCTTGGCCACCCTGCGACCATGTTTCTGTATTGGCCACCAAATCATACTCATTAGCAAGCACTCCCCCTAGGACATTGGTTCCTGTTCTGCCCAGATGCAGACCGTCCGGTTTGTACTGGTCCCACCTCCCCCAGAACCTGTTCCAATGCCCCAGGAATTTGAATCCCTCTCTGCTGCACCACTGCTCAAGCCACGTATTCATCTGCGCTATCCTGCGATTCCTACTCTGACTAGTGGCACTGGTAGCAATCCCGAGATTACTACTTTTGAGGTCCTACTTTTTAATTTAGCTCCTAGCTCCTTAAATTCGTCTCGTAGGACCTCATCCCTTTTTTTTACCTATGTCGTTGGTACCAATGTGCACCACGACAACTGTCTGTTCTCCCTCCCTTTTTAGAATATCCTGCACCCGCTCCGAGACATCCTTGACCTTTGCACCAGGGAGACAACATACCATCCTGGAGTCTCGGTTGCGGCCGCAGAAACGCCTATCTATTCCCCTTACAATCAAATCCCCCATCACTATCGCTCTCCCACTCTTTTTCCTGCCTTCCTGTGCAGCAGAGCCAGCCACGGTGCCATGAACTTGGCTGCTGCTGCCCTCCCCTGATGAGTCATCCCCCTCAACATTACTCAAAACGGTGTATCTGTTTTGCAGGGGGATGACCGCAGGTGACCCCTGCACTACCTTCCTTGCACTGCTCTTCCTGCTGGTCTTCCATTCCCTAGCTGGCTGTGGACCCTTCAACTGTGGTAAGACCAGCTCGCTACATCTGCTACTCATGTCATTCTCAGCATTGTGGATGCTCCAGAGTGAATCCACCCTCAGCTCCAATTCTGCAACGCGGACTGTCAGGAGCTGGAGGCGGACACACTTCCTGCACACATAGTCGTCAGGGACACCGGAAGTGTCCCTGAGTTCCCACATGGTACAGGAGGAGCATATCACGTGACCGAGCTCTCCTGCCATGACTTAACCCTTAGATACACTTAAATTGGCGATAACAATGTTAACAAGTTACTTACTGTTATAGGAGAGAAAGAAGAAAAACTACTCACCAATCCAGCCAATCACTTACCCCCTTGGCTATGATGTCACCTTTCTGTTTCTTTCTACTTCTTTTTTGCCTTCTCCCTGTAGCTGCACCGGCTCGTCTTTTATAGGCCTCTCCACGCACCTCCTCGACGCTGCTCCCGACTGCCGCCGACGCTGGGCCCCGGACTCCCTGCTGTGCCTTTTATAGGCCTCTCCGTGCACCTCCTCGACGCTGCTCCCGACTGCCGCCGACGCTGGGCCCCGGACTCCCTGCTGTGCCTTTTATAGGCCTCTCCACGCACCTCCTCGATGCTGCTCCCGACTGCCGCCGACACTGTTATTAACAGAGCTACCCCACCTCCTTTCCCTTCTTGTCTATCTTTCTGAATCGTCAGATACCCCTGTATGTTTAATTCCCAGTCTTGGCCACCCTGCAATCACATTTCTGTAATGGCCACCAAATCATACCCATTTGTAATGATTTGTGCCGTCAACTCATTTACTTTATATCGAATGCTGCGTGCGTTTAGGTAGAGTGTTTTAATGCTAGTTTTTAAACCATGATTTTTAGTTTTGACCCTTCCTGCAGCCCCTATATATTCAGTGGCCCTTTTTGTTTTTTGCCTTGGGTTTCTCTGCCCTCCACTTTTCCTCATCTCCTTTCTGTCTTTTGTTTTTCTCTCCTTTTTGATTCCCTCTGTCTCCCTGCATTGGTTCCAAAGCCCCTGCCATATTAGTTTAACTCCTCCCCAACAGCACTAGCAAACACTCCCCCTAGGACATTGGTTCCGGTCCTGCCGAGCTGCAGACCGTCCGGTTTGTCCCTCTCTCCTTTCTGTAGGGTGTTTGTTTTCTCACTCTACTCTAATTCTTAGACCTCGGAATTTATAATGGGAAAGGACAACACGTGCCACAAAATTTGAGGCTTAACCCAGTGTTTGTTTTATTACGCAACAAAAACCGTCAAAAAAAACTACAGGACTAGACTGCTGAGGAAAATTGACGTAAGACATTCAATCACCAGCCCTGGCTGTAGCTATTGTAGGTTTATGGTTCTTCTTCTGGCAGTTAACTGCGGCTTCTGTTCCTTTCATAGAAACATAGAAAACAGGTGCAGGAGTGGGCCATTTGGCTCTTCGAGCCTGCACCACCATTCAATAAGATCATGGCTGATCATTCACCTCAGTACCCCTTTCCTACTTTCTCTCCATATCCCTTGATCCCTTTAGCCATAAGAGCTATATCTAACTCCCTCTTGAATGTATCCAATGATCTGGCATCAACAACTCTCTGCGGTAGAGAATTCCACAGGTTAACAATTCTCTGATTGAAGATGTTTCTCCTCATTTTGGTCCTAAATGGCTTACCCATTATCCTTAGACTGTGACCCCTGGTTCTGGACATCCGCAACATCGGGAACATTCTTCCTGCATCTAACCTGTTCAGTCCCATCAGAATTTTTAATGTTTCTATGAAATCCCCTCTCATTCTTCTAAACTCCAGTGAATAAAGGCCCAGTCGATCCAGTTTCTCCTCATATGTCAATCCTGTCATCCCCGGAATCAGTCTGGTGAACCTTCGCTGCACTCCCTCAATAGCAAGAATGTCCTTCCTCAGATTAGGAGACCAAAACTGAATACAATATTCAAGGTGAAGCCCTCACTATGGCCATGTACAACTGCAGTAAGACCTCCCTGCTCCTCTACTCAAATCCCCTTGCATTGAAGGCCAACATGCCATTTGCCTTCTGCACTGCCTGCTGTACCTGCATGCCAACTTTCAATGACTGATGTACCATGACACCGAGGTCTCGTTGCACCTCCCCTTTTCCTAATCTGCCGCCATTCAGATAATATTCTGCCTTCATGTTTTTGCCAACAAAGTGGATAACCTCACATTTATCCACATTATACTGCATCTGCCATGCATTTGCCTACTCACCTAACCTGACCAATCACCCTGCAGCCTCTTAGCATCCTCCTCACAGCTCACACTGCCACCCAGCTTAGTGTTATCTGCAAACTTGGAGATATTAGACTCAATTCCTTCATCTAAACCATTGATGTATATTGTAAATAGCTGGGGTCCCAGCACTGAGCCCTGCGGCACCCCACTAGTCACTGCCGGCCATTCTGAAAAAGACCCGCTTGTCCCAACTCTCTGCTTCCTGTCTGCCAACCAGTTCTCTATCCACATCAATACATTACCCTCAATACCATGTGCTTTAATTTTGCACATCAATCTCATATGTGGGACCTTGTCAAAATCCTTTTGAAAGTCCAAATATACCACATCCACTGGTTCTCCCTTGTCCACTCTACTCGTTATATCCTCAAAAAACTCTAGAAGATTTGTCAAGCATGATTTCCCTTTCATAAATCCATGCTGACTTGGACCGATCCTGTCACTGCTTTCCAAATGCGCTGTTATTTCATTTTTAATAATTTCCTTCTGTGCCTGCTTACTGTTTCTTTTTGTGATCTTCCTCCTGCTTCTGTTTAGCTGTTGTTTCTTCTGTTCTTCCTCTTGCTTCTGTTTAGCTGTGTTCTCTGCCTTTGTGTTCCTTCTTGTCTTGTCTGTGTCCGTATATTTATATCCAGGTTTTGAATAAGCTTCACGCTGTGACGAAATTCGATTTAACGATCCATTTAACTGGTTGGTCCTTTATTATCTGATCTTTTTCCAGACTTGGTGTCTCTAGTGA
Source organism: Pristiophorus japonicus (assembly GCF_044704955.1). Classification (NCBI taxonomy): domain Eukaryota; kingdom Metazoa; phylum Chordata; class Chondrichthyes; family Pristiophoridae; genus Pristiophorus; species Pristiophorus japonicus. Next base: position 358,916,649 of record NC_091977.1, read on the forward strand.
GTTTGTTTTCCCCACCCTGGTCAATCAAGTTCGGGGCCTCACGTAACTCCATTGTTGTTATGCTGAAGTCAGTTTCAGTTCCTGACACAGAATGTCCTTACTTGTCCAGCTTAATTGCAAAGCTTGTATCAATCAATTTTTAGTTCATGGTCTGTGTTTTATTTTCTGAGGATTACTAACCTTACAATATCCCTATTTTTAATGTCTCTTGTAATAAACTCGAGACATTATTCTGGCAGGCATTTTCTTTTTCCACAAGTGTTTCTGGGTGATTGCAGCCTTCAGTCAAATCTCCCGATTACATTTCTTTTTACAAACAAAACCCAATAATTTTACAATACAACTGTGTTTCTTACAATAAAACCATATTTGGCCTTATTCTGACTTCGTTTTATACCATTTTTGCAAACACTTTGACCTGGGTTTACTTTAATGAAGCTTCCCAATTCTCATTCCTCATCCTTTTCTTCAATTAACAGGACAGGAAAAGTAGATACAACACTATTATCAACTGTACAATTACTAACGAGTGTGATACGATTCGAACCCAGGGGGGGATTTCAATATTGAGTCACAGATCCCATCGTGGAGGGGCCATCATTTCCTCGATTTCTTCCCTTAATTTATCATTCTCCTGGTGTAACCTGTAATATTGTTTGTGGGACAGCTCAATATTCTTTAATTGTTCAGTCAAATGTTCGGGTAACGGCGGGATAGCGTATCCAAAATGTGATATATTTGGTAAAGTACTGTTGACTGTGATACTTATGTGTTTGTGGTCTGAAATAGGAATTGTCCTTTCTTGTGCTACTTGTGTCTCTACCTGGGGTTTGAAATCAAAGGTAGAATCCCTCACTGGACACCAAGTGTCCTGCTGTATTCTATACCGACTTTCGCTGGTGGTGACACAGTATATTCCGTTTCCCTTGTACGCAACCTGTGGCAGAACATGGTCGTGAGTCGTCACTTCCATGATACAGCTTACAGGCTGCCCGTCCTCGTACTTGAACCCACATACTGGCCGGTTGAAAGGATTCAGATGATAGGGGCACATGTGTACCCCCTCTCTGGCATCCCTCCAGACTAACACCGGTTATTGAGTCTCCCAATTTTACCACATACTGCGGGATTTTATGATGTTTCACATGTATCCTGTTCCGAATTACCCCAATGTTTTCCACCCGCTATACCAGTACGGGTTGTTGTGACTGATCCAACACTGGTATTCGAAGCACTATCCCCATTATGGATTGTTTACTTTGACCACAGTTGACCAGGACTGGATATGCTTTGGAGGCTGAACATAGCTGGCACAAATTCAGGAGATTGTTATAGACACTCAATGCTTTTAGATGCTTGTTGCTGACCCACGACGGTACGTGGCCTTGTTTTAAATCCTCTAAATTACTGCATCCTTCATTTAACAACCAAGCTCTGTACATCACACATACGTCATTCTGAGCAGCTTGATCTGACGTGTTTCTACCCTCCTTGATTAAAGTATTGATGGTCTGAGCATGTTTTTCCACCTCAGCTACCATCTCTTTCAAATGGTTTGTCATTGCCTGGTCCTCCTGTAGTTCGTTACCCTCGATGTCACTACCCTCCTCCAGTATTTTCTTTAAGTAGTCCCTTAAGGTATTCACTTGGACTTGCAACTGCGTGTTGTCCACACCATTTACCAGTGATGTCCCAGTATTAAATGCTGTAGCTACATCACTCATAAGCCCCCTTTCCGTCTTCCTCCTGACTCTCGTCCCTGTAATTTTTTAATAGAATTGTTTGAACATTTCCTGTAACCATTTTTCATGTAACATTTCCGTTTCTGGCGGGCACCACCAGAATAATTGTAACTCTGTTAAATTTAGAATAACCAACACTGTTTCATAATATACAGAATGATACAACATTTTCCCTGTTGGGATTAACACCAGTCCATTCTTAGGCCCAGGTTTTAGGATAGGACGTGAAATTTCTTGGTTTGGAATCTCCCAAATTTTAGGGAGAGATTTTAATTTGCTCGCGATCAGCTCGGTTGCAATGGCTGTTTTTGGAGGATCTGGGACCACACAGACATTGGGACTCAAACTGACACAGACAAACAACGTACGTGGGGCCTCAAACCCACACAGATGCTGGGCCTCAAACCCACACAGACGAGACATTGGACCTCAAACCCACACAGACGCTGGGCCTCAAACCCATGCAGACAAACAAGACACACAATGTACGTGGGGCCTCAAACCCATACAGACGCTGGGCCTTGAACCTACACAGATGAGACATTGGGCCTCAAACCCATGCAGACAAACAAGACAAACAATGTACTTGGGGCATCAAACCCACATAGATGAGACATGGTGGGACTCAAGCCCACACAGACATGAATCCCTTGTTCCTCCTTCCACCACTTTTCCCAACACAATCTTGTGTCTTTGGCTTAATTAAGTACGCAGTAGGCAACTAAGGAGTGCTGATCGAGCTTTAGTCAGTACAGAATTTAACCACAAACTCTGCAATTCTTCCTCTTTCACTAATTTAATAATTTTTCTTTATATATTTGAAAATTAACCATTTAAAAAAAACACTTGCCCCAAGAAATTAAAATTGCAACAAAGCTCCTATGAAGACAAAAAATAAAAACATTATTTTGCTCCGTCAGGGCTGCCCCCTTACATGTCCTTTTTCAGTTATTCACATTTTTACACACCACATTTTTACGATCACTGCTTCCTTTTTCCATTGTATCCTTAAATCAATTTAGCTAAATCAAATTTCACAAAACCCTATGTCCAGCCTTTGTTATTTAACCTTGCTGGAGTTCACACAGCACTGTCCCATCCAGGTTCAAGTTCAGTAACACCTTGCGGTCATTTCCATAAAGGACCTCTCTCGGTAATTGCCTGCTTGAAAGAAAAAAAGAACATTCATTATGGCTTTTCTGCCCACCCAATGGGTTAATTCATTTATTCTGATTTTCCCTTTCTGTTACTGAGGGAAAGCATTTTACTCAAATTCCAAAGTTGAAATTTGCCTTTTCACAAACTGTTGCTTTCTGAAGTCTTGAAGAGTGTTACCTTTTGAATGTACTACAATGTATCCTGTATTGTACCGAATTGTACTTGAACTGAAAAGCAAGGAAATGTATCGAACGGAACTGCCGTCAGCACCCAAATGTAGTGTATGGGATTGCTGACCACAGCTAAATGTACTGAACTGCTTTTGAATGTACTGTACAATTTTTATATGAATAAAGTATATTTTGAAATTTAAAAAAAGTTACCTTTTTTCGCATTTTAAAAGTTCAACAAACGCACATACTAATCCAGGGTACCACGCATACCAATAGCTTACACATTACAATGATTCTCTACTTTCATGCATAATAGCAGTTCACACCCTTTTCTCCACTGGTCATGCATTCTTGAATTGGTCAGAAAATTTTTATTTTAAAATATCAAATATATGTGATTGCCTCGTCTGGAACTATAGGTTTTTCACACAATTTAAACCAGCCAAAAATTCACCATGGCCATAGTAAAAATTTGGTTTCCACAGGTTAATTAACCTCAATAACTCCAAATTAATTCAAACCAATTTCAAACTAACCAGTACCAGTTGAAAAAAACTATACAGACACACATACCTAAAGACGTTAAAAACCATCCACATGTTTTTAACTTTACCATTCACACTGAAACATCAGAGATTTTTAGTTCAGTTTTCCTCCACCCATGCCCATAACCGGCTGTAATGCGGCCACTAAAATCAGTATTGGGTCGTCGGCTGCCTTTCTTTCTCGAAACTGGCTGCCTCGTTTTTACCGTTTATTCTCCTCCTCTAGCTTTTCTGCCTTTTCATTTAACAGTTGCACATGAGCCAAACTGCCTTCTCTTTTGACCCTTTGTGGTTGCTGCTGACTGTCCATTCTGCTGCTTTTTCCTGTGGATCCCCAGAGTGCAGCATTTCTCGTGCCCATGGCTCTGAAATGTCAAAATTGTTGCATATATATGCAGTGACCTTAGCCTCCATGGACTTTCTATGACTGCTCTTAGTCGCGCGCTCGACCGAGTTTTGCTGCGGTGAGTCCATTTCCAATGCCTCTGGCTGAGAAATTCTCCCTGACTACCTTGATCTCCCCTGAGACAACCTCACAGTGACCTGCGGTTCCTGTTACTCAGGCATCTCTCTTTGGCTACCCTATATGACATGAGACTACTCCGGTCTATCAGAGACTGTTTCTCTCCTGGTCCCCTAGTCGTTTTTGAGATCACCCTTCATATTACCCTGAGACCTCTGTTCGCAGACTACCTGCGATGACCTTTTGGCCTCTCTCCGTGACTACCCCAGTCAACCGGGATTACGTCAGCCTATTCGAGACTGTTTCCTTCCTCTGGCTGCCCTGGCTGTCTGTGAGAAGAGAACTTTTAGACTACCTTAGCCAACCTTAGACGTAACCAAGCCTCCCTCGGTGTTCTTGCCCTGGTTTTGTGTCCGTGATCCTTTTTCCCAATGCTGATGTCCCTTCGTGGTCGCCACTTCTGTAGGATGTTTGTTTTTTTTCACTCTACTCTGATTCTTAGACCTCGGAACTTATAGTGGGAAAGGACAACACGTGACACAAAATTTTAGGCTCAACCCAGTGTTTGTTTTATTACACAACAAAAACCACCTAAAAAAACTACAGGACACTGCTGAGAGAAATTGACTTAAGACATACTATCACCAGCCCTGGCTGTAGCTACTGTAGGTTTGTGGTTCTTCTGGCTGTTAACTGCAGCTCCCCATTCCTTTCCTTCTGTGTCTGCTTACTGTTTGTCAAGCATTGTCAAGATTTGTCAAGCATGATTTCCCTTTCATAAATCCATGCTGACTTGGACCGATCCTGTCACTGCTTTCCAAATGCGCTGTTATTTCATGTTTAATAATTTCCTTCCGTGCCGTCTTACTGTTTCTTTTTGTGATGTTCCTTCTGCTTCTGTTTTGCTGTTGCTTCTTCTGCTCTTCCTTCTGCTTCTGTTTAGCTGTGTTCTCTGCCTTTGTGTTCCTTCTTGTGCTTGTCTGTGTCCGTATATTTATATCCAGGTTTTGAATAAGTTTCCCGCTGTGACGAAATTCGATTTAACGATCAATTTAACGGGTTGGTCCTTTGTTGTCTGATCTTTTTCCAGACTTGGTGTCTCTAGTGAGTTTGTTTTCCCCACCCTGGTCAATCAAGTTTGGGGCCTCATGTAACAACTCCATTGTTGTTATGCATGAAGTCAGTTTTAGTTCCTGACACAGGATGCCCTTAATTGCCCAGTTTAATTCCAAAGCTTGTATCAATCAATTTTTAGTTCATAGTCTGTGTTTTTTCTGAAGATTAGTAACTTTACATTTTAGATAGTCAAGAACTGACAACTGGCCAGGCATTGGTGGAGGAGCACTAAATACCAAGGCACTGTTGATGAAGAAACAGCACCATTTCCCATCGATTTCACACTCCCAGCCACCAGCTCAGATACTGACACTCTACGTACTTTAGAGTATAGGCTAGAGAGGGGATCTGCATGTGGTGAGACACAGGGCATGAGGGATCTGCAGCGAGGGCAGGGGGAAAGGGTAGTGGAGTTGCCAGCTCCCCGGAGGGTGAAGTAGCACCCGTGTTCTGTTGCTGAGAACTCAGATGAGGACTTTGATGGGGCGTCCTACAGAAGAATGTTGATGGGCATACACAAAGAAATGCTTGGTGCATTGGCAGGGCTGCCAGAAAGCCTGAGTGTACTGATCGATGTCAAATCAGCCTGCTCCGCATGCTGCCAGCAGTCATTAGCTGTGCACATGCAAACCCCTTTGCCAAGATGGCATCTGGCGCACTCCCTATTGGAAGCGTGCATGCATCTTGGACCCCATTACCACTGTAAGGAGGCTGCATACTTGCTATAAAACAGGCGCTAGAGAGCCCAATTTCTCCCCCATATTAGCAATTGGAATTAGCAAGGGTATTCTGCTGGGCATTTGAAGTGGTTTTGCATCATGACAACCTCAATAAAGGGCCAAGACATAATTACTGCAAGTTTATCACATGAAAATCAGCAGTTGAATATCAGAAAGCAGTACTGGGCTCGAAGTTGGAATACTTCCCGCCACCTATTTACGCTGCTATCATGGCAAAAAATGGCCCTTCTCTGGTACGGGACTTGGCGGCTGCCATTTTGATGAGGGTATTACTGCTGCCAATAGCAGAGCTGGCCCTGGAGTTGTAAATGAAGACAGCGGGATGTCAGTCGACATGCAACGCTGACTTGACGCGACTTCTACGAACTTTGACCTTAGCTTTGAGTTTAGCACTGGGTCCTAAGGAAAGCAAGAGGTGCATGTGAGAAGATAGATAAAATATGAGGATACCAACATCTTGTATCTATGCAGCCTCGTCACTGGCCAAGGGCTCAGCTATGCACCTGCCAAGAATCACCAGCACCGTCTCCTCCAAGAGGGTGAGGTGAAGCTAGGAATGGGAGGTGTGCCTCATGTTTGGTACAGTTTGTTGGTAGTTGAGTGATTAGGGGTTGGGGTCATGCATTGAGAAGTGTGAGAGGCTAGTGGAGCAGTTGGTAGGAGACGGATCTTGAAGATGCATTCACTGACCTTGACCACTGGTCTGAGGTCATGAAGCCTCTTTGGGCACTGGCCTCGGTGATCTGGTCCCTTGTGCTTCTTTCTTGAGGGCCTCCTGGCCTTTATGGGTAGAGGACCTCTCTTGCAGTGTTGAATCCCTGCACAAAGCTGGAATGCTGTGTGCGAGACCATGGGTCCTCTTTCCCTGGCTTGTTGAGCCATTTGTGTTAGTGCTGAATGATTTTTCCCATTTTTTTTTGGTGTGGAAGGGAATTCATCTTGAAGAGCTAAAGACTGCTATTTGGGAATTATTTTTAATTTAATTTTTTCAGAAGGCAGTTGAGCAGTAAGGGCTTAAAAACTGCCGATTTTTAAATGATTCTTATTTTTTTCATTTTAGAAGGGCTTTCAAGTCCCTTTCAAGACAACAAACTGCTTCCTGAAATAACAGCCTTGCTTTCAGAGCAGGCTGTTCTTGCTGCAAGAGGCTACGGCCTCGCTACATTGGAGCCTCCTGCCGGGACGAATACCACCAGGATGGCATTGCACGGTGAGTTTAGCACTGGGCTAATGCTAGTTAGTCCCTAGTGCCAATTTTACGGTAATTCCAGCGCCACCAATTTCAGTGGACTGTGGTGACACCGGCAGTTTTTTTTAGCATTGTCGAACATTTAGCCCAATATGTATTAAAACATTTTTAATAATGTTGCCATATTCGTTCTCTGTACTGCTTCCCTCAGGATTCATGTGGAACCTATGCTCCAGTGAAGACTGTGTTGTACTGAGTCTGTATGTATAATTTCATGTTAAACTAAGAACTGTAACATGGGATATTAGAGGCATACAGTACAATACAGTTATGAAGAAAAGGATTACTGAGTTAGTAGTTGTAAAGTTTAAAAAAAAAATTATTGCATTTTCATTTGATTTTTTCATTTTTCCTCCAAGCAATGCTCTGCACTGTGCCAGCCAGGACATTAAAGGTATTTTAGACCATAACTCTCTGATCTCACCAATGCCACTGTGTGATTGTCAAACAGGTCCAGTAGATTTGCTAGAGGAAGACAAAGTTGTTAAGACCACCTTTAACATCCCAAGATGGAATATTCATCAACTTATAGGGCATCAAAATTCTGCTGAGCAAATATCTATTTTTCTGAATTAAAAGGGCTGTTTTATTTACATTTTATTGGAGTAATGGCTTGGTGCAATACATTTTAAAAGTTGTTAAAGTGAGCAGGGAGTGCAGGGAGTACTGCTGGATGTTTGCAAGGCTTTGGATATCAAAGGAATGTCTCTGAGAACACTACTTGCTTCCAGTCCTTGGGTCTCTTGTTGCAGTCCCTCGTGGGCTGCAACATCACATGGATATGAAGCAAAGGAGAAAGCTGCTCGCAGAGGGAGGAAGAAGTTGAAGAAAAAGGAGCCGAAGAGGAAAGAGCTGAAGGAAGGTGGCAACCCAGACAGCCACTTCCTGGCCGGGATAGAAAAACATAGAAAATGGGAGCAGTAGTAGGCCATTCGGCCCTTCAAGCCTGCACCGCCATTCAATATGATCATGGCTGAATCTTTATCTCAACACCATATTCGCAATTTTTCCCACACCCCTTGATGCCTTTTGTGTCTAGAAATTTATCTATCTCCTTCTTAAATATATTCAGTGACTTGGCCTCCACAGCCTTCTGTGGTAGAGAATTCCACAGGTTCACCACCCTCTGAGTGAAAAAATTTCTCCTCATCTCGGTCCTTAAATTTCCTACCCCGTATCCTGAGACCGTGACCCCTTGTTCTAGACTTCCCAGCCAGGGGAAACATCCTCCCCACATCCAGTCTGTCCAGCCCCGTCAGAATTATATACGTTTCAATGAGATCCCCTCTCATTCTTCTAAACTCTAGTGAATACAGACCTAGTCGACCCAATCTCTCCTCATACGACAGTCCTGCCATCCCAGGAATCAGGCTGGTGAACCTTCGCTGCACTCCCTCTATGGCAGGTATATCCTTTCTCAGGTAAAGAGACCAAAACTTCACACAATACTCCAGGTTCGGTTTCACCAAGGTCCTGTATAACTGTAGTAAGACATCCTTACTCCTGTACTCAAATCCTCTTGCAATGAAGGCCAACATACCATTTGCTTTCCTAATGCTTGCTGCACCTGCATGTTTGCTTTCAATGACTGGTGTACAAGGACACCCAGGTCCCTCTGTACATCGACATTTCCCAAGCTATCACCATTTAAATAATACTTTGTCTTTATGTTTTTCCTACCAAAATGGATAACTTCACATTTATCCACGTAATACTGCATCTACCATGTGTTTGCCCACTCACTCAACCTATCGAAATCGTCTTGCAGCATTTTGCATCCTCCTCACAACTCACAATCCCACCTAGTTTTGTGTCATCAGCAAACTTAGAAATATTACATTTGGTTCCCTCAACCAAATCATTTATATATATTGTGAATAGCTGGGGCCCAAGCACTGTTCCCTGTGGTACCCCACTAGTCACTGCCCGCCACCCTAAAAAAGAGCCGTTTATTCCTACTCTCTGTTTCCTATCAGTTAACCAATTTTCAATCCATGCCAGTGTGCAAAATTAAAGCACATGATATTGGGGATAATGTACTGACGTGGATAGAGAACTACTGCAAGTTCAATGCTGGGACCCCAGCTATTTACAATATACATTAATGATTTAGACAAAGGAATTAAATGTAATATCTCCAAGTTTGCAGATGACAATAAGCTGGGTGGCAGTGTGAGCTGTGAGGAGGATGGAAGAGGCTGCAGAGTGACTTGGACAGGTTAGGTGAGTGGGCAAATACATGGCAAATGCGGTATAATGTAGATAAATGTGAGGTTATCCACTTTGGTGGTAAAAACAGGAAGGCAGCTTATTATCTGAATGGTGACAGATTAGTAAAAGGGGAGGTACAACGAGATCTGGGTGTCATGGTACATCAGTCATTGAAAGTTGGCATGCAGGTACAGCAGATGGTGAAGAAAACAAATGGCATGTTGGCCTTCATAGCGAGAGGATTTGAATATAGGAGCAGGGAGGTCTAACTGCAGTTGTACAGGGCCTTGGTGAGGCTACACCTTGAATATTGTATTCAGTTTTGGTCTCCTAATCTGAGGAAGGACATTCTTGCTATTGAGGGAGTGCAGTGAAGGTTCACCAGACTGATTCCCGGGATGACAGGACTGACATATGAAGAAAGACTGGATTGACTAGGCTTATATTCAATGGAATTTAGAAGAATGAGAGGGTATCTTATAGAAACATATAAAATTCTATTGGACAGGTTAGATGCAGGAAGAATGTTCCTGATATTGGGAAGTCCAGAACCAGGGGTCACAGTCTAAGGATAAGGGGTAAGCCATTTAGGACCGAGATGAGGAGAAACTTCTTCACTCAGACAGTTGTGAGAATGTGGATTTCTCTACCACAGAAAGTTGTTGAGGCCAGTTCGTTAGATATATTCAAAAAGGAGTTAGATGTGGCCCTTACGGCTAAAGAGATCAAGAGGTATAGAGAGAAAGCAGGAATGGGATACTGAAGTGCATGATCAGCCATGATTATATTGAATGGTGGTGCAGGCTCAAAGGGCCGAATGGCCTACTCCTGCACCTATTTTCTATGTTTCTATGTTTCTATTACCCCCAATCCTATGTGTTTCACTTTGCACACTAACCTCTTATTTGGGACTTTATCAAAGGCCTTCTGAAAATCCAAATACACTATATCCACTGGTTCTCCCTTATCTATTCTCTCAGTTCCATCCTCCAAAAACTCTAATAGGTTTGTCAAACATGGTTTTCCTTTCATAAATCCATGTTGACTTTGTCTAATCCCGTTGATATTATCTAAATTTCCTTTTATCACAATCTTTATAATCGACTCTAGCATTTTCTCTACTACTGATATTAGGCTAACCAGTCTGTCGTTCCCTGTTTTCTCTCTCCCTCCTTTTTTAAATAGTGGGGTTACATTTGCCACCCTACAATCTGCAGGAACTCTTCCATAATCTATAGAATTTTAGAAGATGACAACCAATGCATCCACTATGCATCCAAAGTAAGGGACTTCGGCAGCAACTTGGCTGGGGGAGACAGCACATTGCTGGGGTAAGGGACTTTATCTGGTGGAGGGATGCACTTACATTGGGGAAATGGACATCAGCTGTGGGAGATAGTGCCTATGCTGGGGTAAGTGTCTTTAGCTGGCGGAGGGGTGCACTTAGCCTGTGGCAAGGGACTTTGACTGCAACTTGGCTGGGGGAGGCAGTACATGTGCTGGGGTAAGGGACATCAGCTGTGGGAGGCAGCATATGTGCTGGGGTAAGGGTAAGTTTGTTGAAGTGTTTGTCTACAGTTTTTTAAAGTTGGTGAGGTGACAGAGAGTGGAGAAGGCCTTTGTTTTGCCATCAAGGGTTTTTGGTCAGACCACTTGCTCCCAGTCATGGGTGCTGTATTTTTCATCACTCTTGGCCTGCAGCATGACAGGGAGATGGAGCAGAGGGAGCGAAGCAGATGACAAGCTGCTTGCAGAGGGAGGGAGAGAAGGGCTCTCAGCAGGAGGACTTACCCACCTTGGGTCTTCTGAGAGCAAGTCACTTACCTCAGCCTGAGCCAGGAGCAGTGTGTGAGGCATCTGCGCTTTATAAAGGAGGTGCTCATAGGCGGAGGGGTGCACTTAGGCTGGGGTAATGGACTTTGGCGGGAACTTGGTGGCTTTTGGGGAGATCTATCCTCTGTGGCTTCTGAAGTCAAAATGGATCGAATTACAAATTGGAAAGTCACTCAGAACTTGGGCTGGGTGTTCCAGTTACACATTCCAGAGAAACTTTAGGGTGTGGCTTATCCTCCAAGGGGACCAATCAGCAATAATTTTTGTGAAAATGGAGAGCTAATCAGAGAAACGGCTGCCTTGCAGTTAGTACAAAGAGACGCAGCCATTATAATATGCTTCACTCAGAGTTAAATTACATTTACACAGTTGGTATTCAAAGCTGCATCAGGCTGACACTGTAAACCAGCAAAGGTGGACAAGAGCTAAGTAGAACAAGATATAATTATTTATGCAAACTGATCTATTGTATTGATTTTTTCTCTTCTTAAAATTATAGTGCATTATGTATTCCTCAAGAAAAATGTATGACATGAGCATTAATCTGCAAAAGCTTTCATTATGCTAACCTTAAACCACCTGTCACTTTCCAAGCATCTGAAGTTGTTGTGACTAAAATATTTTCAAGTCTTTTTATCTAATAAAGGACAATATTACAGACACAGGACTACCCATTTTCTGTATGATTGAAGAGAAGTGAGAATTTGAAATTCTTAAGATGTTAGTAAAGAATATTAAACAGCATCAAAAACATTAGGGCTAGAAATTCAGCTCGGTAGCATCTGATTTTTCATGCTGCACTGGACGGCATCTTGGTGAAGGTGGTAGGGGGGGAAATTAGGAGCGTATGCCGGAAATATTTTCAGTAGGCAGATCGTGATGTCACGCTGATTGACACCAGTGCTGCCATTTCCATCCTCAACCCAGAGTCTATGCTCTGTCTTAATGTCTCACATGAACATGTATTCAGCAGTGACAAGGATTCCCCCACCAGCGATATTTAAAGGAATCAGCAACCACTCTAAGCTTAGTTGCTGATTAAGTTCTACTGGCTCTGTGCAAGTTTGTTGAAGTGTTTGGCGCTTTCTACAGTTTTTTAAAGTTGGTGAGGTGACAGAGAGTGGTGCTGCAAGTGGAGACGGCCTTTGTTTTGCCATCAAGGGTTTTTGGTCAGACCACTTGCTCCCAGTCATGGGTGCTGTAGTTGTCATCACTCTTGGCCTGCAAGCATGACAGGGAGATGGAGCAGAGGGAGCGAAGCAGATGACAAGCTGCTTGCAGAGGGAGGGGGAGAAGGGCTCTCAGCAGGAGGACTTACCCACCTTGGGTCTTCTGAGAGCAACTCACTTACCTCAGCCTGAGCCAGGAGCAGTGTGTGAGGTGTCTGCGCTTTACAAAGGAGGTGCTCACAGAACTCTGCCACCTCTTGCAACCAGACATGCAGCCTCGCACCAGGGCAAGGACAGTGCTGCCAGTGGCTGTGAAGATGATCGCAGCCCTAAATTTCCTCACATCGGGATCCTTCCCAGGATGGTATCAAGAATTGTGGCGGCATACTGCATGCTGCACAACCTCACCATTATGAGGGAACAACCCTTGCCATCAACTATCAGCTGAGAAGCCGAGGAGTAGGAGGAATGCAACAGGAAGTGGAGGAACAGGAAGAAGAAAGGATGCTACAACGTAGACAGCCCTTTTTTGCCTGGGCTCTACATGATGAAATAATTCATGAGTGATACCAGTACCCTCAAACACATCTCCCCATGCACCAACAGTTCCACGCTCCTTACCTTTCCTCTATAACTGATCATCACATTGTCCTCGTTCTGGTAACACAAAAGTAAAAACCACCAGAAAATGCACATTCCAGTCCAAATTTATAAATTCAATTATGCATACAAAAATAAACTAATCAGCCTTATATATTCACTTAGTGCCTGTCTTCTATGTGCCTTTCATAGAATCATAGAATCATAGTATGGTTACAGCACAAAAGGAGGCCATTCAGCCCATCGAGCCCTTGCCAGCATTTGGCTCTCCTAGTGCTCATATGAGGCGCTTCCCCACTGGCTACAGCATGGGTGGTGGAGGCCTGCTGATCTCTAATTGATGTGACTGCAGATGGCCTTGGAAATGACCTCAAGCAGCTCTGGACCAAGAAGGCCCAGCTTTAGACTGCAGCTTTTTGCCATGGGCTACAGGAGTTTGGGCTGGCTGGCTTACAGGCAACAGCAAGGGAACAGGTGGAGTGGCAGGGGTGGGAGCAGCAATGATGCCATTCTGAGAGAGGACAGCAGGTTCGTATTCCATGGAGCCACAGCCACTTTCCTGGGGCAGCGCCTCAACAAGCCTACTGATCTGTTGAAGAACAGATTGTTGGACTGCTCAGACGCCCTGAAAGTCCTTTTGAACAGTGATATCCCAGAGCCATGATGGCAGCAGTCTGAGCTTGCTAGGCAGCACTCTGACCTTTGATAGAAGCTGTTTGTGCTGCAATGGAAGCTGTGATATTGGCCATCAGTGGTTGGGTTGAGGTGAGGGGAGAGGAGAAAGTATGAAGTACATGCTGACAACATCTGCAGCTTCTAAGTCAGAAGAGATTGTGGAATCTGGGAGAAGTGAAAGAAGGATGATTCGGTATGCAGATACCCTTTTAAATGATCGCTTCAGCTCTTCCAGTGGCCTCAGTGATACCTCTTCTCACGATGGCCAGCACTGTCTCCTCCATGGGGGTTAAAACATGCAGGCGCGCTTGTCCTCCTCCACTTCTTTGCTGCTGCATTCTGATGGGTGTAGAATATTGAGCAGCAGATGAGGCTAGTGGTGCAGTTGGCAGGATATTCCATTTGAAGATGAACTCACTCACCTTGACAACATTGTGTGAGATCATGAAACTTCTTCCTGCACAGCATCTTTATTCTTGGAGCAACACTCCTGGCATTGACCTCTGCCTCCTACCCCTCTGCGGATACAGGACATTTCTCTTTCTTTCCACCTCTTTCACCAAGACTTCCAGTGCATTGTCTGAAATCTTTGGTGCTCGCTCTCTCACATGTTCATCTATTGCTCAAATTATCACAGTCCAATTTGCCTTTTTAAAAACTCCCACCACTTCTTGCAGCCACAATGCACCTCCGCTTTAAGAGGTGCAGGCAGCCTTTAAGTAATGCTAGTCACTTAAAATATCGGGCTCCCTGCTGATACATGTAGCCAATGAACAGTGCAGGTAATGCAGGCTGCATGTAGAAATCATGTAAAAGAGCAGGCACCACCAATTTAGCATGCTGCTCGCCACATAACAAGCTGCCTCAGCTGCTTGCCTCCCTTCCCCTAGCCTAACTGTCCTCTAACGTTCTCCTCTGCCCTAGCCCTGAATTCATAACTTTCTCTAGTTTCTCTCCTATCTCCCCTCATGCCCTCTCTGAGCTCATCCTTTTCATGAGACCCACCTTCTGCTCCCACGAACCTATTCCCAGTAAACTGCTGACCACCATTCCTGGCCCCATGTTAGCTGATATTGTAAACAGTTCTCTCTCCTCAGGTACTGTCCCCCTTGCTTTCAAATCTGCCGTCATCACTCCCTCCTCAAAAAAACAACTCTTGATCCTCTGTCCTTGAAAACTACTGCCCCATCTCCAACCTCCCTTTCCTCTCCAGTGTCCTTGAACGTGCTGTGGGCTCCCAAATTCATGCTCATCTTTCCTGTAACTACATGTTTAAATCACTTCAGTCAGATTTCTGCCCCTCCACAGTCCCAAAATGGCTCTTATCAGAGTCACAAATGACATATTTTGTGACTGTGACCATGGCAAACTATCCTTCCTCATCCTGCTCGACCAGTCTGCAGCCTTTCACATGGTTGATCACTCCATCCTCCTCCAATGCTTGTCGCCCAGCTGGGTGGGATTGCACTCGTCTGGTTCCATTCTCATCTATCCAAGCGTAGCCAGAGAATCACCTGCAATTGCTTCTCTTCCCACACCATTACCTCTGGAGTTCCCCAGGTATCTATATTTGGCCCTTTCATATTTCACATCTACATGCTGCCCCTCGGCGACATCATCCAAAAATATAACATCAGGTTCCACATGTGCACTGATGACACCCAGCTCTGCTTCACCAGCACATCTCTCGACCACACCACTGTCTCTAATTGTCAGACTGCTTGTCTGACATACAGTACTGGATGAGCAGAAATGTTCTCCAACTAAATATTGGGAAGACCGAAGCCATTGTCTTCCTTGCCAGCCACAAACTCTGTTCCCTAGGCACCAACTCCATCCCTCTCCCTGCAAACTAACTGAGGCTGAATCAGACTGTTCGCAACGTTGGTGCCGTATTTGACCCTGAGATAAGCTTCCGAACACATATCCGCACCATTACTAAGACCGCCTACTTTCATCTCCATAACAATACCTGACTCCGCCTTTGCCTCAGTTCATCTGTGGCTGAAACCCTCATCCATGCCTTTGTAACCTCTAAACTTGACTATCCCAAAGCACTCCTGGCTGACCTCCCATCTTCAACCTCCATAAACCTAAACTCATCTAAATCTCATGTCCTAACTTGCACCAAGTACCGTTCACCCATCACCCCTGTGCTCATTGACCTACATTGGCTCCCGGTTAAGCAATGCCTCCATCTTAAATTTCTTATCCTTTTTACAAATCCCTCCATGACTTTGCCGCTCTCTATCACTGCAACCTTCTCCAGCCTACAACCCTCTGAGATATCTGCACTCCTTCAATTCTGACCTCTTGCGTATCTACGATTTTAATCACTCCACCATTGGCGGTGCCTTAAGCTACAGAGGCACTAAGCTTTGGAATTCTCTCCCTAAATCTCTCTCCCTCTCGACATCTCTCCTCCTTAAAGACGCTCCTTAAAACCTACCTCTCATCTGCTCTAAAATATCCTTACGTGACTCAGTGTCAAATTTTGTTTGAAAATGTTCCTATGAAGCTCCTTGGGATGTTTTACTACATTACAGGTCCTATATAAATGAATATTGTTGTTATTGTTTTAGTTCTCCATTTCCAAGTAGCGTCCAATGTGGTAACATGTGGGCAACTGACTGGTGGAGCACGCTGGTCGCCTGCTCGTGTCGGGAACAAAGAGGTCGGAGCCATCTGAAGGCCTGGGTCTCATTTAATTAAAGCTGGCAAGCTGCTCGCCCCAAATGTGCCTTCCGATGCCACTCGTTAAATTCAGGTCAGCACAATATTGTGTGGTTCAGGGGTCATGCAGCTGGCAGCAAATAAGTCCTATGGGGCATTTGCGATGGGGGAATGGGTGGTGTCCATGATTTGTTGCTTACCTTTTTGGGAAACCTTCTGCTCTACCATTAGTAAAAGTGGTCGGACCATACACGGCGCTGTCAGTTGTCTCCCAAAATGGTAATCAGGGTCCCTTGTGCAGCCCTTATTTGCATATTAAAAGTGGCTACCGCCTGAAGCCTTTGGACGTTTTGGCCACCCAGTGGTGGGCCTCTTTAAAAATAGCCTTGGCATTATTGGGCATTAATCAACCCCATTTTGAGACTGTTAGAAATTTGTTAACGCTGATTTGGCCGTTAAAATTAGCCCCAACCCTTTGATTGCATCTATCAACTAACATTTTACCCACGCTGTTACACTTTCTCTTATAAAATGTGCCTGAATTTTTGTAGGAATCCTCCCGTGAGACACTTTATCAAAAACCTTCTGAAAAACTATGTACACTACATCTATTACATTCCGTTACCTCTACAATCAGTTATTTCTTATGCCTACTAATCTTATCTCAAATCATAAGTGTTAAGAATTTTGCCACAACTGATGTTAAAACAGTAATATTATAGCGTCTCTTTGAGCAATTTTTGCTCAGTGTTTTCTTTGGGGGAGAAATTACGTAGTACTGTTTGGGGCAGTAACTTTTGCGATAGCGCAAAAGTACCGCCAGACGCTATGCGAGGGACTCCGTCGCGAACTTCCGGTTTAGCGCTCCAGGAAGGAGTATTCTAATTGTGTCCGGTCGCAAAGCCGGTAGCATCCCGTTATCATCCCCCAGAGGCATAAATGGGAGGTGTAAAGGAGGCAAATTTTTGTGTGCTGAATTGTATATTTTTAAAGGAATGTAATCAGCTACTTCATTAATATTCATGTGAGGGTTTAATTGAATGAGTCTGCATCTTTTCTTTCACTAACAGTTTTTTTTTTAATGCTCTGACTAGTTCAGAACATTGTTTGAAAAGGGGAAAAAAAACAACCTTATAAACCTGCAGGTGGTCTACTGGATCACCAGTACTGTGAGACACTTTATCAAACACCTTCTGAAAAACTATGTACGCTACATCTATGACATTCCGTTACCTCTACAATCAGTTATTTCTTATGCTCACTAATTTTATCTCAAATCATAGATGATAAGGGGCCCAGAGGCAGCACGGGCCAGCCCACACTGTGATATATGTGCGCACTAGGTTCGTGCAGCAGAGCTGGTCTCCATTTGTCTTGGGTAATCCTTGCTACTGGACCAAGACCTATCTCTGTCAAGCCCGTGTGGTAGCTGGTGTGCAACGGCCACAACACATTAAAAAAATCCTTGAGGATGTAGTTCAGGTCCTTCATTGAAACTCCTGTGAACTCATCCGTGGAAGCAAGTCAACCTCGTTTCGGGGGACCGCCGATGATGATGATGATGAGTACTGTATTAGTAATGTTGCTTGATTTGAATTCTTTTTAAAATGGCCGAAATAGCGCTCACCATCATTTATGTGGAAATCGAACAGCAACTTCCGGTGACTGTATATGTGCAGTTAAATGTAGACATCAGGAAGTTGCTGTCCGATATTCCCTGCTCCTCCAAAAGCTGCGTGATACCGAGATACTCACCATTCAAATACATTGAATGGCCTGAAGTTGATGTACTTACCTCATATATTGCAACATTTTAAAATCTAATTCCAGTCATTTTTATTGTTGCATTTTTCTTTCCTACATTGCAATAGTGACTACACTTCAAAAAGTACTTAATTGCTTGTAAAGTACTTTGGGACATTTGGTGGTCGTGAAAGGCGCTATATAAATGCAAGTCTTTCTTTCTTTCTTTCTTTCTCTCCCAGAAAAAGTTAGGCACTGAAAATTAACCTTTAAAAGTGTGGAGTCTCATTCATTCAGGTTTTAATTATTGTTGGAGATTTAAAAAAATAAAAAATATAAAAGAAAGGTATTTTTTTACTTTCTCTTTCTGCCTGTTTTTTTTCTGGCTCTCTTTTTAATCCAATCTTTCTTTTCCTTTCCTTATTTCACACTTTGTACCTGATTTGACACTGAATTCAATGGCCCAGAAATTCCTCTGGGGTCTTCTCGGGCAATTGCCTCCTCACTGGATATTTTTTACGCATTTACCTGGTGGTCTGGGAGGTGCCCTGATTTCCGATGGGGAGGCCTTCTCCTCTCTCGTGCAGAGGGTCCCGACGCAGAAGATGCAGTCATGTGTGACTGCTCAGCCAATCAAGTAAGTATTTCACAGGTTCCCATTAATAGCACTGAGACTCGTGCAACTGTGAGTTCTCAGTGCTATTAATGGGAACAAAAGCAATCACATAAAATAATAAAAAATTAAAAACAGACCACACATATTTAAAATTAATTGAAATTAAAGTTATTATGTCTCATAAAAATAAAATATTTCCCAATTTTTAAAAAAGTTTTTAAAATTATGGTTAAAAATAAACTCACTGTAGTGTGGAGGGTTTTTAACAATAAACTATGTGTTTTTAATTTTATTTTACAATTCTTTTTGTGCGTTTTAAAACACTTGCGCCTGTAAAAGTAGGCTATGTGCCTGCTTTTTCAGGCACAAGATTTTTGAAGACATTTGCTGGGTAAGATATGAGTAAATAGCCCAAGCTTGCCCGTACAAATGCCCTCGCTCCCAATTGGCAACCTCGCTCCTGATCTAGCAGCTTGACAGATCGGAAAAGATCGCATTGCGCGCTGAAAACCGGCTTTTCCGATGCCTTCCCGGGTCCGTAGAAACTTCGCACGGGCCTGGGACATCGGAAATTCTGCCTCAATATGTAGAGGGGGCTGTGCTTTTTGGATAGTTGACTGACAACAACTTCCAGTGCAAAAGCCCATAGAAATCTATAGGTAAATACAAGTGTAATGAACGGAGCATACTCTGAGCAAAATCCAGCCAAGATTGTTTAGTTGAAAAAGCTTTGGTTGTTACAGCTTACGGTGAAACCAGGTTGATCCTGCAATAACTGAAAAAAATACCACACAGTTGGCCATGACTCCATGCAACCTTTCAAAACCAGTAAAGACTTTTTGGAAAAGCTTGATGGATATAGAGCAAAACATTTTTCACATACCATTATATTTGTGTAGAAGGTACTTATATACTCAAAACAATTTTAAAATCCAGTTCCGTCAATTTTCATCATGGCATGTTTCTTTCATGCATGACAATCTCAATTAGGAAGAAAGTGAGCAAACTCTACAATCATTAACAGATCTATTATCTCTGCTGTAGCTGCAATTGCCTCATCTTACTGCCTGTCACATGTGATTGACATTTGTCTAGTGAGTCTGTGATTTTGAACTCATCAGACACTGTTTCCCCAGAACTTAGAAGATGGACAATTCTATTATTTGTAGAAAGAAAAATAGATTGAGTAAAATAGATTGAATCTTTTATTAAGAATATTGAAGGAATATTGAAGCATTATCAGGAGTTTTGGATATTGCTGTGTACAATGATACATGTTAATCTGCTATAATCTCTTCTGTGGAGCGACATAGTTCAAATATGTTACTGCAAAATCGTCTGGATTTCTGATAATTGCAATCTCTTATTATTTTAAGTCCTAAATTATACATTTCTGAAGATGGCAGCCATAATGTCTTTTACTATTTTCTCATAAATTTGAAATTCATGATGGCAGGGGCCATGATGGCTGTAAGTGATACTTGGAGTTACTGGGCTAGTAATTTGTTCATGCTGCTAGGCTGGTACAAACTGGGCACAGGAAACAACTGCTGTGCCTGAAGTGAAATGTTCGAGGCCTGAACGAAATTGGACCTCAGGCCTCATCTGAATAATTGGAGCGAGCTGCCAGTTGTGCTTCCAGAGACAGCTCGCCTATGTCGAGGGATCCACTTTGTGCTGGAAGTGAAGGAAAAGAGAATGGAAGTTGGTGGGGGTGGGGTGGGTGGGAAGGGGTGGTGATTGCTGGCCGCCAGTGGCCATCAGGAGTGCTGTGAAGAGTGGAGGAGCTCTCCTGCTCCTCCTGGCTCCACATGAAGATGTAAAAAAAAAAACACCTAATGATGGGAGCGCCTTTTAAGGTCGCATCCAATTCAGGAATACCTGAGTGGAGCAAATGCCGGGACTGCTCTGCTCGGGGCAGCCTAATTTCATTAAACTAACCCTAATTAACATATAAATGATGCCTACCTTCTCTTTTAAGTGACCGTCAGAAATGCTTGAAAAATTGTCCAACCCAATATGGGGGCGGACGTTTATCAGCTGGTATTTCGGACAAAGCCTTGTGAAATTGGTCCTCGTTCCTCCTGTTTGTCAAATGGTCGCAACGAGGCTTAGTTTTGATTTCATTTATTGTGGGAAAATAGTGATGATATTTGTGTGTTGCTTTTTGTGAGAACTTAACTGTTATAGATTTTTAAAGCGGATGACCAAACTGATCAAAGAAATGTTGTGCATGGAGAATAAAGTAAATTAGATAATCAATAGTCCCTGCACATTGTCATTAATCGTAAAACAGTAAGGGAAGTGATCCAACAATAAAGCTGAACTATTGAGATTGGCAAGCCTTTCAGCACATCAATATATGCAATGTTTATCAGGATTGTTCCCTGTTTGGAGCTTTCTATAGTGGTATATGAAATAGCACCATGAAGACCCAGGGATTGTATTTCATTGCTAGTACCCCGCCCCAGTATTCGTGCCTAAATATTAATAATGAGGAAAAACACAATCCTTAGAAACTTGGTAAATCATACTTCACTTGATTACTGATGTTCTGCTGATTAGTGTATACTTCAATTTATCAGACAAACTGGTTTAAAAAAAGAGTAAAAATAAAATTGATTCTAGCACTTTTAGTGGTAATAAGGTGCAAAATGTTGTTATTAATATAGACAGCATGATTAAAGGTCAAGGTTACAAATTGATTATCATTTACAAACTAGTACCCCTGTTCAAGAAAATAGATTTTCATCAAAACTTATGATCTGCTGGGTAAATTATGATAACATGCACTTTAGAACTGCACAACTTTGCTGAATGCTGTTTTGTTACTAAGAATGAAAAAAAAACACCAATCACACCTCATCAGCAATAATATTTGCTTCAGACTTCTGAAAAAGCTAATAAGCCACTTAACCGGTATAAATATGAAAAGTTCATTCACTTAGCTACAGATGCGAGAAATATCTCAACACCAAACATGAAGAACCTATTTTACTAACAATGTTGGGGTAGAGTTTCCGCTTTGGGCGCAAATTGCACCCCAAATCACATCCGGTTTGGAAAGTGTTTTTTTTCCCACTGCATATCACCGAACGCAAAATCTGCCATGAAGCAGCACAATCAGGCATCGTTTTAAAACGTAATTTTTTTTTAAGATTTCTTTTTAATAAATTTCCTTCATATATTTAAAAGTGGTAACTTGGTGCAATTAGATTAATACAGCTGAAAATACGTTTACCACACAAAAGAACATTTTTAACCAGTGTCAATCCACCCCCTCCCTCTGAGTAACTCGATTTTAAATTACTGAAATTCACTAAAAAATATATATAAAACTATTTTCTGGTTATATTTGGGGTGCATTAGTCAGTTTCTTATTCAATTTTTTAAACATACCTATTAGTATCATTGCGGCAAAAAGAGGCAGCTTAATTTTTAAAGCCTCCGTGAAGCCCCGCAAATGAGCGCAATTAGCTGAAACTCCCAATGGGGATTAATTCACCCTGGGGGCATGGCCAATTTTGTGGATGGGGCCTGCTTCTAGAGTTATCTTTTTAAAACTAGCGCAAAAGATTGAGGAAACTTGAGTTGCGCTGAATGCAAATTGCACTTAAAATTCTATGATCTTTTTTGCCGGTGACGCTGATTTCAGCCGAATTGCGCCGAAAAAACAGTGCAATCAAGTGGAAAATCCAAGGCTTTGTTTTAAAGTTTATTTAATTCGTTTTCCTAATAATCTAGCATGAAGTGATAATGGAAAGACAATGAGAGTTTATTGTGATAGAAGACATCCATATATTCCCGAAACATTGAGCAGTATTCAACATGTTTATGCAACCATCCTTACTTTTCCAGTCTGGTTTGAATCACTTGTGATTGATTAAAACATTGAAATATGTTGAAGGAGTGTCTATAAATTCCCATACTCAAACAGGTCCACATGTCTGCAAGATGTAATTGTGGCAGCTAGGTCAGGATATCACCATCCGGTGCCCTCCAGCGTGGAGTTGGTGGGGTCAGCAGGGGGGCACCTCATTTATTTCTGGAAATTTAATGGGATTTTTCTCAGTGATCCCAGTGGAAATGGCAGGGAAATGGGACTATGAGGCCTAAAACCACCTCACTGCCCCAAATTGGATTTCCCACTCCTGCCCACTACCAAGTCAGCCGATACCCTCTGTGCAAGAAAA
This sequence comes from Pristiophorus japonicus, assembly GCF_044704955.1. Classification (NCBI taxonomy): domain Eukaryota; kingdom Metazoa; phylum Chordata; class Chondrichthyes; family Pristiophoridae; genus Pristiophorus; species Pristiophorus japonicus. Next base: position 358,939,548 of record NC_091977.1, read on the forward strand.
AAGTTTGAATTACACCCTATTCTCATATCCCCTCAACCCCTTTTCCTTTGCCTAATCATATGACAAGGTCATATCCAGCCCAATCGACCCTGCAAAGTCCTCCTCACTAAATCTGGGGACTTGCACCAAAATTGGGAGAGCTGTCCCTCAGACTAGTCAAGCAACAGCCTGACATAGTCATACTCACAGAATCATACCTTTCGACCAACGTCCCAAACTCCTCCATCACCAGCCCTGGGTAGGCCCTGTCCCATTGGCAGGATAGACCCACCAGAGGTGGCAGCACAGTGGTATACAGTTGAGAAGGAGTGGCCCTGGGCATCCTCAACATTGACTCAGGACCCATGAGCCTGGGACATTGGCCGAAAGGTATAATTCTGCGTGTATGACTATGTCAGGCTGTTGCTTGGCTAGTCTGAAGGATAGCTCTCCCAATTTTCGTGATGTAATATATAGCCCCATCTAGTGGACTACACCTCCACCTAGTGGACTACTGTGGTAATGCAGACATTGCTGTTTACAATAATAAAAAGGTACGGTCACATAGAAACATAGAAAATAGATGCAGAAGCAGGCCATTTGGCCCTTCGTGCCTGCAGCACCATTCAATATGATCATGGCTAATCATACAACTTCAGTACCCCACTCGTGCCTTCTCTCCATACCCCCTGATCCCTTTAGACGTAAGGGCCATATCTAACTCCCTTTTGAATATATCCAACAAACTGGACTCAACAACTTTCTGTGGTAGAGAATTCCATTGGTTCACAATTCTCTGGATGAAAAAGTTTCTTCTCATCTCGGTCCTGGATGGCTTACCCCTTATCCTTAGACTGTGACCCCTGGTTCTGGACTTCCACAACATCAGGACCATTCTTCCTGCATCTAACCTGTCCAATCCTGTCAGAATTTTATATGCTTCTATGAGATCCTCTCTCATTGTTCTAAATCTCAGTGAATATAAGCCTAGTCGATCCAGTCTTTCTTCATATGTCAGTCCTGCCATCCCGGCAATCGGTCTGGTGAACCTTTACAGCACTCCCTCAATAGCAAGAATATCCTTCCTCAAATTAGGAGACCAAAACTGCACACAATATTCAAGGTGTGGTTTCACCAAGGCCCTGTACAACTGCAGTAAGACTTCCCTGCTCCTATACTCAAATACTCTTGCTATGAAGGCCAACATGCCATTTGCTTTCTTTACTGCCTGCTGTACCTGCATGCCTACTTTCAATGACTGATGTACCATGACACCCAGGTCTCGTTGCACCTCTCCTTTTACTAATCTGTCACCATTCAGATAATAATCTGCCTCCTGTTTTTGCCACCAAAGTGGATAACCTCACATTTATCCACATTATACTGCATGTGCCATGCATTTTCCCACTCATCTAACCTGTCCAAGTCACCCTGCAGCCTCTTAGCATCCTCCTCACAGCTCACACTGCCACCCTGCTTAATGTCATCTGCAAACTTGGAGATATTACATTTAATTCCTTTGTCTAAATCATTAATAAATATTGTAAATAGCTGGGGTCCCAGCATTGAACACTGCGGTAGCCCACTAGTCACTGCGTGCCATTCTGAAAAGAACCCGTTTATTCCCACTCTTTGCTTCCTGTCTGCCAACCAGTTCTCTATCCACGTCAATACATTACCCTCAATATCATGTGCTTTAATTTTGCATACTAATCTCTTGTGTGGGACCTTGTCAAAAGCCTTTTGAAAGTCCAAATACACAACATCCACTGGTTCTCCCTTATCCACTCTACTAGTTACATCCTCAAAAAATTCGAGAAGATTTGTCAAGCATGATTTCCCTTTCATAAATCCATGCTGACTTGGACCGATCCTGTCACTGCTTTCCAAATGCGCTGCTATTACATCTTTAATAATTGATTCCAGCATTTTCCCCACGACCGATGTCAAGCTAACCAGTCTATAATTCCCTGTTTTTCTCTCCCTCCTTTTTTAAAAAGAGGGATTACATTAGCTACCCTCCAATCCATAGGAACTGATCCAGAGTCCATGGAATGTTGGAAAATGACCACCTACTATTTCTAGGGCCACTTCCTTAAGTATTCTGGGATGAAGACTATCAGGCCCTGGAGATTCATTGGCCTTCAATCCCATCAATTTCCCGAACACCATTTCCTGACTAATAAGGATTTCCCTCAGTTCCACTTTCCCGCGAGACCCTCGGTCCCCTAGTATTTTCGGGAGGTTATTCGTGTCTTCCTTAGTGAAGACTGAAACAAAGTATTTCTTAAATTGGTCTGCCATTTCCTTGTTTCCCATTAAGAATTCACCTGATTCTGACTGCAAAGGACCTACTTTAGTCTTCACTAATCTTTTTCTCTTCACATATCTATAGAAGCTTTTGCAGTCAGTTTTTATGTTCCCTGCAAGCTTACTCTCATACACTATTTTCCCCCTCTTAATTAAATCCTTAGTCCTCCTCTGCTGAATTCTAAATGTCTCCCAGTCTTCAGGTTTGCTGCTTTTTCTGGCAAATGTATATGCCTCTTCCTTGGATTTAACACTATCCCTAATTTCCCTTGTTAGCCACGGTTGAGCTACCTTCCCCGCTTTATTTTTACGCCAGACAGGGATGTACAATTGTTGTCGTTCATCCATGTGATCTTTAAATATCTGTCATTACCTATCCACCGTCAACCCTTTAAGTATCATTTGCCAGTCTATCCTAGCCAATTCACATCTCATACCATTGAAGTTACCTTTCTTTAAGCTCAGGACCCTAGTCTCTGAATTAACTGTGTCACTCTCCATCTTAATGAAGAATTCTACCATATTATGGTCATTCTTCCCCAAGGGGCCTTGCACGACAAGATTGCTAATTAATCCTCTCTCATTACACAAGACCCAGTCTAGGATAGCCAGCTCTCTAGTTGGTTCTTCAACATATTGGTCTAGAAAACCATCCCTTATACACACCTGAGAAGTTCCTGTGTTAAGAGCCATCTTAATATACCACATTTTATGAGGTAGGATCGGATTCCTGGATACCCCAGCTGAAATTTTTGTTGGTGGATGATTCCTGCCAAACAACAGAGAGACTAGAGAGGTCCTTTGTTTGCAGAACAGCTAAAAATTCAAGGTAAATTACAAGCACACTTGGCTGAACTGAAGAGTCCAAATGGCTGCGCCTATGTGAATAATAGGGCGCTTGGGTGAATTTCAACGTGACCGTGAGACTTACGGAGTTATGTGGAACGGCTAGAAATGTTTTTCACTGCAAATAGTATTATCGAAGTCCCCGATGATGAAAACAGTAATTGGGTGGTTTTAGAATGAAACCATACAATTTTCCTCACTGAAGCAGGCCCCAAGGTGTATGAAACCCTGAAAAATGTGTTTGTTCCTGTCAAGCCAAAGGACATATCAATTATGGAGATTCTAAGCAAGTCAGAACAGCACTACAGTCCTGAGCCCCTGGAAATTGCTGAAAGTTATCATTTTGGAATACAAAATCAATTACCTGATGAAAGTATCAGTGAGTACATTGTAGCATTAAAGAAGCTATCCATTCACTGTCATTTCAGAAAATTTTAGGACCGAGCATTGTGTGACCGCTTGAGGTGTCTACTGTACATGGTCCACGTCTCTGAGCCATACAGGAGGGCAGGTATTACTGCAGCCCTGTAGACCATGAGCTTGGTGGCAGTTTGGAGGACCTGGTCTTCAAACTATTTGGCCTGATGGTTGCTCACCATGTATGTAATTGTCTAGGTTTAAAACAAAGGGATAGTCTTTCACGATGAATAGGTCTTTCATTCTCTTATCTCCTTGTTCAAGCTCTTTCATAGTTCCCAGACAATCATTCAGTTTTGGATCATAGCAGTTTTTTTGGTGATAAAAAAAAAATGCTATGAATCCACTATGATTTTGAGTTGAACATTTAGGAAAAAAGGGGAAAAATAGCACCTGGCGGGAAAGATCAGCATTGCATGAAGATTCATGGCACAAACCATGAATTTTCTGTAACTTTTCTCTGAGGCCAATATCACTCTGAGTTGGGGCCTAGGGAGGGGGGGTAAACACAAAATATTTTAAAAACAAAAATAAAAAATCACAAAACATTCACAAGACCCTTTTCTAGTGAATCGCTGCAAAAGAATTTAAAAATAAAAACTTACCTTTTTTGATGAGTTTCATACCTACTGCCTTTCCAATGGCTGCACTGACAGGTTTTTTCTCGGAAGTTTTTTTTCCCATCTACGGGTCACCGCTGAGCCAAATATCGGAAAGTGCTTTTTCCAGTCTTGCATGCAGGCGGTCCGCTTCCCAGCAGTATTTCAAACCGTTTCAGGGAAGACTTCAGGGAATTTCCCACCATACCGTTTTCTGCCCAAAATAGCGAAATACCGTCGAAAAACCCGGCACAAATTTGCCAAAAATCCAGTCCATAGTCTTTTTGCAGATGTGAGATCTTAAATTTCATGAGAATGTCTTTTGAATTCACAATGCCTTCTAGGTCACTAAAAATAATCAACCGATGTATTAGCCATCTTGGAGCAGTTTGCAAGCACAATTATTAGCATAAAATTAGATGAAAAAAATGCTGTAGTTTTACAGCACTAAACACTTACACAATCATAGCAACCAGCCAATAGAAATCAATCAGCAATTAACCTGAAAGTATTTCATGATCCCTTTAAATAGCAGTGGTGTAGGGAGGTTGGGATCCTTCCTACTGCTGAACACGTATTCAGCTGTGCGAGCTTAAGAGAGGATGTTACTTCAAGCATTAAGCTCCAAAATGGCACCACTGGCATCAAATTAGCATTGCCTGCAGGGCTTTGCATGGAGTCTCCTATGTCTGTCCCCCAACAACAACAGCGCCCTGTCCGCGCTGCTAATAAACGTCTTGGGATCACCAGAGGTAGGGGTCGGGGTGTGGGCAAGGGCAATGGCAACAATGGACGGGGGCAGGTTGGGGGGGGCTTCAAATTAGATGGGCTAAAGGTGGCTACAACTGAAGGATGTTTGGTGCAGGGATTGTTCTTTTGTTGTTATTTTGTTGTTGTTGTTGTTTTGCTGTTATTTAAGTAAAGTTTATATTTCAAAAATGTTAACATTCAAAAATGTTATTGAAGATACTAAATTAACATTTACAAAGTTTCATTAATGTACAACTGTACAAATGTTCAATAAATTTAAATTTATAAATTCACCTAAACCAAACTTGTGCAGTGTCTCATTTGCAGAATAATGGGAAGTAGTCAACATGGTGGGATAGAGTTGGCAGTCAATGATGAAACATGTCGTTCAGCCTTCATGCAAAGCATTCAATTATCAGCTGCTGACGTATGGCTTTTGCAGTGGTGAAAGCTCCACGAGGCCTCCTTCCCTGTCATCGTGGGGATGATAGTGGTATAGTTCTTCACCCTCCTCCTTTTCCTCCTCATCCTCCTCCTCCAGCCATCCCCCCTCCCCCCTCTCTCCTGAGGTGGTTCTGCAATCCCCAATGGCAAATCCTGTCCCCTCACGATGGCTAAGTTGTGTAGCATGCAGCACACCACAATGAACTCAGCGACCTGCTGAGGGTAGTATTTCAGGGAGCCTCCAGAGTGCTCCAGGCATCGGAAGCGCTGCTTCAGCACTCTAATTGTCTTTTTGACGATGTTGCCTGTGGCTAAATGGTTGTTATTGCAGCAATGCTCAGCTTCTGTCTGAGGGTTGCGGAAGGGGGTCATGAGTCAGGTGACGAGGCCGTAACCTTTGTCCCCCAGCATCCAGCTCTGGCCTTCTGGCTGACGCACAAACAGCTGTGAGACAATGCTCTCATGCAAAATGACTGGAAATTGTACATTTACTGCCATGATGTGCTGAGTATGGTCGCAGATGATCTGCACGTTCAGCGAGTGGAATCCCTTTTTGTTTCGGTAAACATCTGGATCCTCAAAAGTTGCTCGTACAATCAATGGCAGTCTGTACCTTCGGGAACCCAGCAATTCATGCAAAGCCTGTAGCACTCTCATTCTGTGTCTCCCTGGTCATTGGGAAGTTTATGAAGTCCTTCCTGCATGCCAACAGTGCAATAGTCACCTGATGAATGCAGCAATGTGTAGCGAACTGCGAGATGGAGCATATGTCCCCCGCTGATGCCTGAAAGGAGCCGGAGGCATAGAAGGCAAGTACAGCAGTCACCTTCACCTCAACAGGCAGTGCAGTCTTCCATATGCTGCTTTTATGAGCTGGCGTATCTCTGTGTCCACCTCTTTTTGAAAGCGCAGACTTCTAATGCACTGTACCTCAGACAAGTGCAGGTATGAGCGCTGTTCACTGTAAACTCGTGGGGGGGGTCAGGCCTCCTCCCCATAAGTCTATGAGCTCTTTGATTATGCTGACAATGCTGTTGAATAAGCCTTTTTCCAGGTTCACGAGGTTGATTCCGGAGATGAGGAGGTGACTTATGAGGAAAGGTTGAGTAGGTTGGGTCTCTACTCATTGGAATTCAGAAGAATGAGAGGTGATCTCAGTGAAATGTATCAGATTATGAGGGGGCTTGACATGGTGGATGCAGAGAGGATGTTTCCACTGAAGAACTAGAGGGCATGATATTAGAATAAGGGCCCGCCCATTTAAAACTGAGATGAGAAGGAATTTCTTCTCTCAGAAGGTTGTAAATCTGTGGAATTCTCTGCTTCAGAGAGCTGTGGAAGCTGGGACATTGAATAAATTTAAGACAGAGATAGACAGTGTTATATATGTGGACTTATATTTATTCTGTACAGCTACCAGAGGGCTCATTATCCTGAGTCCCAAGGGATCCCATAATCCCTTGGGAGCATAGGTATTTAAGAAGGCTTCACAAGTTGGAGAGGCACTCTGGAGACCTGCAATAAAAGACTAAGGTCACACATTACTTTGAGCTCACAGTATTCAGTCTGACTCTTTCTCCATACACTGGCGACGAGATACAGATAGTGAACCCAAAGATGCAGAGAACAGTGGGCTTCTTGGAGAAATTTCCGGAGGGAAATGATTGGGAAACTTTTGTGGAGCAACTCGACCAATACTTTGTGGCCAACGAGCTAGATGGGGAAGAGAACGCTGCCAAACGAAGGGTGATCCTCCCCACTGTCTGTGGGGCACCAACGTATGGCCTCATGAAGAATCTGCTCTCTCCAGCGAAACCCACGGAGAAATCATACGATGATTTGTGCACACTGGTCCGAGAGCATTTTGAACCTGAAGGAAAGCGTTCTGATGGCGAGGTACTGATTCTACACCTACAAAAGGTCTGAAGGCCAGGAAGTGGTGAGTTATGTCGCCAAGCTAAGAAGCCTTGCAGGACATTGCGAATTTGAAGGACATTTGGAGCACATGCTCCGAGACCTTTTTGTACTTGGCATTGGCCACGAAACCATACTTCGCAAACATTTGACTGTAGAGACCCCAACTTTGAGTAACGCCATAGCGATAGCCCAGGAGTTCATTGCCACCAGTGACAATACTAAACAAATCTCACAGCACACAAGTGCTGCTACAAGTACTGTGAACAAAGTGATGTTGTTTACGAATCGTAATGTACAGGGCAGGTCACACATACCTGCAGCTACACGTCTGCAGATGTCTCAGAGCCCACCATCAAGGGTGATGAATGCAAGGCCATTAACACCTCGTTGGCTCTGCGGGGGTGATCATCGTTTCCATTCATGCCGATTCAAAGGATACGTTTACAAGGGCTGAGGAACAATGGGACAACTCCAACGAGTGTACAGGCGAGCTGCTAAGCCTGTTAAACCTGCAAACCACCATGTTGCAGAGGAGGATCACGACGAAACAGAGCCTCAGATAGAGGAGGCAGAGGTACATGGGGTACACACATTCACCACGAATTGTCCCCCGATAATGCTGCATGTTGAACTAAATGGACTCCTGGTGTCATTGGAGCTGGATATGGGTGCAAGTCAGTCCATCATGGGCAAAAAGACATTCGAAAGGTTGTGGTGCAACAAGGCCTCAAGGCCAGTCTTAACTCCAATTTGCACAAAACTAAGAACTTACACAAAATAACTGATTCCTCTAATCGACAGTGCAACCATAAAGATCTCCTACAATGGAGGGGTGCACAAGCTACCACTCTGGTTGGTACCGAGCGATGGTCCCACGCTGCTCAGCAGGAGCTGGCTGGGAAAGATACGTTGGAACTGGGACGACATCCGAGCGCTATCACCCGCTGACGACACTTCGTGTGCCCAGGTCTTGAACAAATTTCCTTCGCTGTTCGAATCAGGCATGGGGAAATTCTAAGGAGCAAAAGTGCAGATCCACTTAATTCCAGGGCGTGACCCATCCATCACAAGGCGAGAGCAGTACCGTACATGATGAAAGAAAGGGTAGAGATTGAGCTAGAGTGGCTGCAACGAGAGGGCATCATTTCACCGATCGAGTTCAGCGAGTGGGCCAGTCCTATTGTCCCAGTCCTCAAGGAAGACGGCACCATCAGAATCTGTGGCGATTACAAAGTAACTATCAATCATTTCTCCCTGCAGGACCAATACGCACTACCAAAAGCCAACAACCTCTTTGCAATGCTGGCGGGAGGAAAGACGTTCACGAAGCTGGTTCTGACTTCAGCCTACTTGATACAGGATCTGGAGGAATCATCAAAGGCCCTCACCTGCATCAACATGCACAAAGGCCTTTTTGTTTAGAATAGGTGCCCATTTGGAACCCGATCAGCGATGCCGATATTCCAGAGAACCATGGAAAGTTTACTGAAGTTGGTCCCGCACACCATGGTATTCCAGGATAACATCTTGGTCACAGGTCGGAACACAGTCGATCTTCTGCAGAACCTGGAGGAGGGTCTTAGTCGACTCAACCACGTGTGGCTCAAGTTAAAACACTCGAATTGCATTTTCCTGGTGCCTGAAGTGGAGTTCCTGGGAAGGAGGATTGCGGCGGACAGCATCAGGCCCACCAACGCGAAGACGGAGGCAATCGAGAACGCACTGAGGCCGCAGAACGTGATGGAGCTGCGGTCGTTTCTGGGACTTTTGAACTACTTTGCTAACTTCTTACCGGATCTCAGCACCCTGCAAGAAGCACTACATGTCTTACTACGAAAAGGGGGCGAATGGGTTTCAGGCAAAAGCCAAGAAAATGCCTTTCTAAAAGCGAGAAAATTGTTATGCTCAAACAAATTGCTTGTGTTGTATGATCCATGTACGCGTTTGGTACTAGCATGTGATGCATTGTCAAATGATGTTGGGTGTGTATTGCAACAAGCTAATGGTTTCGGGAAACTGCAACTGGTTGCTTATGCATCCAGGAGTCTGTCTAAGGCTGAGAGAGCCGACAGCATGATTGAAAAAGAACCGTTAGCGTGTGTCTATGGGATAAAGAAAATGCACCAATACCTGTTTGGGCTAAAATTCGAATTGGAAACTGACCATAAGCCACTTATATCCTTGTTTTCCGAGGGTAAAGGGATAAATACCAACACATCGGTCCGCATCCAGAGATGGGCGCACACGTTGTCTGCGTACAACTACGCCATCCGACACAGGCCAGGCACAGAAAACTGCGCCGATGCTCTCAGTAGGCTGCCATTGCCCACCACGGGGTTGGAAATGGCGCAGCCCGCAGATCTAGCCATGGTTATGGAAGCATTTGAGAGTGAGCAATCACCTGTCACTGCCCAGCAGATCAAAACCTGGACAAGCCAGGACCCCTTATTATCTCTAGTCAAAAGCTGTGTGCTTCACGGGAGCTGGTCCAGTGTCCCAGTGGAAATGCAGGAAGAGATAAAGCCGTTCCAGCGGCGCAAAGATGAAATATCTATACAGGCAGACTGCCTTCTGTGGGGCAATCGAGTAGTGGTCCCCAAGAAGGGCAGAGAGAGCTTCATCAATGACCTCCACAGTACCCACACAGGCATCGTAATGATGAAAGTGACAGCCAGATCCCACGTGTGGTGGCCCGGTATCGATGCGGACTCAGAGTCCTGCGTTCACAGATGTAATACATGCTCGCAGTTAAGCAATGTACCCAGGGAGGCGCCACAAATTTTATGGTCTTGGCCCTCCAAACCGTGGTCAAAAGTACATGTCAACTATGCAGGCCCGATCTTGGGTAAAATGTTCCTTGTGGTTGTAGACGCGTACTCCAAGTGGATTGAATGTGAGATAATGTCGGCTAGCACGTCCGCTGCCACTACTGAAACATAGAAACATAGAAAATAGGTGTAGGAGTAGGCCATTCGGCCCTTCGAGCTTGCACCACCATTCAATGAGTTCATGGCTGAACATGCAACTTCAGTACCCCATTCCTGCTTTGTTGCCATACCTCTTGATCCCCCTAGTAGTAAGGACTACATCTAACTCCTTTTTGAATATATTTAATGAATGGCCTCAACAACTTCCTGTGGTAAAGAATTCCACAGGTTCACCACTCTCTGGGTGAAGAAGTTTCTCCTCATCTCGGTCCTAAATGGCTTACCCCTTATCCTTAGACTGTGACCCCTGGTTTTGGACTTCCCCAATATTGGGAACATTCTTCCTGCATCTAACCTGTCTAAACACGTCAGAATTTTAAATGTTTCTATGAGATCCCCTCTCATTCTTCTGAACTCCAGTGAATACAAGCCCAGTTGATCCAGTCTTTCTTGATATGTCAGTCCCGCCATCTCGGAAATCAGTCTGGTGAACCTTCGCTGCATTCTCTCAATAGCAAGAATGTCCTTCCACAAGTTAGGAGACCAAAACTGCACACAATACTCCAGGTGTGGCCGCACCAAGGCCCTGTACAACTGTAGCAACACCTCCCTGCCCCTGTACTCAAATCCCCTCGCTATGAAGGCCAACATGCCATTTGCTTTCTTAACCGCCTGCTGTACCTGCATGCCAACCTTCAATGACTGATGTACCATGACATCCAGGTCTCGTTGCACCTCCCCTTTTCCTAATCTGTCACCATTCAGATAATAGTCTGTCTCTCTGTTTTTACCACCAAAGTGGATAACCTCACATTTATCCACATTATACTTCATCTGCCATGCATTTGCCCACTCACCTAACCTATCCAAATCACTCTGCAGCCTCATAGCATCCTCCTCACAGCTCACATGACCACCCAACTTAGTGTCATCCGCAAATTTGGAGATACTACATTTAATCCCTTCGTCTAAATCATTAATGTACAGTGTAAACAGCTGGGGCCCCAGCACAGAACCTTGCGGTACCCCACTAGTCACTGCCTGACATTCTGAAAAGTACCCATTTACTCCTACTCTTTGCTTCCTGTCTGCCAACGAGTTCTCAATCCACGTCAGCACACTACCCCCAATCGCATGTGCTTTAACTTTGCATATTAATCTCTTGTGTGGGACCTTGTCGAAAGCCTTCTGAAAGTCCAAATACACCACATCAACTGGTTCTCCCTTGTCCACTCTACTGGAAACATGCTCAAAAAATTCCAGAAGATTTGTCAAGCATGATTTCCCTTTCACAAATCCATGCTGACTTGGACCTATCATGTCACCTCTTTCCAAATGCGCTGCTCTGACATCCTTAATAATTGATTCCATCATTTTACCCACTACCAATGTCAAGCTGACCGGTCTATAATTCCCTGTTTTCTCTCTCCCTCCTTTTTCAAAAAGTGAGGTTACATTGGCTACCCTCCACTCCACAGGAAGTGATCCAGAGTCTATGGAATGTTGGAAAATGACTGTCAATTCATCCGCTATTTCCAAGACCACCTCCTTAAGTACTCTGGGATGCAGACCATCAGGCCCTGGGAATTTATCGGCCTTCAATCCCATCAATTTCCCCAACACAATTTCCCGACTAATAAGGATTTTCCTCAGTTCCTCCTTCTTACGAAACCCTCTGACCCCTTTTTATCCGGAAGGTTGTTTGTGTCCTCCTTCGTGAATACCGAACCAAAGTTCTTGTTCAATTGGTCTGCCATTTCTTTGTTCCCCGTTATGACTTCCCATGATTCTCACTGCAGGGGACCTACATTTGTCTTTACTAACCTTTTTCTCTTTACATATCTATAGAAGCTTTTGCACTCCGTTTTAATGTTCCCTGCAAGCTTCCTCTCGTACTCTATTTTCCCTGCCCTAATCAAACCCTTTGTCCTCCTCTGCTGAGTTCTAAATTTCTCCCAGTCCCCGGGTTCGCTGCTATTTCTGGCCAATTTGTATGCCACTTCCTTGGCTTTTATACTATCCCTGATTTCCCTTGATAGCCACGGTTGAGCCACCTTCCCTTTTTTATTTTTACGCCAGACAGGGATGTACAATTGTTGTTGTTCATCCATGCAGTCTCTAAATGTCTGCCATTGCCCATTCACAGTCAACCCCTTAAGTATCATTCGCCAATCTATCCTAGCCAATTCACGCCACATTCCTTCAAAGTTACCCTTCTTTAATTTTGGACCATGGTCTCTGAATTAACTGTTTCATTCTCCATCCTAATGTAGAATTCCACCATATTATGGTCACTCTTCCCCAAGGGGCCTCGCATAACGAGATTGCTAATTAATCCTCTCTCATTACACAACAGCCAGTCTAAAATGGCCTCTCCCTTAGTTGGTTCCTCGACATATTGGTCTAGAAAACCATCCCTTATGCACTCCAGGAAATTATCCTCCATCGAAAACCTGCGGGCCATGTTTTCCACACAGGGCTTACCTGAATTCCTTGTGAGCGACAACGGACCATGTTTTACCAGTGCTGAGTTCAAAGAATTCATGACCCGTAACGGGATCAAACATGTCATATCTGCCCCGTTTAAACCAGTGCCCAATGGCCAGGCAGAGAGAGCAGTGCAAACCATCAAGCAAGGCTTGAAGAGGGTAACTGAAGGCTCACTTCAGACTCGCCTATCCCGAGTCCTGCTTAGCTAACGCACGAGACCCCACTCACTCACTGGGATCCCACCTGCTGAACTGCTCATGAAAAGAGCACTCAAGACAAGGCTCTCTTTAGTTCACCCTGATCTACATGAACAGGTAGAGAGCAGGTGGCTTCAACAAAGCGCATGCCATGATAGCGCAAATGTGTCAGGCGAGATTGAACTCAATGATCCTGTATTTGTTTTAAATTATGGACAAGTTCCAAAGTGGCTTCCTGGCACTGTCGTGGCCAAAGAGGGGAGCAAGGTGTTTTGGGTCAAACTTTCAAATTGACTCATTCACCGGAAACACTTGGACCAAATCAAACTCAGATTCACAGACTATCCTGAGCAACCCACCTTGGACCCTACCTTTTTTGATCCCCCAACACACACACTAGTGGCAACCGACATCACGATTGACTACGAAGCAGAACCCATCATCCACAGCAGCCCTGCAGGGCCCAACATACCAGGCAGCCCAGCAAGACCAGCTGCACAGCAGCCCAGCGAGGGCCCAACAAATGATTCAACAACACCAGCTTTCACACCAAGACAATCAACCAGGGCAAGAAGGGCCCCAGATCAACTCACATTGTAGTTACACTATTGACTTTGGGGGGAATGTTGTTATATATGTGAACTTGTATTTACTCCGTACAGCCACCAGAGGGCTCATTCCCCAGAGTCCCAAGGGATCCCATAATCCCTTGGGAGCACAGGTAGTTAAGAAGGCTTCACAGGTTTGAGGGGCACTCTGGAGACCTGCGAATAAAAGACTAAGGTCACACATTACTTTGAGCTCACAGTATTCAGTCTGACTCTTTCTCTATACACAACAGACAGTTTCTTAACCAATAAGGCAATAAGGAGTTGTGCTGGAGGTAAGATGGCTGCCGGGGTGGCGGCTCCCTCGGGAACTTCTTTGCTGAACTACTTTATCCCTTGCCATCTGTTGCCATCCGACACCTTTTCTCCCCCAATCTCCCCCCCTCCACTGTTTAAGCTCCCCCTGGACCTAATAGAGGGTGCATTTCTTACCCCTAAAGCACAAATCCATGCTGCAAGGGCAGCTAAATGAGTCCACTGCCCTTGCCATGCCTGCTCTTCACCTCCATCAGTGACTGCTGGATCTCCACTCAAATCGATCTTCATCCTACCAGACATTCCTGCTGCCAAGATTTCGCTCCCCCACCAGTTGTGACCGACTCAGCTACTCCTCGCAGACACCATTGGCGACCGGGGAGCTCCCGACCAACTCACAGCGGACGACTCAACTGCTCCAAGCGATCTCCGGCGACCCCAGCCGATTTTAGTGGTGGTGAGCCTTTGACCAACTTCAAAAACAGGTTTGGGCCGATCTCACGCGCGAGCCTTTCCTCCGGGCTTCCCTTCCTCTGATGACGTCCTGGCCTCCCTCCTCCAGCACATGGTGAGCACAATGGCTGTGACCACTCTGACCTCTCCTCCTTCCACTTTGAACACCATGACCTTCACCCCACAAAATGGACCACTGACCTTCCCAATGCCTGCCCCCAACCAAGCCTCGGATCACCTACCATATCACTGAAGGGCACTACTCAGCACAGAGCTTACGGCCCACATCTCGCCGTAGGCAATTCAGTTCATACAGCAGTGCATGGTCTCCAATTATCTTGCACCTCCTTGCCACTGTGCCAAGACCTTGCTCCGCTAAGCCCGTGTGGTAGCCGGTGTGCAACAGCCACCCCACGTTAAAAGAACTCACACACAGGCATCTTCCACCCTTCGATATGAAGTTCGCGACCAAGAACATCAGGACCCTCATAGACAACTCTAACAGTGAAAGGTCGGAACGCCACACTACCATAGTTGACCGGGAACTTACATGCTTCGATGTTGACATCGCCGCCCTAAGCGAGACCCGGTGGGCAGGGGAAGGCCAGCTCAAGGAACAAGGTGGAGGTTACACCTTCTTCTGAAAAGGCAAACCAGAGGAAGAACGCCGTCTCCATGGAGTTGGTTTCGCCATCAAGAATGAGCTGGGTCGACCGCCTCAGAGAATCCCCCTGCGGGATTAGTGAATGTCTCATGTATCTCCGACTCACCCTATCCTGGAACCAATGCGCACAGTCATCAGCGCGTACGTCCCAACACTCAATGCAACAGATGAGACCAAACAGGGTTTTTACTCCAGCCTCAAAAAATCCTTGCCCCACTTCCCTACAGACAAAAAACTGATCCACCTCGGCGACTTCATTGCCAGGGTCGGCAAGGACACAGTCCTCTGGGGAGGCGTGATTGGCAGAGAGGGGGTAGGAAAAGCCAATTCCAGAGGTACACTGCTCCTGACAATATGCTGAGAGCATGACCTTGTCATCACCAAAACCTTGTTCCGCCAGAGGGACAAGTACAAGGCTTCGTGGCAGCACCCTAGCTCAAAACACTGGCACCTGCTCGGCTATGTCATCGTCCGAGCCAGGGATTGCAAGGATGTGCGCATCACCCGTGCCATGACAGGAGCTGCTGACTGCTGGACAGATCACCGCCTAATCCGATCCATCATCAACATCAACGTAGCCCCAAAGCGGCGATGGTAGCAGAAGCAGTGCCACAAGAAAGTCAATGCCGGGCACTCAAAGACTCAGCTAAGAGAGCCCTATACAGCCAGCGCCTCACTGCTAACCTGGCATCCCTTGATGACCCCGAGATGCAGAATGCCCACAGCGCTTGGTCTGCCCTCCAGGCCTCCATAACCAATACCTGTGACTCAACCAGGAAACACCAGGACTGGTTTGATAAGAATGACTAGGAGAAGCAAGAACTGCTAAATCGCAAGCATTTCTGAGCCTAAAACAAAAACCCAACTTGAGAGCAGCAAAATAGCATTACAGAAAGCTTAAGGCCGAGGTCCAACAAAAAACCCGTGACCTAATGAATAGATGGTGGGTGGAGAAAGCACAGAAGATACAGCAGCTGGCTGACAGCCATGATGTGCGAGGATTCTTCACCGCAGTCAAGACCACCTACGGGGTTAAACACCCAAGGGCCCATCCCACTGCTGCCAAGAACGGGGAGACACTTGTCAAGGACACCGAGGCAATCAGGACCCGCTAGAAGGAGCAATTTGAAGATCTTCTTAACCAAAACTCTGCCTTTGACTCGAGTGTCCTCGACTCCATCCCACAGCATGCTACCCGCCACCATCTCAGCACAACCCCAGCCCTGCACGAGGTAGAAAAGGCTATTCACCAGCTTAAGAACAACAAGGCTATGGGAGCGGCTGGAATCCCCGCTGAAGCACTGAAGTATGGCGGAGAGGCACCATTGGCGCGAGTGCATGACCTCATCTCTCTCATCTGGAGGGAGGAGAGCATGCTGGGAGATCTTAGAGACGCAGTAATCATGACCATCTTTAAAAAAGGGGACAAGTCAAACTGCGGCAAATACAGAGGAATCTCCCTGTTATCAGCCACTGGGAAAGTCGTCGCTAGAATCCTCCTGAACCGTCTTCTCCCCATGGCTGAGGACCTCCGCCAGGAGTCACAGTGCACACTTCATCCTCTTCGGGGTACAACGGACATGATTTTTACAGCGCGACAGCTGCAAGAAAAATGCAGGGAAAAGCACCAACCCTTGTACATGGCCTTCTTTGACCTTACAAAGGCCTTTGACACTGTCAACCGCGAGGGACTATGGAGGTGTCCGCCTCCATTTTGGCTGCCCCCAAAAGTTCGTCAACATCCTCCACCAGCTCCATGACGACATGCAGGCCGTGATCCTTACAAACGGATCCATTACAGACCCAATCCATGTCCGGACCGGGGTCAAGCAGGGCTGCGTCATCGCGCCAACCCTCTTCTCAATCTTCCTCGCTGCCATGCTCAACCTCACACTCAACAAGCTCCCCCCTGGAATGGAACTAAACTACAGAACCAGCGGGAACCTGTTCAACCTTCGACGTCTCCAGGCCAGATCCAAGACCGTCCCAACCTCTGTCGTCGAACTATAGTATGCGGACGATGCCTGCGCACATTCAGAGACTGAACTCCAGGTCTTAGTCAATATCTTCACTGAGGTGTACGAAAGCATGAGCCTTACACTAAACATCTGTAAGACAAAGGTCTCCCACCAGCCTGACCCCACCACACAGCACTGACCCCACAATCAGCAAAATGCACAGCGTGGCCCTGGACAATGTGAAGCAGTTTCCATACCTCGGGAGCCTATTATCAGCAAGGGCAGACATCGACGACGAGAGTCAACATTGCCTCCAGCACGCCAGCGCAGCCATCGGCTGCCTGAGGAAAAGAGTGTTCAAAGATCAGGCCCTCAAATCTGCCACCAAGCTCATGGTCTACAAGACTGTGGTGATACCCGCCCTCCTGTATGGCTCAGAGACGTGGACCATGTACAGTAGACACCTCAAATTGCTGGAGAAATACCACCAACGATGTCTCCGCAAGATCCTGCAAATCCCCTGGGAGGACAGATGCACCAACATTAGCGTCCTCGACCAGGCTAACATCCCCAGCATCGAAGCACTCACCACACTCGACCAGCTCCACTGGGCGGGCCATATTGTTTGCATGCCTGACACAAGACTTCCAAAGCAAGCGCCCTCCTTGGAACTCCTACCCGGCAAGTGAGCCCAAGGTGGGCAGAGGAAACATTTCAAGGACACCCTCAAAGCTTCCTTGATAAAATTTAACATCCACACTGACACCTGGGAGTCCCTGGCCAAAAACCATCCTAACTGGAGGAAGTGCATCCGGGAGGGCGCTGAGCACCTTGAGTGTCGTCGCCGAGAACATGCAGAAACCAAGCGCAGGCAGCGGAAGGAGCGTGCGATAAACCAGTCCCACCCACCTTTTCCTTAAATGACTGTCTGTCCCACCTGTGACAGGGACTGTAATTCCCATATTGGACTGTTTAGTCACCCAAGAACTCATTTTTAGAGTGGAAGCAAGTCTTCCTCAATTTCAAGGGACTGCCGATGATGAAGAGGTTATGGGGAGCGGGCAGGGAAGTGGACCTGAGTCCATGATCGGATCAGCCATGATCGTATTAAATGGCGGAGCAGGCTCGAGGGGCCGTATGGCCTACTCCTGCTCCTATTTCCTATATTCTTATGTTCTTATGATTCTGCTCCATAGAAACAGCAGCCAGCAATAATGGCAGAGATAGCATAGGCCCCTTTCTTTTTGATGTCCTTAAATGTCCCTAAATGTCCTTAATTGTCTTTAAATGTCCTTACAAACAATGTATAAACTCACAAAACGATCAAAGTGTAAAATGCAGCCTTCCCTCCAAATGCAACCTGGTAAGACTTGCATTTTTGGGGCGTTTTCTTTCACGGACTTTAAAAATGACGGTATTGGCCAATTTTTCAAAAACGGCGATAGCGGTGTATTTGACACCGAGTGATGTCACAAAAACGGTCCAATATTGCAAAATGACGGGAAAAAATTTATCAGCGAAAAACACATTTTACCGTGAAATAATGGCAGTAAATCGGGTGCAACCCTGGTTAATTTCGAGCCCTTACACTCTTAGTTTACATTAAAGAGAGTGTCCAATATTGCAAAGATACAAATGACTGTTGCAGCATATAAATACAAAATGCTATAAAGTGCAAAAGAGTACTTATTTTATATCCAATATTATTCTCGTCACTCGGCAGTTCAGATTTGTCATGAATTGGTTCCATTCTAACAGCCTTAAAGCGCACTTTCATCAACTCAGCAAAAGTTTCCAATAATGCCCTTTTTGAAGGACAAAATATTGAGTTTCCAGAATTTCTGATGGATAGCGCCACACGCCATTTGTCTCAAACTTTGCAAATAAAGGCTGAAAGATCACTTTACATGCACCAAGGTCAAAAATGGAAAGGGCAGTAAGCGCTGCTTTACTTTCTGAAAGAATGACTCAATATCAGCATTCCGGTGCTCCGGCAGCTGCATTACTTAACATTTTCTGGCAGTGCAAACCATGTAAACTTAAAAACACTTGTCACTTTTTTTTTTCATTTCTCACGAAACTGGGGAGGAAGTACATTATCGGTTTGGGTCTGGTGTTAGCTGGCATATTCTAAATCAAATGTTGGACTAAAGAGTTAACCCCCACTCCCCCTTGTATAATTTGTCAGGTACAGCAGTCGACAGCATTTTTAACATAATTTGCTGAAAGGGTCTGAGAATTTCTCAACGTATTTTCCCTTCTCTTTTTCTCGCAAATCAAGAAATGTCTCAATTGCTACTACTCTCATATTGGTTTGAATTGAGACTTAACAGACATGTTGATGTGATGAAAGCGATCATGGTCACTTCACTGATCTTATGAAAACATGTGCCTTTTTAATAAATTGGAAATTTCATTCGAACATCTAAAATTATTTACAATATATTAAAAAGGATTACACTGGAATTCGATAGTATGTAGTTATCCTTTGAATTCATAGATGGGTGAAGATTAATTAAATCAGTAAAATATGTCTGTTAAGTTCTTTCTATGCTGAAATAATGTTTTATATTTCATATTTCCTTCATGGAATGCAGCAAATGATCTAACATTGATGTTAAATATTGTTGAATGGATCTTCTTTAATGCTTTGTTCTGAATTTGTTCCCTACACATATTGTTTCACTGAGAAATTAAAATATTGCTTTAGCAATATAAAGGTTGCAAAATTGTCTACTTTTACAATTTATTGAGGGTGACTTTTCCAATATGCTGAAGCAGGGTGACCATTGAGCAGAGTTCTTGCTGATCTCATACTGGACCAGCCTTGACTTTTTCCCATGGCCTGTTTCATTGACTGTTCAGAGCAAGCTCCCACTTAAATTGGGCCTGCCTGTGGGGCAAGACTGTTTGATGATGGATGGAAGAAATAGCATGTCGCTGCAATTTAAAATAACTCTTTCGATGTTGCTGGCCATAGAGGGAATCATTGCTGCAACAAGAGGCAAAGCACCAGGAGTTTCAGACAAAGCTTTAGTAGTGCTGGTGGAAGAAGTCCAACAAAGCATCTCATGGCACATTCCATACAGAACAGATGCTCTGACTGCTCAGCAGGAGGAGGCTTCCAGGCTAAATGCAGGAGCAAACAACCAGAAGACATAGGAGAAGATGAAGAACTAGGATAATAGCCATAGGATAAGTATAAAAGCAGGGAAGTCTTGCTACAGTTATTCAGGGTATTGGTGAGGCCACACCTGGAATACTGCGTGCAGTTTTGGTCTCCATATTTAGGAAAGGATATATTTACTTTGGAGGCAGTTCAGAGAAGGTTCACGAGGTTGATTCCGGAGATGAGGGGGTTGACTTATGAGGAAAGGTTGAGTAGGTTGGGCCTCTACTCATTGGAATTCAGAAGAATGAGAGGTGATCTTATCGAAACGTATCAGATTATGAGAGGGCTTGACAAGGTGGATGCAGAGAGGATGTTTCCACTGATAGGGGAGACTAGAATAAGAGGGCATGATCTTAGAATAAGGGGCCGCCCATTTAAAACTGAGATGAGAAAGAATTTCTTCTCTCCGAGGGTTGTAAATCTGTGGAATTCACTGCCTCAGAGAGCTGTGGAAGCTGGGTTATTGAATAAATTTAAGACAGAGAAAGACAGTTTCTTAACCGATAAGGGAATAAGGGGTTATGGGGAGCAGGCAGGGAAATTGACCTGAGTCCATGATCGGATCAGCCGTGATCGTACTAAATGGTGGAGCAGGCTCGAGGGGCATATGGCCTACTACTGTTCCTATTTCTTATGTTCTTATGTTCTTATTTTCTAGGATGCCTGCCAAGGTATGACTAGCCAGTATTGTATTGTATCGAGTAGATGCATAAAGTATGCAGGGTGCTAACAATTTACTGTTATACTATAATTAAGGCTGCATGCTAAGCCGTCACAAAATCATTCTTTCCATGCTTCACATGTATCTTCATATTGCAGCAGGACATACTGCCACTTCAAAGTACAACTGCTGTCACCTAACCATTTGGAAATGGGGGACGGGATAATTTTAATTGACTATATTCTAAAAGCATCTGTTAGTATAGGGTTGTTATTGGTAAGGTAAATGCAGTTCTGACATGAAGTTGGAAGACATCAAACGACAAGTTAGAAGAAGTTGTACACTGAAATTGTACAAATCAGCAGTAAGATCAATTCTGAAATTTGGCATGCAGTTTTGGTCGTCCTACCTGAAAAAGATATAGATGCATTAGACAGAGTTCCGAGGAGAGTAATAGTGATTAGGTTTATCCCAGGCCTGAAGGGACTTGCTAATTGAGAAAGGCTTATGCAACCAGACTTGATGGCTCAGAATTTGCAGTCAGGATGATGGTGAACTTGCAGCATTTGCTGTCATTCCGCCTTTTAAACTGACCGCAACTTCGGGATTTGGCGCATACATGGGTGCATGCAGAAATCCTGTCGTTGCGGTCTGTCATTGACAGCTCTGACACTGGTCATCCTGTGCCCCTTCACAGAGCCAGCAGTCTGTTTAATCAGCCAAATCAGGGAAACTGACAAAAACTTCAGATCATCAGCAGTAAGTACACTGTTAAATTCCCCACTAAAAGTTAGACACAAAGGGGCAGATTTTTGGCTCCTCTCTGCTCCGTTTTTCACCCAGGACTGGCGGCAATGGCGGCAGGGAGATATTTGGGCTGGGCGGTCAGTCTCCAGCGCCCTACAGCAATCGTCGTGTCCGGTTTAGTAGCATCGTGGAGCAGCACCACCTGGAAAAGCTGCGCTGGTGTGCAATGCCCCTGGCTGCGACACCGGCACGAGTTTTGACTTTTGTCCGACTTGTACACCCCAAAGTGTCCCCCGCAGTGAACATCTGGGAAATCAGGCGGTCCAATGATACCGACAGCGGAGAGGTAAGTAATGGTCTCCTAAGTTAAGTGTGATTGTTTTTTCTTTTAATTTTCTTTATGATTTGTGTTGTGGTGGCATGGGCAATGTTTTGGGAATGTTTTTGTGGCTTTTTTTAAAGGTTCCCCCCACCTCCTCCGCCACCCCCCCCCCCCCCCCCCCCCCCACACCCAGGCATCTCTCGGAGTGCTCCTGGTCTGACTCTTTAGCTCTGGCATTTCCCATGCAAGCACCCAAGAGAGGTGTACAGCGCCGTTCTTAGCACTGCGTCCCCTGACTCAGGGCCCAGCTGACCAATGTTAATTACTGAGGCGCAAACTATTCCCAAGCGCAAACATTACAGCCCCGCTGCCATTACCGTCCCAAAAACATCAAAGCCGAAAATCCAGCCCCAAGGGGTTAGGTGTAACTGGGGTTTTAACAGTGTTACTATTGTTAAACAAATGTTAGGGGCCTTCAAATCCTTTACACCATCATCAATTTTAATTTTGTCCATTATGAAATTTGTCTATGTTAATTTAATAAATCATTTTTTTCAAACTTTTCAAATAATTTTTTAAAAGTTTGTCCATCTTTATTTCAGGTTTGCATTTCCCCCGTGTGAGAGCCCCAATCTTTGTTTTGCTTTTTCTAACGTTTTTTAAAAGTTAAAATTTGAAGAGTTTACTCACTTCCTTGTTTGCTGTCTTTGAGAATTCTCCCTATTGATTGGCTGCTAAGACAGCCTGATGATGTCACAGCAGCACACATAAGAGGCTCCTATTAACTTCCATTGATTTGAATTGAAGGTCTGAAAACCCAAAGTTCTCGATACTGGGATTGCGAGATCCTTGTGTGAGCGCCTTCAATTCACTGCTAACTGAAAATTCTGAGCCAGTCTCAATCATTTGTTTTGTAAGGGTGAACTCATGAGGGTGAAGCTCTTGTCTGTTTTTGGGGAAAGCACATTAGGTCCATCTTAACGCCCAGCCAGGAATTCGCACATGCAACGGAAAGGATGGTGTATGGCAGGTTTGATCTCCAGAGGACTTTTAACACCCACTCTAACCCTGCCCTGCTATCCATTCTACTCGAGAACCAAGAGCAATGGCTATAGATAAAGGATAATACATATTAAGGGGTTCAATTTCATCAGTACCACAAGTTGTACTTTCAAACCTGTTCTTATCAATCTTGTAATTCTTAATTATACATACAAAGTCAAAATATGCATTAGAGAATATGATGCAGAAGTGTAGCCTTGGCAAAAATGAATAGCACTACACACAAATTGCGAGAGTCAAGTAAACAGAAGGCTTTTATTCAGCTGGTTGATACTGCTGGAAGATGTCAGGTTTTGTGTATGCTGTGGTCTGAGTTTAGATTTCAATTAGGGGCACTGCGACATAGAAAATATCAATATTCCAATATTTGTTCTTATTTTTAATTGTCATGAAAAATGGTTCATTCACATTTTATGTATTTTTTTAAATGGACAAAAATCTATGGAGACCCATTGTACTTTACCTGTCCATTTAATTGTATATCACAATTTAATAGGTAATGTTTCAGAAAGCTTCAGTAAAGATGACCAGCTCACGCATCACAAATCACAGGCGCATGTAAAACAACACAAGCTCCACTCTGATTACTATTGTGTGACAACAATTGAAGTCCCTCACAGAATAAAGTACAGGATGGATCAGTCCTACAATGATTTATGTAGGTGACCTACACATAAAGGTTCCCCATCAATGCATGTTAAAAAACTCTTGGTGCTCCATACTATATCATCCAAGTAGAATAATGATTGATGTCATTGCCTCACCTTATTTTTATGTTTAATCAGAAGTTTGTTTCACATATTGTTTTGAGTGATATTCTTTTTGAAGTTATTATTTCATCACAAAAAATCCATTTCCTTTTTCTATAAAATTTGAAAAACTTTATAAATATTTTGAAGAAGATTTCTAATATCCAACAAGATTAATTCAAACTTTCATTTTGATGTTGTCCAATAGGATTTCAAAGGATCACATAGAACTAATTCAAACTTTTTGGCCTAGAAATTGGATTGTGACAGAAAACAGGCATGCAGTGTTATATTCAGAATAACTTCACAAGAATATATACTGTAAGCTCAAACTATTGTGACCTTGGTCTCTTTAATGTAACTCCAGAGTGAGGAAGCAGCATGGTAGACTACCTTTTATACCTGCTTGCCTGGGTTGTGCAGGTGACCCTTGGGTCTCCCACAGGTGAGCCCCCTGGTGGCAAGTCTTACACACTAGTAAAGTTTACACATAGCATCACTACCCCCCAAAGTCTTAAGATACAAGTTATTTACAAGTTGAGGCGATCCGGGACTCTACATTCCGGGGTTGATTGCCTGAGTTGAAGTCCTGGTATGGGTGAGTTGGTTGGATCATTGCTGCATGACAGCGCGGCTGGTCTGATCGGACTGTCGGGAATGGTGGGTTCGTCCTTGTGGTTGACCGCAAGGTCGATTGTTGGTTGGGTATGTGTTGGTGGATCAATGATGGTAATGTCCTCTTCAAACTGTTCTTGGTTGTCAGTGAATCACAGTTTGGTCTGATCCAAATGCTTTCTGCACTTTTGTCCATTCAAAAGTTTGCCAACAAACACTCTATTCCCCTCCTTGGCTAAAACAGTGGCAGCAACCCATTTGGGACCATGACCATAATTAAGAACAAACACAGGATCAATGTCACGTGATACAGCTGTGTGATCGTAGTACACGTTATGTCGGTAAAGCCGGGTTTCTACATGATCATTGAGATCCGGGTGGACAAAGGAGAGCCTGCTATCTTCATTAACAATTCTGCAGGGGGAACACCAGTAAGCGAGTGGGGTCGCGTGCGGTAGCTGAGCAGAATCCAAGATAACCGGGTCTGCAGGGAACCACCCATCACGCGTTTCAAGCTCTGCTTGATAGTTTGGACAGCCCATTCTGCTTGACAATTGGATGCAGGCTTAAACGGGGCAGACCTGACATGCTTGATGCCATTGCGGGTCATGAACTCGTTGAATTCTGAGCTGGTGAAACATGGTCCATTATCACGAACAAGGACGTCGGTCAAACCATGTGTGGCGAACATGGCCCGGAGGCTTTCAATGGTGACAGTGGACGTACATGACGACATTATTATACATTCAATCCATTTAGAGTAAGCATCCACTGCTACTAGGGACATCTTTCCTAGAAAGGGGCACTGGAGCACGGTTTGGAGGGCCATGACCACAGACTCAGTGGGGCCTCCCTTGGTGCACTGCTCAACTGTGAGCAAGTGTTACATTGGTGTATGCATGACTCCAATTCCGAGTCAATGCCGGGCCACCAAACATGCGACCTGGCGATAGCCTTCATCATGACTATGCCTGGGTGGGTACTGTGTAGGTTGCGTATAAACCTTTTATCTGCCTTTTTTTGGCAAAACTATGTGATTCCCCATAGGATACAATCTGAATGGATGGACATTTCATCCTTGCGTTGGTAAAACGGCTTAATTTCATCTTGCATTTCCCCGGGAACCGCCGACCAGCTCCCATTAAGGACGCAGCTTTTTACTAGTGACAGCACAGGATCCTGGCTAGTCCAGGTCCTGATCTGGTGAGCCGTGATGGGTGACCCGCTCACTCTCAAAAGCAAGAAGCAAGTCTGCGGGTTGCGCCATTTCCATCCCAGTGGTGGGCAGTGGTAGCCAACTGACGGCATCAGCACAGTTCTCCGTGCCTGGTCTGTGGCGGATTACATAGTCATACGCAGATAATGTTAGTGCCCATCTTTGGATGCGGGACGAAGCATTGGTGTGAATACCTTTGCTTTCTGAGAACAACAAAATGAGCGGTTTGTAGTCGGTTTCGAGCTCGAACCGGAGACCAAATATGTATTAGTGCATTTTCTTAACCCCGTATACACAAGCTAATGCTTCTTTTTCAACCATACTATATGCTCTTTCAGCCTTAGATAAACTTCTGGACACATATGCAACCGGTTGCAGTTTGCCTGACACATTGGCTTGCTGTAACACAGAAACGACCCCGTACGAAGATGCATCACAAGCTATTACTAAACGTTTACACGGGTCATACAATTCAAGTCACTTGTTAGAACATAGCAGGTTTCTGGCCTTATTAAAGGTTGTCTCTTAAGGTCTACCCCAAACCCAGTTGTCACTCTTGCATAACAATAAATGCAAGGGTACCAGCAAAGTGCTCAACCCCGGTAGAAAGTTACCAAAATAGTTGAGGAGTCCCAGGAATGAACGCAACTCCATCACGTTCTGTGAACTGGGTGCATTCTTGATGGCCTCCACCTTGAAGTCCATGGATCTGATGCCGTCCGTCGCAATCTTTCTCCCTAGAAATTCAAACTCTGGCGCCAGGAAAACACACTTGGAGTGTTTCAGCCTGAGTCCCACTCTGTCCACTCGCTTGAGAACTTCTTCCAGGTTGTACAATTGTTCAGTCGTGTCACGACCCGTGATCAGGATGTCGTCTTCAAACGCCACGGTGCGCGGAACTGATTTCAGCAGACTCTCCATGTTCCTATGGAAGATGGCTGCAGCCAAGCGAATCCCCAAAGGGTATCTGTGGTATATTAAACAGTCCTTTGTCCATGTTGATGCACGTCAATTTTTTTGAAAGTTCAGCCAGCTCCTGTGTCATAGAAATATAGAAACATAGAAAATAGGTGCAGGAGTAGGTCATTCGGCCCTTCGAGCCTGCACCACCATTCAATATGATCATGACTGATCATTCCTTCAGTACCCTTTTCCCGCCTTCTCTCCATACCCCTTGATCCCCTTAACCGTAAGGGCCATATGTAACTCCCTCTTGAATATATCCAATGAACTGGCATCAACAACTCTCTGCGGCAGGGAATTCCATTGGTTAACAAATCTCTGAGTGAAGAAGTTTCCCCTCATCTCCATCCTAAATGGCCTACCCCTTATCCTAAGACTATGTCCCCTGGTTCTGGACTTCCCCAACATCGGGAACATTCTTCCCGCATCTAACTTGTCCAGTCCTGTCAGAATCTTATATGTTTCTATGAGATCCCCTCTCATCCTTCTAAACACCAGTGAATAAAGGCCCAGTTGATCCAGTTTCTCCTCATATGACAGCCCAGCCATCCCTGGAATCAGTCTGGTGAACCTTCGCTGCACTCCTTTAACAGCAAGAACATCCTTCCTCAGACTAGGAGACCAAAACTGAACAAGATATTCCAGTTGAGGCCTCACTAAGGCCCCATACAACTGCATTAAGACCTCCCTGCTCCGATACTCAAATCCCCTAGCTATGAAGGCCAACATGGCATTTGCCTTCTTTACCGCCTGCTGTACCTGCGTGTCCACTTTCAGTGACTGATGTACCATGACACCCAGATCTCGTTGCACCTCCCCTTTTCCGAATCTGCCGCCATTCAAATAATATTCTGCCTTCGTGTTTTTGCCTCCAAAATGGATAACCTCACATTTATCCACATTATATTGCATCTGCCATGCATTTGCCCACTCACCTAACCTGTCCAAGTCACCCTGCAGCCTCTTAGTGTCATCCTCACAGCTCACACCGCCACTCAGTTTAGTGTCATCTGCAAACTTGGAGATATTACACTCTATTCCTTCAGTTACATCGTTAATGTATATTATAAAGAGCTGGGGTCCCAGCACTGCGCCCTGCGGCACTCCACTAGTCATTGCCTGCCATTCTGAAAAGGAACCGTTTATCCCGACTCACTGCTTCCTGTCTGCCAATGAGTTCTCTATCCACATCAGTACATTACCCCCAATACATGCGCTTTGATTTTGTACACCAATCTCTTGTGCCAGACCTTGTCAAAAGCCTTTTGAAAGTCCAAATACACCACATCCATTGGTTCTCCCTTGTCCACTCTGTTAGTTACATCCTCAAAAAATTCCAGAAGATTCGTCAAGCATGATTTCCCTTTCATGCTGACTTGGTCAAATTCTGTCAGTGCTTTCCAAATGCGTTGCTATTTCATCCTTAATGATTGATTCCAACATTTTCCCATGACTGATGTCAGGCTAACTGGTCTATAATTACCCGCTTTCTCTCTCCCTCCTTTTTTAAAAAGTGGTGTTACATTAGCTATCCTCCAGTCCATAGGAACTGATCCAGAGTCAATAGACAGTTCGAAAATGATCACCAATGCATCCACTATTTCTAGGGCCACTTCCTTGAGTACTCTGGGATGCAGACTGTCAAGCCCTGGGGATTTATCGGCCTTCAATCCCATCAATTTCCCTAACACAATTTCCCGCCTAATAAGGATATCCTTCAGTTCCTCCTTCTCACTAGACCCACTGTCCCCTAGTACATTCAGAAGGTTATTTGTATCTTCCTTCATGAAGACCAAACCGAAGTATTGGTTCAATTGGTCTGCCATTTCTTTGTTCCCCATTATAAATTCACCTGAATCCGACTGCAAGGGACCTACGTTTGTCTTTACTAATCTTTTTCTCTTCACATATTTATAGAAGCTATTTATATTCCCTTCAAGCTTCCTCTCGTACTCTATTTTCCCCCTCTTAATTAAACCCTTAGTCCTCCTCTGTTGAATTCTAAATTTCTCCCAGTCCTCAGGTTTGTTGCTTTTTCTAGCCAATTTTATGCCTCTTCTTTGGCTTTAACACTATCCTTAATTTCCTTTGTTAGCCATGGTTGAGCCACCTTCCCAGTTTTATTTTTACTCCAGACAGGAATGTACAATTGCTGAAGTTCATCCATGTGATCTTTAAATGTTTGCCATTGCTTATCCCCCATCAACCCTTTAATTATCTTTTGACAGTCTATTCGAGCCAATTCACGCCTCATACCGTCGAAGTTACCTTTCCTTAAGTTCACGACCTTAGTTTCTGAATTAACTTTGTTACTCTCCATCTTAATAAGGAATTCTACCATTTTATGGTCACTCTTCCCCAAGGGGCCTCGCACAACAAGATTGCTAATTAGTCCCTTCTCATTACACATCACCCAGTCTAGGATGGCCAGCTCCCTAGTTGGTTCCTCGACATATTGGTCCAGAAAACCATCCCTCATACACTCCAGGAAATCCTCCTCCACCGCATTGCTACCAGTTTGGTTAGCCCAATCAATATGTAGATTAAAGTCGCCCATGATTACTGCTGTACCTTTACTGCACACATCCCTTATTTCTTATTTGATGTTGTCCCCAACCTCACTACTACTATTTGGTGGTCTGTACACAACTCCCACGAGCGTTTTCTGCCCCTTGGTATTCCGTAGCTCCACCCATACCGATTCCACATCATCCAAGCTAATGTCCTTCCTTACTATTGCATTGATTTTCTCTTTAACCAGCAACGCCACCCCGCCTCCTTTTCCTTTCTGTCTATCCTTCCTAAATGCTGAATACCCTTGGATGTTGAATTCCCAGCCTTGGTCACCCTGGAGCCATGTCTCCGTGATGCCAATCACATCGTATCCATTAACTGCTATCTGCGCAGTTAATTCATCCACCTTATTCCGAATACTCCTCGCATTGAGGCACAGAGCCTTCAGCCTTGTTTTTTTAACACACTTTGCCCCTTTAGAATTTTGCTGTAATGTGGCCCTTTTTGTTTTTTGCCTTGGGTTTCTCTGCTCTCCATTTTACTATTCTCCTTTCTATCTTTTGCTTCTGACTCCATTTTATTTCCCTCTGTCTCCCTGCATAGGTTCCCATCCCCCTGCCATATTAGTGTAACTCCTCCCCAACAGCACTGTCAAACACTTCCCTGAGGACATTGGTTCCGGTCCTGCCCAGGTGCAGACCGTCCGGTTTGTACTGGTCCCACCTCCCCCAGAACCGGTTCCAATGCCCCAGGAATTTGAATCCCTCCCTTGTGCACCACTCCTGAAGCCACGTATTCATCTGAGCTATCCTGTGATTCCTATTCTGACTAGCACGTGGCACTGGTAGCAATCCTGAGATTACTACTTTTGAGGTCCTACTTTTTAATTTAACTCCTAGCTCCCTAAATTCGTCTCGTAGCACCTCATCCCATTTTTTACCTATATCATTAGTACCTATATGTACCATGACAACTGGCTGTTCACCCTCCCTTTTCAGAATGTCCTGCACCCGCTCCAAGACATCCTTGACCCTTGCACCAGGGAGGCAACCTACCATCCTGGAGTCTCGGTTGCTGCTGTAGAAACGTCTATCTATTCCCCTTGCAATTGAATACCCTATCACTATCGCTCTCCCACTATTTTTCCTGCCCTCTTGTGTAGCAGAGCCAGCCACAGTGCCATGAACTTGGCTGCTGCTGCCCTCCCCTGATGAGTCATTCCCCTCAACAGTTTTCAAAGCGGTGTATCTGTTTTGCAGGGGGATGACCACAGGGGACCCCTGCACTACCTTCCTTGTACTGCTCTTCCTGTTGGTCTTCCATTCACTATCTGGGTGGACCCATTACCTGCGGTAAGACCAACTCACTAAACGTGCTGTTCACGTCATTCTCAGCATCGTGGATGCTCCAAAGTAAATCCACCCGCAGCTCCAGTGCTGCAATGCGGTCCGTCATGAGCTGGAGATGGATACACTTCCCGCACACGTAGTCATCAGGGACACCGGAAGCGTCCTGAGTTCCCACATAGTACAGGAGGAGCATAACACGTGTCCGAGCTGTCCTGCCATGACTTAACCCTTCGATACACTTAAATTGGCAACAACAATGTTAAAAGGTTACTTACAGATATAGAAATGAAAAAGAAAAAGAAATAACATACGGTGGGACCACTGTGAAACGAACATGTTCACCTCCTTGAATGACCCCAATGTTCTCCAACCTGTATACCGGTGCGGGTCGGGCTGTCCCACCCATGACCAGCATCCTTAGTACTATCCCCATGATGGTGTGATTAGAATGCCTGCAATCCACTAGGACAGGGTAGGCTTCAGAAGCTAGATGGAGCTGACACGGGCTTAGTGAATTACTATACGGGTGGAGGGCTGCGAGGTGCTTGTTGCTGATCCAGGAGGGGATTAAACCTTGTTTTAAATCCTCCAGGTTGCTGCGGCCCTCGCCCAACAACCATGCCCCGTACAGCACACACACCTCATTCTGTGCAGCCTGGTCTGAAGCATTCCTATCCTCCCGTATGAATGCATTTACTGTTTGTGCGTGCCTTTACAGTTCAGCAATAATCTCTTTTAAATGGACCGTCATAGCCTAGTCCTCGTGTAGCTCTGAGTCTATTACTGTGTTTTCCTCTTTTAGGATCTTTCGTAGTTGGTTCTTTAGACCATTTATTTGCGTTTGCAGTTCTATATCATCCATGCTATTTATCACAGAGGATCCTGTATTTTATGCAGTAAAAATGTCATTCCAGGTTCCCCTTCTTTGACTCCCCGTACCCATAGTGTTCCCAGCCTATAGGGTGTATAAGTCTGCTTTGTCTACATTGCCGAAATCTAACTCGTAAAATTTCTTGAACATTTCTCTGAGTAGGGCCTGGTATAGCTGCTCTGTTTCCTTCGGGCACCAGTCAGGTAAGTGCACCTTGGTAAGGCTTAAAATAACTGATGCTACTGCATAGTGTACCCCCTGGTATAACACCTTTTCAGTCTGTACCAATACTAATCCGTTCCCTGGTCCCTTGGTGGTGGTAGGACACCTCTCTACTACTATCCGTACTGTCAGGGTTGTGGGCAGGGGTTTCTTAATGCGTGCTACAAGTTCGGTGGCATTGATTGGGAGTGGGGAGTGTGGGATCGTACACGCGTGTAGGCTGGAATTCCACCCCATCCCATTCCCGACATCTTGCCATTGCCTGGCGAAGGCGATCGATATGCTTGCGTGACAGACCGTTTCTGATCCCCACATGTATATGTAAATCTCCTGTTCAGACTCCCACCACTTGTTCTGTCATGTATTCAACCAGCATTGTAACCCATGTATAATCTGACCTAAGTTGTACACTGTGAGAGCAATGACCACTAGGTGGTGAACTTGTGGGAGACACTCCTACCCTCGACCTTCAGATATAAAAGGGGAAGCTCCACCCACTTCCAGCACTTGAGTGCTATGAAATAAAGGACAGGTCACAGACTGACCTTCTCTCAAGCATGGGCCTCGTGTGCATTTATACTGCATAGTAAGGACGTATTAATGGCGACAAGAATCTGGGATTTAAGCAATGCGAGCATGGCCACTAGCAATAACAGGGGCAGTCAGGGACGATCGACTGGCAAGGGACCTTTTGTTTCAAATAGCAGCTCATGCTGGAGGCGTGGAGGCACACACTCAGCCGGAGTTTGCAGAGATGAGCAAAATACCTGCAGAAATTGCAGAAATGAACGCTGGGGTAAATCGCTGGAAGCTGAAGTTCAGCGAGTTCATGTGGAGCACGTATACAGTTCATACACCAGGATGCCACCGATAATGATGAAAGTGCTCCTCAATGGCATCCCAGTATCAATGGAGCTAGACACGGAGGCCAGCCAGTCCCTGGTGGGTATCAAACAGTTCGAAAAGTTGTTGGCGTCCAAGGCCAGGAGGCCAAAATTATCGCCGATTGACGCACAGCTACGGACTTACACAAAGCAGATCATTCCGGTGCTCGGCAGCGCCACGGTAGTCATGACCCACAAAGATTCGGAGAACAGACTGCCACTCTGGATTGTCCCAGGGGACGGTCCCGCACTACTGGGGAGGAGTTGGTTTGCTGTCATGAACTGGAAATGGAGCGATGTCAATGCAATTTCCTCTGTGGAGCGAGTATTATGCTCACAGATCCTGGACAAATTTGATTCATTATTTCAACCCGGCATTGGCACTTTCATGGGGGCCAAGGTAGTGATTCACATAAACCCGGACGCCAGGCCAGTACACCACAAGGCCAGAGCGGTGCCGTACGTGATGCGGGAAAAGATAGAAGGTGAATTGGACCGCCTGCTGAGGGAAGGCATCATCTCGCAAGTCGAATTAATAAAAATAGTAAAGAGCAATGATCCCAACACTGATTCCTGCAGGACACCACTGGTGATCGGTCTCTAAACAGATCCAAATCCATCTATAACTACTCTTTGCCTGCGTCCAGCCAGCCAATTCTGAATTCAGCTCAATATATTTCCACGAATACCAGTGGCTCCGATCTTATAGAGAAGCATTTTATGCCATACCTTGTCAAAAGCTTTTTGGAAATCTAAGTAGACAATGTCTACTGGGCTTCCTTCATCCACCAACTTTGTAACTTGTTAGATTTGTGAGACATGACCTCTAATTTATAAAACCACGTTGGGTGTCCCTAATATGTCTCTCTCTATACAAGTATTCATCTATTGCATCCCTTATGATTCTTTCAACCATCTTACCTATTACTGATGTTAAACTGAAGGACTTATAGTTACCCAGGTCTGCCTTGTCACCTTTTTTAAAAATGGGGACTACATTAACCTCCTTCCAATCTGTAGAAACCATTCCAGAGTGCAGTGAGCTATTAGAAATAAAGGCCAGGGGCTCGCACAGCACAAGTCCCATCTCCCAGAGGACCCTCGGGTGGATAACATCCGGCCTTGCTGCTCTATCTATTTTTAAGTTCTTAATTCTTTCTAAAACAATATGCTTATCTATGTTAATGTTATTGATAAAACAAGTATTATTAAATTCTAATATTCGAGCATCATCTTCAAGGGTGAATACTGATGCAAAGTACTCATTTAATATTTCCGCCATACTCAGTGAGTCATTTGTAACCTGTCCTTGAATACCCTTCAGTGGCCCAATACAGTCTTTAATAGTTTTCTGACTCTTTACATAACTATAAAAGCTCTTCCCATTACTGCCACAGTTGTTGACTATCCTTTTTACCATTAGCCTTTTTGCTGATCTAATAGCAGCTTTGTTTTCTTTAGTTGTTCTTCATATTCAACTCGATTTACTTGAGTATTAAGTTTCTTTAATTTCTAGAAACATTTCTGTTTACATCTTATTTGTCATTCTACATACCCAGTCAGTTAGCTTGGCTTTTTCTTACCACATTTCCTTCTTTTGATTTGGGTACATATTTGTTTTACACATTTTTAATCTTACTCTTAATAGCTTTCCATTTATATTCAACATCGATCACATCACCACCGAGGAGGGTTAGCCAATTTACCCATTTCAAATCATCTGCCATTTTGGAAAAGTTTCCTCTTCTGAAATCCGGTACGAGTTGCAGGTTCTCAGTATCTTTAGTTCTACTAGCCAATTGGAACCGTATTATGGGCCCAAGTTTCGGCCTCAGGTGCTCCTGATTTTTTGGAGCAACTCGTGCAGAACGTAGTATCTTAGAAATTCAAATTCTCGGCATTTAGTTTGCTCCAGTTCTAGTCAGTTAGAACAGTTTCACTTTGGAACAGAATTTTTTTTTCAAAAGGAGGAGTGTCCGGCCACTTACGCCTGTTTTCAAAGTTTCGGCAGTGAAAACTTACTCCAAACTAACTTAGAATGGAGTAAGTGAAGATTTTTGTACGCTCGAAAAAACCTTGTCTACACTTTAGAAAATCAGGCGTAGGTTACAAATCAGGCGTAGGGAATGGGGGGCGATGGGGGGGGGGGGGGGTTTAAAGGGAAGTTTACAAACATTAAACACTTCAGTTTTACAAAAAAAGAGCCATCATCAATAATAAATGATAAAAACATCAATAAATCAACCAATAAATCAATCAAAAAATATTAATAAGAAATAATTTTTTTTTAAAATCAATAAATAAAACATTTTCTACTTACCGACTGCAGCACCGGGAGCCCTCCAACAGCGGGCTGGGATGCTCCCTCCCCCCCCCACCACCAGTGTGTCTCTGTCAGTGTCTCTATCTCTCTGTCTGTCTGTGTGTGTGTGTGTGTCTCTCACTCTCTGTTTGTCAGTGCCTGTGTTTCTGATAGCGAGGGGTGGGGGAGGAGGGGGGGTAGAGGGAGAGAGGGGGGGCAGGAGGAGGGGAGGGAGGGAGGCAGAGGGGGAGGGAGGGAAGGGGAGAAGCGGGAGGGAAGGGGGAGAAAGGGGGAAGGGGGAGAAGGGGGAGGGAAGGGGGAGAAGGGGGGGAGGAGGAGGATAAGAGGGGGGAGAGGGGAAGGGGAAAGGGGGGGAGAGGGGAAGGGAAAGGGGGGAGAGAGAAAGGGGAAGCGGGGGAAAGGAGAGGGGGGGAAGGAGAAGGGGGGGAAAGGAGAAGGGGGGAGGGAAGGAGAAGGGGGGGTGAAGGAGAAGGGGGGAAAGGAGAAGGGGGGGGAAAGGAGAAGGGGGCGGAGGCTGAACGGGCCGGGCCCAACCGGGCCCAAGATTTCGGGCAGGGCTCGTCCAAAGCACCAGATTTACAGGTAGGTGGCGTTGGGTCGGGTCGGGTCCGGGGTCCGGGGTCCAGGGTCGGGAGGAGCACGGGTCAGGGTCGGGAGCGCGGGTCGGGTCCAGTCCGAGGGGGGGGGGTGGCGGTCGGGAGCACGGGTCGGGTCGGGGGGAGGGGAGAGGATGGAGGTCGGGTTGGTTCGGGTAGGGGGGTGGGGAGGGAGGGAGCGTGGGTCGGTTCGTGTCGGGGTGCGGGGGGGGGGGTCGTGCGGGGGGGGAATGCGGGTTGGGTCCAGTCCGGGGGGTCGGTCCGGGTCCGGTCTGGGGGCGGGAGTGGGGGGGGGAAGCGGGAGTCGAGTCGGGCCGGGAGGAAGCAGGAGCTGGGCGTGTGAGGAGCCTTATGCATGCAGCCCCAGTGAGGCCATTTGGCCAGGGCTAGGGGCTGCGTGCTTCGGGCCCCTCCCACACACTTTTGGGCGCCTGGAGCTACTGCACATGCGCGCCCACTGTAGCGTGCATGTGCAGAGGTCCCGGCACTGTTTTCAGCGCAGGGACCTGGCTCCGCCCCCTACAGCTCGTGCTGCGCCACGCCCGGCTCAAGAGGACCAGCAGGGAGCCGGAGAATCTGGAAGTTTTTTTAGGCGCACTTTGTGGCGTGAAAAACAGGCGTCCAGGTCGGGGCTGCGCCGTTCTAGGCGCGGCCCGAAACTTGGGCCCAATGTTGTGACGACTGTTGCCCAGATATTCGCCCACATGGAGGCCTGATATGAGGTCAGGCTCACTACTAAACACTAGATCCAATATATGATTTTCCCTAGTTACTTCATCAACATGTTGAGTCAGGAAACAGTCTTTTATATTTTCAATAAATTTTTCAGCTGCACTTCCCACCACAACAGCCGGTAAACCTTCATGCCACTGAATGCCAGGAAAATTAAAATCACCCACCAAATAAACGTGGCATTTTATATTAAAAGCATCAGTGATCTGTTTCCATAACAACTCATCACATTCAAGTGTCTAACCCGGGGGTCTATAACAATTACTGATAATTAATCCCTGCTTGTGAGCTTGGTCCACTTTTACCCAGATACCTTCAGCTGAGCCTGATGAGGTAATATCAAGTCTCTCTCTAGCTGTTAGATTCTCACTGATAAAAATAGCAACCCCATCTCCCCTTTGACCTACCCTATCCTTTCTCAAACCCTTGTAGCTCTTTTGGTGAATTTCTGTGCCATCATTGTCATCTAGCCATGTCTCAGAAATACGCAATACATCTAAATTCTCTATCACAGCTTAGAAATGCAATTCTAACAATTTGCTTCTAACACTCTTTGCACTTACATAAAAGGAATTTAAAGGTCTCCCATCGAATTTCTTAAAGTTATTAATTCTTGTTTGCTTCTTATATGGTTCATCTTCATGCTCAGCATCAATGTAGTTATCACGTGCAATAAGCCTAACTTTGAACTGATCTGCACTATCCTCGTGCCGAATTAGTTTAAATGTTTTCTGAAAGCATGCTCAACACCCTCTGCCAGCCTTTTGCTCCCATAAAGATAAGATGGAGGCTGTCCCTCCTAAACAACTTACCTTGTCCAGTGAACACCTCCCAATTATCGATGAAGTGAAGCTTCTTTTTGCAGAGGTTCCAAAGCCAGATGTTGAATCCCACGATTCGGAAATTTCTCCCCATCGATCTGGACATGACAGATAATAACCCGGAGACTATGACCTTTGCACCCCTTTGCTGAAGGGCATCAACGAGGCTTTTGTAGGAAGCCTACAAAACAATTGCCTTCTATCCATAATATCATTAGTTCCAATATGTAAATCTACTACAGTATCTTTACACTCACCTTTCATCAGTTTATCCACACGATCCCGGAGATCAGCTACCTTGGCCCCTAGAAAACAGAAAACTGCTCTCGTCAGACTCTTACCTCTACAAAGGGTGCTGCCTGTGTGCCTGATAATGGAGTCACTTATTAGGATTGCCCGTTGCATCTTGCTATTCCTTGGATGTCAACCGACGTGATCTTGGATTTTGCAGCCTTCCCCTGACCTTTTCCAACATGCTGATGTGAGCAATAAGGTTCAGTGTCACTGGTGCTGACCTCACTGCCTGTCATGTTATCCAAATCACAAAGTGGGGCACACCTTTTGAAGTAATAAGAGAATCAAAACTGGTAAGAGATCTGGGGGCCGAAATTCAGTGCCATCAGAAAGCTGGCATACCAACAATTTCCAACCTGGTTTTTCCACCGGGAGCATTGAGGCGGACTCTGGATCAATTTTAAGCACTTAGTACTTTTTTTGCCGTTGGACCAGAAGTCCGTCATAGTGGGGGCGGAAGTGCAGTGGTAAGGCATGCTGAGGGGCAGAAGTTGGGGCGGGATCGAGTCTCCGCTATTGTATTTCAGCGACGGAGTGGTGGTGAAGTCACAGCGCGTGTGTATCATCATGCTCTCTTCCGTCCGTTAAAGGGGAGAGAATCAGGCACTTTTTAACTTCGGCCACTGGGCCACCAGGGAGGGTTTCGGCCAGGCCAGCGGCCTGGCTCCCAAGAGGGGGTGCCAGGCTGCCTGTTGGCAGCCCAGCCGAACCCAGGGGCACAATACTCCAGCCAACATGGATGTCGGCCGGCAAAAAAAATTATATGGTGACCGTGTCATTCGACACTCCACTTTAATGTCTACCGCAATGCCAGGTCTGAGAGTTAGAAGACAAGGTGCACCGACAGAAAAAGCTGTTGGTGGCAACATCCAGCAGGTCATGGTTTTTTTTAGCTGAATTTCGGTCGGAATAAAATGGAGGAGAGGGATAGCGGTGGTGTGTGCTTTTATGATATGCTTGCGGCAGTCAGCAACAGCCGGACAGAAGTGGGGACAGGTCGAAAAATCCCCGACCTGAATTTGGGTCGCAGCCGCAAGTTGACTGCAGGGACAGGGATGTCTCGAGGTTGGAATAAAAACCCTCTTTAGCCTCATCCGGGCAGTATTGGGTCTTACTAAGACCCTTGTTGTGTATCTGTAAAGCATACACTCCCATGTTCTGCCACCAGGGAGCGCATCCCCTGAAATCCCAAGGGATCCCAGCATCTCTTGGGAGCACTGTATATAAGCCGACCCATAAGGTCTGTTCCTCACTCTGGAGTGTCTTAATAAAGACTGAGGTCACTGTTACTTTAACCTCCCTGTGTGTAGTCTCATCTGTGTTAGGAACACAATAACTGGCGACGAGTATACGAATCCAATGCAAAGATGCAGCAAACTGTGGGCATCCTGGAGAAGTTCTCGGAGGGTGAGGACTGGGAAGCCTATGTTGAATGGCTAGACCAGTACTTTGTAGCCAACGAGCTGGATGGAGAAGGAAGCGCTGCAAAAAGGAGAGCGGTCCTCCTCACGGTCTGCGGGGCACCGACCTACAGCTTCATGAAGAATCTTCTGGCTCCGGTGAAACTCACAGATAAGTCGTATGAGGAGCTGTGTACACTGGTTTGGGAGCATCTTAACCCGAGGGAGAGCGTGCTGATGGCGAGGTATCGGTTCTACACGTGCCAGCGATCTGAAGGTCACGAAGTGGTGAGCTAAGTCGCCGAGCTAAGGCGACTTGCAGGACAATGTGAATTTGATGGCTACCTGGAGCAAATGCTCAGAGATTTTTTTTGCACTGGGCATTGGTCATGAGATATTCCTATGAAAACTTTTGACTGTAGAGACACTGACCCTCAGCAAGGCCATTGCGATAGCACAGGCGTTTATGTCCACCAGTGATAACACCAAATAAATCTCTCAGCACACAAGTGCTAGCAATGTTCATAAATTAACTGGAACTGTGTTTGCGAGCAGAAATGTACAGGGCAGAAACCACGAGTCTGCAACTGCCAGCAGGCCTCAGGTGACTCAGATGACTCAGAGTCCGCAACAAAGGATGAATGCAAGGCAATTCACACCTTGTTGGCTTTGTGGAGGCTTCCATTCAGCCTATTCATACCGCTTCAAAGGGTATGTTTGCAAGAGCTGTGGAACAATGGGTCATCTCCAAGGAGCTTGCAGACGAGCTGCAAGCTCTGCAAAATCTGCTAACCACCACGTGGCAGAGGAAGATCGGTCCATGGTGGATCAAAGCAATTTCGAGCCTCAGAGAGAGGAGGCAGATGCTGAAGTACACGGGGTGCACACATTTTCGACGAAATGTTCACCTACAATGCTAAATGTAAAATTGAATGGCTTACTCGTAGCCATGGAACTGGACACTGGCGCTAGCCAATCCATCATGAGTAAAAAGATGTTTGAGAGACTGTGATACAACAAGGCACTCAGACCAGCCCTGAGCCCCATCCACACAAAACTGAGAATGTACACCAAAGAGCTTATCACTGTCCTGGGCAGCGCCATGGTCAAGGTCACCTACGAGGGCACGGTGCACAAACTGCCACTCTGGATTGTCCCGGGCGATGGCCCCACACTGTTTGTAAGGAGCTGGCTGGGCAAAATGCGCTCGAACTGGGATGACATCCAAGCACTATCACATGTTGATGAGGCCTCATGTACCCAGGTTCTTAACAAATTTCCTTCCCTTTTTGAGCCAGACATTGGAAACTTTTCCGGGGCGACGGTGCAGATCCACTTGGTCCCAGAGGCAAAACCCATTCACCACAAGGCGAGAACGGTACCTCACATGATGAGGGAGAGAGTGGAAATCGAACTGGACAGGCTGCAACGCGAAGACATCATCTCCCCAGTGAAATTCAGCGAGTGGGCCAGCCTGATTGTTCCAGTACGCAAAAGTGATGGCACGGTCAGGATTTGTGGCGATTATAAAGTAACTATTAATCGTTTCTCGCAACAGGACCAATACCCGCTATCTAAGACAGACGACCTACTTGCGACGCTGGCAAGAGGCAAGACATTCACCAAGCTCGACCTGACTTCAGCCTACACGACCCAGGAGCTGGAGGAGTCTTCGAAGGGTCTCACCTGCATCAACGCGCAGAAGGGAGTGTTCATCTACAACAGATTCCCGTTTGGAATTCAGTTGGCTGCAGCGATCTTCCAGAGAAACATGGAGAGCCCACTCAAGTCGGTACCACGCACGGTGGTTTTTCAGGACAACATATTGGTCACGGGTCGGGACACCGTCGAGCACCTACAAAACCTGGAGTGACTGGATCGCGTAGGGCTGCGGCTGAAGAGGTCAAAATGCGTCTTCATGGCAACAGAAGTGGAGTTTTTGGGGAGATAGATTGTGGCAGATGGCATTCGGCCCACAGATGCCAAGAGAGAGGCTATCAGCAACGCGCCCAGGCCACAGAACATCACGGAGCTGCGGTCGTTCCTGGGACTCCTCAACTATTTTGGTAACTTCCTACCGGGGTTAAGCACCCTCTTAGAGGTATGGTGAAAAAAACAAGTAATTGCTTTTGAGAAAGCCAGAAACATTTTATGCTCCAACAAGCTGCTTGTATTGTATAACCCGTGTAAAAGACTTGTGCTAGCATGTGATGCGTCGTCGTATGGAATCGGGTGTGTATTCAACAAGCTAACGTTGCGGGGAAGTTGCAACTTGTCACCTATGCCTCCAGGAGCTTATCTAAGGCCGAGAGTGCCGCATGATTGAGAAAGAGGCATTAGCGTGTGTGTTTGGGGTAAAGAAAATGCATCAGTACCTGCTTGGCCTCAAATTTGAGCTGGAAACCGATCACAAGCCCCTCATATCCCTGTTCGCTGAAAACAAGGGGATAAATACTAATGCCTCAGCCGGCATACAAAGGTGGGCACTCGCACTATCAGCCTATAACTATACCACCCGCCACAGGCCAGGCACCGAGAACTGATCGGATGCTTTCAGTCAGCTACCATTGTCCACCACGGGGGTGGAAATGGCACAGCCCGCAGACTTGTTGATGGTCATGGAAGCATTTGAAAATGATAAATCACCTGTCATGGCCCTCCAGATTAGGACTTGGACCAGCCAAGATCCTCTGCTGTCCCTAGTAAAAAAACTGTGTACTGCATGGGAGCTGGGCCAGCATCCCCGTTGAAATGCAAGAGCTAATCAAGCCATTCCAATGGCGAAAGGGCAAGCTGTCCATTCAGGCAGACT
This sequence comes from Pristiophorus japonicus, assembly GCF_044704955.1. Lineage (NCBI taxonomy): Eukaryota > Metazoa > Chordata > Chondrichthyes > Pristiophoridae > Pristiophorus > Pristiophorus japonicus. The sequence goes on from NC_091977.1 coordinate 358,980,687, forward strand.
GCCTGTTGTGGGGTAACCGCGTAGTGCTACCCAAAAAGGGCAGGGAGACGTTCATCTCGGATCTCCATAGTAATGATGAAAGCAATAGCCAGATCCCACGTGTGGTGGCCTGGTATCGACTCTGACTTCGAGTCCTGTGTACGGCAATGCAGCGTGTGTGCTCAGTTGAGCAACGCGCCCAGAGAGGCACCGCTAAGTTTGTGGTCCTGGCTCTCCAGACCATGGTCGAGGATCCATGTCGACTATGTGGGCCCGTTTTTCGGTAAAATGTTCCTGGTGGTGGTGGGTGCTTTTTCAAAATGGATTGAATGTGAAATAATGTCGGGAAGCACCGCCACCGCCACCATTGAAAGCCTGAGGGCCATGTTTGTCACCCACGGCCTGCCTGACATACTGGTCAGTGACAACGGGCCATGTTTCACCAGTGCCGAATTTAAAGAAATCATGACCTGCAATGGGATCAAACATGTTTAAACCAGCCTCCAATGGGCAGGCAGAGCGGGCAGTACAAATAATCAAACAGAGCCTTAAATGAGTCACAGAAGGCTCACTCCAAACCCGCCTGTCCCGAGTACTGCTCCGCTACCGCACGAGACCCCACTCGCTCACAGGGGTGCCCCCTGCTGAGCTACTCATGAAAAGGACACTTAAAACCAGACTTTCGCTGGTTCACCCCAACCTGCATGATCAAGTAGAGAGCAGGCGGCAGCAACAAAATCTAAACGATGGTTGTGCCACTGTGTCACGGGAAATTGATCTGAATGACCCTGTTTATGTGCTAAACTATGGACATGGTCCCAAGTAGATCATGGGCATGGTGATAGCTAAAGAAGTGAGTAGGGTGTTTGTAGTCAAGCTAGAAAATGGACAAATTTGCAGAAAGCACCTGGACCAAACGAGGTTGCGGTTCACAGGCTGCCCTGAACAACCCACAGCAGACACCACCTTTTTCGAGCCCACAGCACACACCCAAAGGATCAACGACACCAGCCCGGACCAGAAAATTGAACCCATCACGCCTAACAGCCCAGCAAGGCCAGGCTCACCCAGCAGCCCTGCAGGGCCAACAACACGCCAGCCCAGCGAGGGCACAGCCAACACACCAGGACAAACATTTGTACCGAGGCAGTCCACCAAGAAAAGAAAGGCTCCCGACCGCCTCACCTTATAAATAGTTTTCACTTTGAATTTGCTGGGGGAGTGATGTTGTATATCTTAAAGCATGCACTCCCATGTTCCGCTACCAGGGAGCGCATCCCCTGAAGTACCAAGGGATCCCAGCATCCCTTGGGACCACTGTATATAAGCCGACCCCTAAGGCCTGTTCCTCACTCTGGAGTGTCTTAATAAAGACTGAGGTTACTGTTACTTTAACCTCCCTGTATGCAGTCTCACCTGTGTTAGGAACACAATAACCCTGAATTTCAGACCACTGGTGCTATCAATATCAAACAATAAAGAGTTACTTTTTGTCACAGTCAGGAAGTCATTAAAATCTACCAAGAACGTCAATTGATCAACCTTCTCCTTTAGGGAAACGATCTCATGCTGTAGAGACAAAACCTGGACACATTAAATGTGTGAAGGTCCCACAATGTTTCACTTTGACACTATTTTTCTGTAACGATACCTTAAGGGTATACATGGAGCACACCTCACATTGACATTGTCCTCCTTTCCTTTGGGGTTTGCCATCCTTATTTTTCCAAGGAATCTACAAAGAAAGCAGAATAAAAGAGAAGCAGCAGAAGATAACATTAAGTAAAAGTCGTTCCAATTAATTAGAGTCTCCCTGGCTGTACATCGCCCTCAACCATTTCTTCTTCTACTGGCTGTTACTCCTGGTACTCTTGCTGAGTAATTACTCCCCCATGGACAGTGAAATTGCAACATACCACAGCGACAGATAATGTCAGGACTATAGAGCTTATCAGTGATTCTGCCTGTCCAATTCCCCCAATCTATCCAATAAAAGGATCTCTGCTTCAGCATTGTTGTTCCACTGGAATTCCGGTTGAAGCATGAGCTATGTTGTGTCTGCATTCTGTCTCTGTTTGGTGATTTCTCAATGGGATCATTAGCTCAGGCTGCAGTTGGTGTCCCTGGACCCCTGTAGTGAGCTGTCCAATCTGTCTGTGCATTCAATTAATGGTAGCACAGTGGACTGATACAAAACAAGGGCAACACAGCTGCCGGGGTTATTTACTTGCATAATTCTGTTCCTGTGGACCGACGCTACTTGCACTTTAATATGAAGTTCGGGACTTGGAATGTCAGGTCCCTCATGGACAATTCCAATAGCAACAGGCCGGAACGTCGCACCACCATAGTTGCCCGGGAACTTAGACGTTTTGACATTGACATCGCCGCCCTAAGCAGACCCGGCGGGCAGGGGAAGGCCAGCTCAAGGAACATGGTGGAAGTTACACCTTTTTCTGGAAAGGAAAACCAGAGGAAGAACGCCACCTTCACAGAGTCGGCTTTGCCGTCAAAAATGAACTGGTCGACCGCCTCAAAGACTCTCCTTGTGGGTTTAACGAACGCCTCATGACTCGTCGCCTTATCCTATTCCGGACCAATGCGCCACAGTCATCAGGGCATATGCCCCAACACTCGATGCAAGGGATGAGGCTAAAGAGGGTTTTTATTTCAACCTCGAGATATTCCTGTCCTGCATCCTCACGGCGACAAATTGATCCTCTTAGGTGAATTTAATACCAGGGTCGGCAAAGACACAGCCCTCTGGGGAAGCGTGATTGGCAGAGATGGGGTAGGGAAAGCCAACTCCAGCGGTATCCTACTCCTGAAAAAATATCTAGAACATAAACTCCCCATCACCAACACCCTGTTCCGCCAGAGGGACAGATACAAAGCATTGTGGCAACACCCTCACTCCAAACACTGGCACCTGCTTGACTATGTCATCATCCGAGCCATGACATGAGCTGACAACTGCTGGACAGACCATCGCCTAATCCGATCCATCATCAATATAAACATAGCCCCAAAGCAGAGGGAACAGCAGAAGCAGTGCCGCAAAAACGTTAATGATGGGGCACTTAAAGACCCAGCTAAGAGAGCCCTATACAGCCAGCGCCTCACAGCTAATCTGGCGTGCCTTGATGACCCTGAGATGCTGAATGTCCACAGTGCTTGGTCTGCCCTCCAGGCCTCTATAACCAGCGCCTGTGATAAGACACTTGGTTACTCAACCAGAAAACACCAGGACTGGTTTGATGAAAATGATCAGGGGATCCAAGAACTAATAGATCGTAAGCGCAGAGCATTTCTGAGCCTCAAGCAATAACCCAACTCGGGAGCTGCAAAGCAACATTACAGACGGCTCAAGGTTGAGGTCCAACAAAAAACCCAGGACCTAAAGAACAGGTGGATGGAGAAAGCACAGGAGATACAACAACTGGCCGAAGCCATGATATGCGAGGATTCTTCATTGCAGTCAAGGCCACCTATGGTCCAAACTCCCAAGGCCCCACCCCACTCCTCGCCAAGAATGGGGAAACACTCATCAAGGACACCGAGGCTGTCAGGGCCTGCTGGAAGGATTATTTTGAAGATCTCCTCAATCAAGACTCTGCCTTTGACTTGAGTGTTCACAACTCCATCCTGCAGCATGCGACCCGCCACCACCTCAGTGAAACTCCAACGTTGCACAAGGTAGGCAAAGCCATAAAACAGCTCAAGAATAACAAGGCTAAGGGAGCGGATGGAATTCCTGCTGAGGCACTAAAGTATGGCGGAGAGGCGCTGTTGGCGCGGATACATGACCTCATCTCTCTCATCTGGAGGGAGGAGAGCATGCCGGGAGATCTCAGAGATGCACTGATCATGACCATCTTTAAAAAGGGGGACAAGTCCGACTGCGGCAACTACAGGGGAATTTCCCTGCTATCAGCCACTGGGAAAGTTGTCGCCAGAGTCCTCCTCTACCGTCTTCTCCCTGTGGTCGAGGAGCTCCTCCCGGAATCACAGTGCAGATTTTGTCCCCTGCGTGGCACAACGGACATGATCTTTGCAGTGCCAGCGCGACAGCTGCAGGAAAAATCTAGGGAGCAGCGCCAGCCCTTATACATGGCCTTTTTCGATCTTACAAGGCCTTTGACACTGTCATACGTGAGGGCTTATGGAGCGTCCTCCTCCTTTGTTTTGGATGCCCCCAAAGGTTTGTCAACATCTTTTGCCTGCTCCACGATTAGATGCAGGCCGTGATCCTTACCAGTGGTTCCATTACAGACCAAATCCACGTCCGGACTGGGGTCAAACAGGGCTGCGTCATCACTCCATTCCTCTTTTCAATCTTCCTCGCTGCCATGCTCCACCTCACAGTCAACAAGCTCCCCGCTGGAGTGGAAATAAACGACTGAACCAATGGGAAGCTGTTTAACCTACGCCGCCTCGAGGCCAGGTCCAAGATCACCCCAATCTCTGTCGTTGAGCTGCAGTACGCGGATGACGCCTGCGTCTGCGCACATTCTGAGGCTGAACTCCAGGATATAGTCGATGTATTCACCGAGGCATGTGAAAGCATGAGCTTACACTTAATATCCTTAAGACAAAAGTCCTCCACCAGTCTGTCCTCGCCACCCAACACTGCCCCCGAGTCATCAAGATTCACGGCACGGCCCTCGACAACATGGACCACTTCCCATACCTTGGGAGCCTTTTATCAACAAAGGCAGACATTGATGCGGAGATTCAACATCGCTTCCAGTGCACCAGTGCAGCCTTCGGCTGTCTGAGGAAAAGAGTGTTCATTGACCAGGCCCTCAAATCTACCACCAGGCTCATGGTTCACAGGGCTGTAGTAATTCCCACCCTCCTGTATGAATCAAAGGCATGGACGATGTACAGAAGACACCTCAAGTCACTGGAGTTATATCACCAACGATGTCTCTGCAAGATCCTGCAAATCCCCTGGGAGGACAGGCACACCAACATCAGTGTCCTCGACCAGGCTAACATCCCCAGCATTGAAGCACTGACCACACTCGATCAGCTCCGCTGGGCAGGCCACATAGGTTGCATGCCAGACACGAGACTCCCTCAGCAATTGCTCTATGTGGAGCTCCTTCACGGCAAACGAGCTAAAGGTGGACAGCGGAAACGTTATAAGGACACCCTCAAAGCCTTCCTGTTAAAGTGCAACATCCCCACCGACACCTGGGAGTCCCTGGCCGAAGACCGCCCGAGGTGGAGAAAGTGCACCCGGGGGGGCATTGAGCTCTTCGAATCTCAATGCTGCGAGCATGAAGAGGTCAGGCGCAGGCAGCGGCAAATCAACCCCACCTCCTACTTCCCCCGACGAATGTCTGTCCCACCTGTGACAGGGTCTGTGGCTCCCGTATTGGACTCTGCAGCCACCAAAGGACTCACTTTAGGAGTGGAAGCAAGTCTTCCTCGATTCCGAGGGACTGCCTATGATGATGAATAGAATGAAGGCCTTTCTTATTGATATATGTATCATAATTTGTTTCTGGAAGCCCTGAGAGCCACATGTGGGCCCTGCTATTACCTATATTGCTGTTGTATCCTGGGGGAAAATGTTGAAAGTTTTTGCCCTGGAAAAAAAGCTACTTCCACATGTTTTATGTGTTGGTGGACTGAAGACTGACTGATGCAGCAAATGTCAGCAGTGGTATTTTGGAAGGATCCTGTTGTGTACTACATTACTCTGCTGTAATCTTCACAACCATGGGCAGGGCTGTCCATGTGGTATATCTTGTCTGGAGATGGGGCTTGAGGACAGGGCTGGATTTTTGGCTTTTTGTGATTTCGCCTGTTTCCGGGTGCAAATCACGGCGAAATCAAAATTTTAGCGCTGGGTTAGCGTTAGCGCTCGAGCGCACAACTTTCGGCAAATGAAAGTTCACGACGGGTGTCAGCGATAAATCTGATGTTGCACCACAGAATTTGTGCGCCGGAATCGAAAGTTCCGACCAAAAAAAATCGGCCGTTCTGCGTAATATGTCCTTACTATACAGTATAAATGAACACGTGACCCATACTTGAGAGAAGGTCACTCTGTGACCAGTACCCTTTATTTGCCAGCACTGAAGTGATGAAGGTGGGTGGAGCTTCCCCTTTTATACCTGAAAGTCCAGGTTAGGAGTGTCTCCCACAAGTTCACCTCCTAGTGGTCAATGTTCTCACGGTGTACAACTTAGGTCAGTTTATACATGAGTTACAATGACAATTGAATACATGACATCATCTCCCCCACAAAGTCTTATTGGGATCACTGGTTAAGTCTCTCTGGTGGTTTACGCACCCTTGTAGAGCGCCTGAGTTGGGGCTCCGGTTGTTGGGCGCTGGCCTGAGTGTCTGCTGTTTGTGGTGCCTCAGGCATGTCCGGACTGCCCACAGTGACTGGGCTCTCCTCCGCTTGGTTCCGGTGTTTGGTCACCTGTGGAGGAGTGAGCTCTACATCGTGTTCTTCCTCTGCTTCTTCGATAGGGTTGCTGAATCTCCTTTTTGTTTGATCCACGTGTTTGCGGCAGATTTGTCCATTGGTAAGTTTAACTACCAGAATCCTATTCCCTTCTTTGGCAATCATAGTGTCTGCGAGCCATTTGGGCCCTGCAGCATAGTTGAGGACAAAGACAGGGTCATTGACATCAATACATCGTGCCCTCGGATTCCCGTCATGATAGTCATATTGTGACTGGCGCCTGCTCTCAACAATTTCTTTCACGGTTGGGTGTATAAGGGATAACCTAGTTTTGAGCATCCTTTTCATTAGCAGCTCTGCGGGTGGGACCCCTGTGAGTGAGTGTGGTCGGAATCTATTGGCCAACAGGAGGCATGATAAGCGGCTTTGTAGGGAACCCCCTTGGATTCTGAGCATCCCCTGTTTGATTATCTGCACTGCTCATTCCGCCTGATCGTTTGAGGCCGGCTTGAAAGGTGCTGTTCTGACATGGTTGATACCATTTCCTGCCATGAAGCCCTGGAATTCAATGCTTGTAAAGCACGGGCCATTGTTGCTGACCAAGACGTCCGGTGGACCATGGGCGACGAACATTGCCCGTAGACTTTCTACCGTGGCAGAGGATGTTCTTGAATTGAGAACGTCACACTCGATCCATTTGGAGTAGGCGTCACCTACAACCAAAAACATTTTTCCCATGAAAGGAATGGATGCGTGACCATGGCTTGGCGGGCCAGGACCAGGGGCTAAGGGGGGTTTCCCTGGGCGCATTGCCCAGCTGGGCACATGTATTGCACCTGCGAACATAAAGTTCCAGGTCTGCATCTATCCCTGGCCACCAAACGTGTGACCTGGCAATTGCCTTCATCATGACAATGCCCGGGTGCTCATTGTGAAGTTCTCTGATGAACGCCTCTATGCCCATCTGGGGCATGACTACTCGGTTTCCCCATAGTAGGCAATCGGCCTGAATCGAGAGTTCATCCTTGCGCCTGTGAAATGGTTTGAATTCTTCAGGGCATGCCCCATACGTGGCTGCCCAGTCCCCATTCAGAACACATTTCTTGACTAAAGGCAGTAGCGGGTTTCTACTTGTCCAGACTTTGATCTGACGGGCTGTCACGGGTGAGCCTTCGCTTTCGAAAGCTTCAACAGTCATGACCATCTCAGCAGCATGCTCGGTTGCCCCCTCGGTGGTGGCTAGTGGGAGCCTGCAGAGTGCATCGTCGCAGTTTTCAGTGTCCGGTCTGTGCCGAATTGTATAGTCATAGACGGCTAACGTGAGTGTCCACCTCTGAATGTGGGTCGATGTATTTGCATTTATGGCCCTGTTGTCGGCAAAAAGGGACACAGAGGTTTGTGATCTGTCTCCAGCTCAAATTTCCTACCAAACAGGTACTGGTGCATTTTTTTTACAGCATATACACATGCAAGCGCTTCCTTTTCTACCATCCTGTAGCCCCGTTCTGCCTGGGACAGACTTCTGGAAGCATAAGCTACCGGCTGTAACTGACCCTTGGCATTATCATGCTGCAACACACACCCGACCCCATAGGACGACGCATCGCATGTTAAAACAAGTTTCTTACATGGGTCATGTAGAGTTAACAGAGTGTTGGAACATAACAAATTTCGTGCTCTGTCAAAAGCCCTTTCCTGGCTGTCCCCCCAGACCCATTCACGACCTTTGCATAGGAGCACGTGTAGCAGCTCTAACAGCGTGCTCAATTTGGGAAGAAAGTTACCAAATTAGTTCAGGAGCCCCAGGAATGAACGCAGCTCCGTCGTGTTACAGGGTCCTGGTGCTCTCTGGATCGCTTCCGTTTTAGACGCAGTAGGTCTGATCCCATCTGCTGCTACCCTCATCCCCAGGAATTCTACCTCTGGAGCTAGGAAGATGCACTTCGCCTTTTTCAGTCGCAGACCTACCTGTTCCAGTCTGCGTAGCACCTCCTCCAGGTTGCGGAGGTGTTCTTCAGTATCACAACCCATGATGAGGATGTCATCTTGAAAAACCACTGTCCTTGGAATCGACTTGAGGAAGCTTTCCATATTTCGTTGGAAGATCGCAGCAGCCGAGCAAATCCCAAACGGACATCTGTTGTACTCAAACAACCCCTTGTGTGTCGTGATGGTGGTCAGTTTCTTCGACTCACTCGCCAGCTCCTGGGTCATGTAAGCTGAGATCAGGTCCAATTTTGAAAAAAGTTTGCCACCGGATAGCGTTGCAAAGAGGTCCTCCGTTCTCGTTAGCCGATACTGGTCTTGGAGTGACACCCGATTGATGGTGGCCTTGTAATCGCCACATATCCTGACCGACCCATCCGCCTTGAGCACCGGCACAATCGGGCTCGCCCAGTCACTGAATTCGACTGGCGAGAGGATGCCTTCCCTCAGCAGGTGGTCCAATTCATCTTCTATCTTTTCCCGCATCACGTACAGCACCGCTCTGGCCTTGTGGTGTACTGGCCTGGCGTCCGGGTTTATGTGAATCACTACCTTGGTCCCCATGAAAGTGCCAATGCCGGGTTGAACTAGTGAGTCAAATTTGTCCAGGACCTGTGAGCATGATATTCGCTCCACAGAAGAAATTGCATTGACATCGCCCCATTTCCAGTTCATGACAGCAAGCCAACTCCTCCCCAGCAGTGCGGGACTGTCCCCCGGGACAATCCAGAGTGGCAACCTGTTCTCTGAATCTTTGTGGGTCACGACTACCGTGGCGCTGCCTTGCACCGGAATGATCTCCTTTGTATGTGCCCGTAGCTGTGCGTCAATTGGCAATAATTTTGGCCTCCTGGCCTTGGACGCCCACAACTTGTCGAACTTGTGTGCAGGAAGTGTATCCACCTCCAGCTCCTGACTGTCCGCGTTGCGGAGTTGGAGCTGAGGGTGGATTCGCTCTGGAGCATCCACGATGCTGAGAATGACGTGAGTATCACGTGTAGTGAGTTGGTCTTACCGCAGGGAAAGGGTCCACAGCCAGCTAGGGAATGGAAGACCAGCAGGAAGAGTAGTGCAAGGAAGGTAGTGCAGGGGTCCCCTGTGGTCATCCCACTGCAAAACAGATACACTGTTTTGAGTACTGTTGAGGGGGATGACTCATCAGGGGAGGGCAGCAGCAGCCAAGTTCATGGCACCGTGGCTGGCTCTGCTGCACAGGAGGGCAAGAAAAAGAGTGGGACAGCAATAGTGATAGGGGATTCAATGGTGAGGGGAATAGATAGGCGTATCTGCGGCCGCGACCGAGACTCCAGGATGGTATGTTGCCTCTCTGGTGCAAAGGTCAAGGATGTCTCGGAGCGGGTGCAGGACATTCTGAAATGGGAGGGAGAACAGCCAGTTGTCGTGGTGCACATTGGTACCAATGACATAGGTAAAAAAAGGGATGAGGTCCTACGAAACGAATTTAAGGAGCTAGGAGCTAAATTAAAAAGTAGGACCTCAAAAGTAGTAATCTCGGGATTGCTACCAGTGCCACGTGATAGTCAGAGTAGGAATCGCAGGATAGCGCAGATGAATACGTGGCTTGAGCAGTGGTGCAGCAGGGAGGGATTCAAATTCCTGGGGCATTGGGACCGGTTCTGGGGGAGGTGGGACCAGTACAAACCGGACGGTCTGCACCTGGGCAGGTCCGGAACCAATGTCCCAGGGGGAGTGTTTGCTAGTGCTGTTGGGGAGGATTTAAACTAATATGGCAGGGGGATGGGAACCAATGCAGGGAGACAGAGGGAAACAAAAAGGAGGCAAAAGCAAAAGACAGAAAGGAGATGAGGAAAAGTGGAGGGCGGAGAAACCCAAGGCAAAGAACAAAAAGGGCCACTGTACAGCAAAATTCTAAAAGGACAAAGGGTGTTAAAAAAACAAGCCTGAAGGCTTTGTGTCTTAATGCAAGGAGTATCCGCAATAAGGTGGATGAATTAATTGTGCAAATAGATGTTAATAAATATGATGTGATTGGGATTACGGAGACGTGGCTCCAGGATGATCAGGGCTGGGAACTCAACATTTAGGGGTATTCAACATTCAGGAAGGATAGAATAAAAGGAAAAGGAGGTGGGGTAGCATTGTTGGTTAAAGAGGAGATTAATGCAATAGTTAGGAAAGACATTAGCTTGGATGATGTGGAATCTATATGGGTAGAGCTGCAGAACACCAAAGGGCAAAAAACGTTAGTAGGAGTTGTGTACAGACCTCCAAACAGTAATAGGGATGTTGGGGAGGGCATCAAACAGGAAATTAGGGGTGCATGCAATAAAGGTGTAGCAGTTATAATGGGTGACTTTAATATGCACATAGATTGGGCGAGCCAAACTGGAAGCAATACGGTGGAGGAGGATTTCCTGGAGTGCATAAGGGATGGTTTTCTAGATCAATATGTTGAGGAACCAACTAGGGGGGAGGCCATCTTAGACTGGGTGTTGTGTAATGAGAGAGGATTAATTAGCAATCTCATTGTGCAAGGGCCCTTGGGGAAGAGTGACCATAATATGGTGGAATTCTGCATCAGGATGGAGAATGAAACAGTAAATTCAGAGACCATGGTCCAGAACTTAAAGAAGGGTAACTTTGAAGGTATGAGGCGTGAATTGGCTCTGATAGATTGGCGAATGATACTTAGGGGGTTGACTGTGGATGGGCAATGGCAGACATTTAGAGACTGTATGGATGAACAACAACAATTGTACATCCCTGTCTGGCGTAAAAATAAAAAAGGGAAGGTGGCTCAACCGTGGCTATCTAGGGAAATCAGGGATAGTATTAAAGCCAAGGAAGTGGCATACAAATTGGCCAGAAATAGCAGCGAACCTGGGGACTGGGAGAAATTTAGAACTCAGCAGAGGAGGACAAAGGGTTTGATTAGGGCAGGGAAAATGGAGTACGAGAAGAAGCTTGCAGGGAACATTAAGGTGGATTGCAAAAGTTTCTATAGGTATGTAAAGAGAAAAAGGTTAGTAAAGACAAACGTAGGTCCCCTGCAGTCAGAATCAGGGGAAGTCATAACGGGGAACAAAGAAATGGCAGACCAATTGAACAAGTACTTTCGTTCTGTATTCACTAAGGAGGATACAAACAACCTTCCGGATATAAAAGGGGTCAGAGGGTCTAGTAAGGAGGGGGAACTGAGGGAAATCTTTATTAGTCGGGAAATTGTGTTGGGGAAATTGATGGGATTGAAGGCCGATAAATCCCCAGGGCCTGATGGACTGCATCCCAGAGTACTTAAGGAGGTGGCCTTGGAAATAGCGGATGCATTGACAGTCATTTTTCAACATTCCATTGACTCTGGATCAGTACCTATGGAGTGGAGGGTAGCCAATGTAACCCCACTTTTTAAAAAAGGAGGGAGAGAGAAAACAGGGAATTATAGACCGGTCAGCCTGACCTCAGTACTAGGTAAAATGATGGAATCAATTATTAAGGATGTCACAGCAGTGCATCTGGAAAATGGTGACATGATAGATCCAAGTCAGTATGGATTTGTGAAAGGGAAATCATGCTTGACAAATCTTCTGGAATTTTTTGAGGATGTTTCCAGTAAAGTGGACAAAGGAGAACCAGTTGATGTGGTATATTTGGACTTTCAGAAGGCTTTCGACAAGGTCCCACACAAGAGATTAATGTGCAAAGTTAAAGCACATGGGATTGGGGGTAGCGTGCTGACGTGGATTGAGAACTGGTTGTCAGACAGGAAGCAAAGAGTAGGAGTAAACGGGTACTTTTCAGAATGGCAGGCAGTGACTAGTGGGGTGCCGCAAGGTTCTGTGCTGGGGCCCCAGCTGTTTACATTGTACATTAATAATTTAGACGAGGGGATTAAATGCAGGATCTCCAAATTTGCGGATGACACTAAGTTGGGTGGCAGTGTGAGCTGCGAGGAGGATGCTATTAGGCTGCAGAGTGACTTGGATAGGTTAGGTGAGTGGGCAAATGCATGGCAGATGAAGTATAATGTGGATAAATGTGAGGTTATCCACTTTGGTGGTAAAAACAGAGAGACAGACTATTATCTGAATGGTGACAGATTAGGAAAAGGGAAGGTGCAACGAGACCTGGGTGTCATGGTACATCAGTCATTGAAGGTTAGCATGCACGTACAGCAGGCGGTTAAAAAAGCAAATGGCATGTTGGCCTTCATAACGAGGGGATTTGAATACAGGGGCAGGGAGGTGTTGCTACAGTTGTACAGGGCATTGGTGAGGCCACACCTGGAGTATTGTGTACAGTTTTGGTCTCCTAACTTGAGGAAGGACATTCTTGCTATTGAGGGAGTGCAGCGAAGATTCACCAGACTGATTCCCGGGATGGCGGGACTGACCTATCAAGAAAGACTGGATCAACTGGGCTTGTATTCACTGGAGTTCAGAAGAATGAGAGGGGACCTCATAGAAACGTTTAAAATTCTGACGGGTTGAGACAGGTTAGATGCAGGAAGAATGTTCCCAATGTTGGGGAAGTCCAGAACCAGGGGTCACAGTCTGAGGATAAGGGTAAGCCATTTAGGACCGAGATGAGGAGAAACTTCTTCACCCAGAGAGTGGTGAACCTGTGGAATTCTCTACCACAGAAAGTAGTTGAGGCCAATTCACTAAATATATTCAAAAGGGAGTTAGATGAAGTCCTTACTACTCGGGGGATCAAGGGTTATGGCGAGAAAGCAGGAAGGGGGTACTGAAGTTTCATGTTCAGCCATGAACTCATTGAATGGCGGTGCAGGCTAGAAGGGCTGAATGGCCTGCTCCTGTACCTATTTTCTATGTTTCTATGTTTCTATGAACTGTTTGATACTCATCAGGGACTGGCTGGCCCCCATGTCTAGCTCCATTGATACTGGGATGCCATTGAGGAGCACTTTCATCATTGTCGGTGGCATTCTGGTGTATGAACTGTATATGTGCTCCACATGAACTCGCTGAACTTCAGCTTCCAGCAATTTCCCCCAGTGTCCATTTGGTCTCGTAGGGCTTACATCGGGCCCATCCTCCTCGTACATCAACCTGTCTGCAGCCTTCCTGCACATACGTGCCAAGTGACCACTGACGTTGCAGTTTCTGCAGGTATATTGCTGATACCTGCAAGCTCTGTCTGTGTGTTTGCCTCCACACCTCCAACATGAGCCATTGTTGGAAACAAAAGGTCCATTACCAGTCGATCGTCTCTGACTCTCTCTGTAATTGTCCTTAAGCGCACCATTGACAGGTGTTGATGGCCCCATTACTGGCCGCATTGTCACTTGCGATGGCATCAATCGCCGTTCAACTAGCCATTGTCTCTGTTGAATTCCCCCTTTGGGTTTGACTACATGCTCGGGCATGTCCGATTGCCCCTGTCTGCCTGGAGAACTATGTGCCGCATTAACAATGTTGACTCCCTGTCCATTTGCTGCATTTAAACCAAGATTTTTGTCAAACATCATTCTGGTCTCTTCCTCCCCTGAGATAAATGTCTGGGCCATCAAAGCCGCCATTTCCAGGGTCAAGTCTTTGGTCTCAATCAGTTTTCTGAAAACCCCAGCGTGCCCAATCCCCTCAATAAAAAAGTCTCGCAGCATCTCCGCTCTGCATGCATCCGGGAACTTACATAGGCTCGCCAGTCGCCGGAGGTCTGCCACGAAGTCTGGAACGCTTTGCCCTTCTCGCCACCGGTGCATTTAAAACCGGTGTCTCGCCATGTGCATGCTGCTCGTCGGTTTAAAGTGTCGCCCGATCAACTTACTGAGCTCTTCAAATGTCTTGACCACCGGCTTCTCTGGCGCTAGAAGGTCCTTCATCAGGGAGTACGTCCTGGATCCACAAACCGTCAGGAGATGAGCCCTGCGTTTGTCGGCCGAATCCTGTCCCAGCCATTCCATAGTGACGAAACTTTGCTGTAGTCTCTCAATAAAATCGTCCCAATCATCACCAACACAGTACCTCTCGTCTGTGCTGCTAGTGGCCATGCTCGCGTGGTTTAAATCCCAGTTTCCCGTCACCAATAATATGTCCTTACTATACAGTATAAATGTACACGTGGCCCATACTTGAGAGAAGGTCACTCTGTGACCAGTAACCTTTATTAGCCAGCACTGAAGTGATGAAGGTGGCTGGAGCTTCCCCTTTTATACCTGAAAGTCCAGGTTAGGAGTGTCTCCCACAAGTTCACCACCGAGTGGTCAATGTTCTCACGGTGTACAACTTAGGTCAGTTTATACATGGGTTACAATGACAGTTGAATACATGACACTGTGCATCTGCAAATTTTTTTTTTCCCGCGCTTCTGGTCTGTTGTCCAATCGCAAACGCTAATGCAGGGCACGGCCGCCATGCATATGCGCAGTACACACGGGGCTGAATCAGCCATTTTAGAATTCAATTCTCATGATGAAGGAGGAGGACAGCGGGCAGCATGCCAGAAGATTCACACAGAACGCTAACGAAGCTCTTGTGGAGATTGTGAAGAGGAGATGGCAGAAACTCCACAGGAAGGGTGGATCTAGCCCCCTACCAGTGATTTTTAACAGGATCAGGAGGGAGATTGATGAGGAGATCCCTGCCTCAGATACAGTAATAAGGACTGCAACACAATGCCAGAAAAAGTTCAATGATGTTTCAAGGATCGTTAGAGTGAGTACAATTTTTATTCATGTACTCCTTTATTATTTAAATTATAAATCTGACACACTATTCATTTTCATGCTGTTGCTGTCTCTGAGCACTCTGTGGTTTGCCTCCTAAAATGCATGACACATACCTAGGCTTAGTGTGGCACCCTATTTGCCATGAATGATCTTTGCACAAAGTTAACATTGTTTTCTAAGATCTCATAAAATGTTTCCACACTTCAATGTCCTCCTGATGAACCACGTGCAACTTCTAAGGTCATTAAACAGAGGACTATATTACACTCAGAAGTGTGGTATAAGTGTTTTGTGGCTATCTGTGTGTGCCACAAGAGCAGATGGACCCTCTGGTAACCATTCCCATTTAAATCTTTGCAGGCAAAGAAGTCCCACAACCGCCGCGAATGGATGCGGACAGGCAGTGGTCCAGCTCAGACCCTGCTATTTACCAACCTCGAGGAGCGAGCAGCAGGTCTCATCGGGATCTCAGGTCAGGCAACTGCCACTGGGGATGCTGACCCCCGCTTGCGTCCTGAGGGTAAGTCCTGCGCACTCCCTGGGCTTGGGTGGGGCAATGTCATGCAGTGTCTCTGGATTAGATATCATGGAGTCGCGACAGTCCTTCAAATAAGCCTGCGAGGCCATTACTGCCCACCCGAGACTGATGGCCTCCACCAGTCACACTGGAGTCCCGGAAAGTGTGTCGAGCAGCCTTTCCGAGTTCCCCAGTGTGACACCCAGACACACCCACACTACCTGTGACTGGCGGCGCCGATGAAGAGACTTGCCAGTCTCAAGCCGGGCCTTCCACGTCACGAGCTGGTCCACTGTCTCCCCAGGAGGCGTCTTCAATCTCTCTCCCCTCAACACAGCAGCGCTCGGACAATGTTGCTGCATGCTATCGTAGTGCCACTTTGGGTACGAGGAGCAGGTGAGGGAGGGTGCTAAAGGTAAGGGTAAGGGGGGAGCTGGTCATAAAAGACCGTGGGGCAGGGGTGTTGGTTATCATTTTGTTGTTATTGTTGTTGTACAATCACAGTTTAATCACAATTTATGTTATTTTATTAAAGTTTCAACATTTTCAGATTATGTTAACAAATTTATAACATTTTACAATGATTGCTAAATGCTTTTCTTCACCTTAACTATTCCTGTGCAGTGTCTCATTTGCAGAATAAGAGGGGGAATAGTCAATATGGTGGGATAGAGTGGTCAGGCAACGGTCAAACGTGTCGCTCATTCTTCAAGCAGAGCGTTCAATTATGAACTGCTGATGTAAGGCTTTTGTAGTGGCAAAATTTCCACGAGGCCTTCCCTGTGGTTGTGGTGGGGGTGGTGGTGGCGTGGGTTCCTCGCCAGGCTGCTCTTCCTCTTCCTTGTCCTTGTCCTCAATGAACTCAGAGACCTGTTGAGGGGAGTATTGCAGGCAGCCACCCGAGTGGTCCAGGCATCAGAAGCGCTGCTTGAGCACTCCAATTGTCTGTTCGACAATGTTGCGTGTGGCTGCATGGCTCTCATTATAGTGATGCTCAGCTTCTGTCTGAGGGTTCCGGAGGGGGAGTCATGAGCCAGGTAGCGAGGCCGTAACCTTTGTCCCCCAGCATCAAGCTCTGGCCTTGTAGTTGAAGCTGGAACAGGCCTGAGACAGTGCTCTCACGCAAAATGAAAGCTTCATGGATGCTCCCTGGAAATTGGGCTTTGACTGCCATAATGCACTGAGTATGATTGCAGACGATCTGTACGTTCATGAAGTGGAATCCCTTTCAGTTTCAGTAAAGCTCTGGATTATGTAAAGGTGCTCGCAATGCAATGTGTGTACAGTGAAGGGTACCCTAAACCTTGGGAAAGCCGGCAAATCATCCAAAACCTACAGCCCTCTCATTTTGGGTCTCCCTGGTCATTGGGAAGTTTATGAAGTCCATCCTGTGTGTGGACAGTGCAGTAGTCATCTGGTGAATGCTGCAATGTGTAGCATGTTGCGAGATGGAGTATATGTCCTCTGCTGATGCCTGAAAGGAGCTGGAGGCATAGAAGGCCAGTGCCGCAGTCACCTTCAACTCGACGGGCAGTGCAGTCCTGAAGTCACTGGTAGGCTTGGTTCTGCCTGTATGAGCTGGCATATCTCTGTCAGCATTCTTTTCGAAAGTGCAACCTTCTAACACTGTGCCTCAGAGAGCTGCAGGTATGAGCGTTGTTTCCTGTAAAGTCATTGTCCTCCCCATATGTCTGCGACCTCTTCGATTACGTTCAAAATAATCATCATTATGCCTTCTTGCAGCTCGACGTCGTATAAATATAGCAGCCAGGAATACTGGTTGACACAGTATCGCCCCCATCTTTTAAAATGTCCTTCAATGTCCTTTTGAAAAGAACTATAAACTCACATAAAACTTCAGTATGAAAAACGCAGCCTTCTTCTCCCAATCCTTTTATGCACTGAACTTCTGCTCCATTTTCAAGATGGCGCCGTTAGCGTCGGGTGCACCCTGCGTGCGACTGCGTTTTGCTGGCGGGTTCCCGGGCAGACGCTAAATCGGGTGATATCACTGAAAGTTCCGCCCGGGGTGCTCGCACAGTGTTGCACGCCGATTTACGTCACCCAAGCGGTGAAAACGTCAGTTGGGCGCTAAGTTTTAGCGCCATAAAGCAACTGCCGAAAGTTCCGCCCGGGCTCAAAATGTTGTGCACCTTATTTTGTGCCCAAAAATTGTTTTTGCGCCCTGCCCAGGTGCTAACCGGGGCGCAAATTAGCCGAAAATCCAGCCCACAGAAATATCCTGTGACAGCCTCTCTCATAAAGTGTAGATGACGAATGAAATTATTTTCAGACATCCCAGCAATGACCATTTTAAATGGGTGGGTAATGTTGAATAAGTAAACAATTGAAAAAGATTGCTGATTTTGGCCAAATTACATAGGATTGCCTGAACTGAAGAGGTGTAATGAGGCTTTTGCATGGTATTGTGTGAGGTTCCCAAAAATGTATTAAGTTTGAAGCTCACTGAATTTAATGAATTGCAAATTGCGTGCTCAGTTCTTTGAGATGAATTCCCAGAATGTGAGGGGGAACTGTGTGAGCACACAGTCATTGAATTGAATCTAATATTCCAAATATGGGCTCACTAATGATCTATAAATTTGGAATAACTTGTTCTGAGATGCTATGAAGTTTCAATAATTACTCTCAGTTCCCTTTTCTTTTCCACCTTTACTAATGGACAGACGCTCATCAAATATTTTGGCCTACATTTTCTGATCCACTGGGAATCCTGCCACAGCGCTGGTGGGGGTGTGCTTAGCGACTGCCTGGGTCCTGGTACCTTGGCTTCAGTGGATCTTCCAGGGTCAGATTCACTTGATCTTTTTTGGCAAGCTCCTGGTGGTATTTGCTCTGCTGCTAGGTCACTCACCTAGGGAGGAGAGCAAGTAAAGTTACTGTGATCCCTGCCACTTTCTAGCATGGCAGGCATGCTGTAGTAAGCCAAATAATTGTGGCGGGGGGGGGGGGAGGGAATTTATTCTTAAATATCATTGATTGTTCTGCAGTTGACTGCACTAGCTAATGCGACCCTTCAAATTATAAAATAAACCACATTATTAATGTGGGAGTAACTAAATTACTTGTAGGGGAGTCCTAAACTAAGGGCCATGAATATAACAGAATCACTAATAAATCCAATAAGGAATTCAGGAGAAATGTTTTTATCCAGAGTGATTCGAATGTGGAACTCACTGCCACAAGGAGTGTTTGAGGTGAATAGCATAGATGTGTTTAAGGGAAAGCTAGATGAGTACTTGAGGGAAACATAGAAACATAGAAACATAGAAAATAGGTGCAGGAGTAGGCCATTCGACCCTTCGAGCCTGCACCACCATTCAATAAGATCATGGCTGATCATTCGCCTCAGTACCCCTTTCCTGCTTTCTCTCCATATCCTTGATCCCTTTAGCCGTAAGGGCCACATCTAACTCCCTCTTGAATATATCCAATGAACTGGCATCAATGACTCTCTGCAGCAGGGAATTCCACAGGTTAACAACTCTCTGAGTGAAGAAGTTTCTCCTCATCTCAGTCCTAAATGGCCTACCCCTTATCCTTAGACTGTGTCCCCTGGTACTGGACTTCCCCAACATCGGGAGAAAGGAATAGAAGGGTATGTTGATAGGGTGAGACAAAGTAATGTTCATGTGCAGCATAAAGACCAGCATAGATCTGATGGGCTGAATGGTTTGTTTTTGAGCCATAAAATTATATCTAAGGCGCTAATGATGAGAAATATGTTGGAAATTGCAGAAGTGGTGGCAGCGGTCAGGGAGTGGGAGATTTAAGAATACATTTTTCACTCCAATTTTTTTACCCATTTCAGCCAGTGCTGCCTGCCATGCTAGAATGTGGCAGGCACCAAGACATTTTATTCCCTCCCCCCCATCCGAGATGGGTGAGCTAGCTGCAGATGGTCAAGTTTGACTGACTCCCTGTCACAATTTCGGCTTCTGTCTGGTCAAAAACCTGCAGAAAATCCAACTCTTCGTGTTACCTATGTTTAGCCACATTAAAATCCATCTATCATTAATTTGTCCAGAACCATTTGAAGCCATCAATTTATCTTATGTTCAGCACATAGCTTGGTGTGATCAGCAAGTTTTATAATATTGCTAAACGTATCCTGCTCCAGATTATTGATGTATTTATGTATCGTGTAAAAAGCAGGCAACCAACAGCTGAACCTTGCACAACAGTCACCGTCCCCTCAACCAGATTTATTTTGTATTTGTCAGCACTTTCAGTTTTCAGCTGCTGATCCAGTTTTCAACCCATTTAGCTAATTTCCATTAATTTAATGTCGAAGGAAACTCAGAAGCTGTGCTGGAAGAAACAAGAACATTTATGGCAAACAATCCCATCAGGATCTGGGAGGTTTTGCAGTCACCGTGCAATAAGAGTGCCTTATTTTTAGATAACATTTAATTCAGCTGAGGACTGTTAAGATTCAAGCAAGGTCAGTAATAGGCAGTTCCAGCACACTGAGACACAGTCCTTTGCTTGGGACCAAGCTACCACATCATGCAGTAATATATTCTGTTTAGAGATACATTCCTTGCCTCTATGCTGCTGTTTGGAAATTAAGGTGTGTAAAGTTGGGGGCTAGAATCTTGTTGAAAAAATATAATTGTCAGTCAAATGCAGTTATTCTGTTTAGAATGAAAAGAGTGAAAATTGAATTTAAATATATTATACAGCGAATACATTTTTAGAAGCAATTACAAGGGATTTGGACAATGTTGTAAATTACAGGAGCAAAACATTTTTTAACGATGTATCAAACTTCCAGATTTAAATTATAATCCTGAACTAACTAGTATTTATGTACTCAATATTATTTAGTTTAATATAAGGATTTTATTCCTTTTTGCTGATTTTAGTGCTGACACTGTCTGTCAACGCCCTTGATGTTGGATTATGTTCACTTAAGGGAATTAACAAATGGGAGGGCCCATACTTTAGAATGATTGAAAAATGCTGATAGTTATTGACCAGGAAATTCTCTATTCAGCATATATATTATAAAACAATGTTACGGCTCTGCATCACAGAGCTTATTATATAAGATGCACTGGAATATTGGGAGTTTTGCTGCCGATGTGGAATCTTGCTCAAGTCTTGCTTGACCAACCCCATTGAATCTTTTGAAGAGGTAGCAGTGAGAGTAGACAAGGGTAATGCAGTAGATGTCATGTATCTAGATTTTCAAAAAGCCTTCAATAAGGTACCACAAATTAGACTAATGAATAAAGTCAGAGAATGCAGAGTCAGGGCACAAGTAGCAGATTGGATAGCGAGCTGACTTCAAGACAGAAAGTAAAGAGTCGGGGTATAGGATAGCTATTCCCAGTAGCAGAAGGTGGGTAGTGGTGTTCCACAAGGATCAGTGCTGGGACCACTGTTGTTCACAATTTATATTAATGATTTAGACTTTGTAATTAAAAACACAATTTCTAAATTTGTCAATGACACCAAATTGGAGATAGTCAATACTGAGGAGGACTGCAACAAATTACAGGAGGACATTGATAAACTTGCAGAATGGGCATATAATTGGCTAATGAATTTCAACACAGATAAATGTGAGGCATTACATTTTTGTAGGAAAAATAGGGTGATCACTTATTACTTGGAGGGTGCAAATCTAGATGGGGTAGAAGAGCAAAAGGATCTTGAAGTACAAATACACAAATCGCTAAAAGTAGCAACACAGGTTAGCAAGGCCATTAAAAAAGCAAACCAAACTCTTGGGTTTATTTCTAAAGGGATAGAATTGAAAAATAGTGAAGTCATTCTAAACTTGTATCGAACCTTAGTTAGACCACACTTCGAGTACTTCATACAATTCTGGCTGCCATATTATAGAAAGGATATACAGGCACTGGAGAAGGTGCAGAGAAGATTTACAAGGATGATACCAGAAATGCGAGGGTATACTTGTCAGGAAAGGATGAACAGGCTGGGTCTCTATGCTTGATAAAAGAAGGCTGAGGGGTCTTTAAAATTATGAAAGGTTTTGATAGATACCGAGAGAGCTTTTCCACTTGTGGGGTCGAGTATAACTAGAAGCCATCACTATAAGACAGTCAACAACAAATCAAATAGGGAATTCAGAAGAAACTTCTTTACTCATAGAGTGGTGAGAATGTGGAACTCGCTACCACAGGGAATAGTTGAGGCAAATAGTATGGATGTATTTAAGGGGAGGCTAGATAAGCATATGAGGGGGAGTGAATAGAGGGTTACGCTGATAGATGAGGAGAGACAGGAGGAGGCTCAAATGGAGCATAAATGCCGGCATGGACTGGCTGGGACGAATGGCCTGTTTCGGTGCCGTAAATCCAATGTAATTCTATATAATCATTCATCTCCATAAACCTTTGCAAGGCTTTATCTGGACCGCAATGTCCTTTGTACCATGCTAGCCCATCATTCCAGATTAGGACCTGGAATGCAGTGAGCTCGCAACAAGTAACCTTCAATACACTGTCCAGCTCCACCACCCCATGCAGTGATCATGCCTGATCACCTACCACAGAGCTGGGTCCTTCCCTGTGGAAGTGGATAACTCTGGACGCTTAGGTCCAGGAGACCAGAAGTAGTGAGAATCCTCTGCATTAGCAGTTTGTTTTGCACAACATGGTTTGGTTTGGCCCTCAGAGGAACCATTTATTAGTGGGCATACTGGTCACCATCCACACTGAGAGTGAGTGACAGTCATCCAGAAGGCTCAACTGTTGAGGATATGTCTCCAGTTGAGCCTTCTTGATGACTATCACTCGGCCGGTAATGTTGTCACAGTTCTCCTTTGTCGCAGCATCTGAACGAGAGATAGTGGTCTTGGGGGCACAGTACCCTCCAGGAGTTTGTACTACAGCCATTAGGCTCTTCAGGTAATGCTTCGACATATCGGTGAGGGGCTACATTCATGATGAATGGGCTTCAAGTCCAGTGAACATGAATGAGTTTACTTGGTATTTCAGCAGCACCGGAGTGTGAATGGTATAATAGGACATTGTACAATTTCAGACTCGGTGCAGGGTAAGTCAGCTTGTCTACCTACAAACAGTACGACAATGGTCCGGTCTTTCTACAGTATGGGACTCCCTCCTGAGTCCCTCTGTCAAGTTGACGTGTTGCTTCCCACTGGTGCTTGAATGACAGGGTGACACTCTTGCTGCCACGTTTGGCCGGATAGGACAATACTACAGTCGGCACACTCAACTGCTCTGTGGTTCACCCTGACGAGTGGATGATCCACACTTAGGTAGTCCAGAATATCGTCAGGACTTTGGGGGTTACTAGATCGATCGACTTGCTCGTATCACCGGACAATCACTAATCTGCTCGAGGTTCTCAGGCAGTCAGGGTGGAGGCTGGACAGTCTTTCGTTCTTTAGTTTCTAGATTCTGTTGCTCAGGGTTGCCTGATCTCCAGGATGCTATAGAAAATTGCAGCAAAAGGTCGCTCTGGTTAACCCTTTACTTGCCTCACAAACCATGCCTCTCATACACTGTGGTGTTGAATATTGCTCGTCTTCCTTCAGAAGCTCACAGGAGTCTCAGAAACTTTTCAAGTTTCCCTTTTAAAGGTCTGTAGTAACCCCACACTCACCATATGTTACTCACCATAAGTTTCCCACATTTGTTTCAGAGGGTGATGACTTTGTGACGAGTTATTGGGGCCGAAATTGCCCCTTTCTATAAGGTCTCTTGCCGCCTGAAAGCAGCAGCCATGGAGCGGGCAGAATGGCCGCTGATTCGCGGTGGACTGGCCGATGTTCGTGGCATTGCCCTCATGGGTTTTTGCTGCAGTGTGAAGATCCGCCCCACTCCCCCCACTTCCGCTTCGCTCCTGCAGATGTGACATTAACGATGTCATCAGTGCGCGCACCGCTACGGACCCGCCCCGGAAGGTAAATTCACCTCAAATAGTCTTCTGGCCGCCTGTCGGTGCCAACGACAGGATTTTGGGTCGGTACACAGTGCTTAGAGTCATAGAATCATAGAAGTTTACAGCATGGAAGGACGCCATTTCAGCCCATTTTTTCCGCGCCGGCCAACAAGAGGCAATCCAGCCTAATCCCACTTTCCAGCTCTACGGGCTAGACTTTGCATCGTGGTCTATATCGGCCAAAAATGGGTGATATTTCCAGCGTCAGTGATAATATTTTTTGGGGGATCGTCAGAATATTGCCCATTTTAAAATCCATTAGTTTCCATTTTTTAATTTGGGCGTTAGCCGTAACGATGTGAAATGGGCATTAGCGATTTATTCCATCGTGCAAGGACGGCGTCCATAGCAAAGGTCGTTCTGCGCATGCTTATTTTTTTTGTGATTAACTTTTCCCACGATTTGGGAGGCCAGGGCTCATCTGCGCATGCGCAGAAGAGAGAGGGAGAGAGAGAGAGAGGAGTTGTTGTGAGGAAGCTGGTGTGCAGAGTAGCTGGATTATTGGATTATTGGATTATTGGACTTTAGTTATTAAAATGGATCAAATTGATGAGATCATCACCAATGTAGAAGTGGAGGAGGTGGCTGAAGTGAGTGATCTTGGTGAGATGGGAGAGGAGATGGGCGGTAGAAGGCGTGCAAAGCACTTTTCTGAGGAGGTCAATGCTGCTGAAAATCACTGGGCCCAATTGACCCGGGGTGGTTGTGGGAAACCAGTCTATTGGTGATTTAAAGTAATTTAATGCCATTTCAGTACAACATATGATTGATGTAATGTTATGTAATGTTATGTAATTAATGATAGGATCATGAACTATCATTGTAATGCAATGCAGGTTCTGTACTATCATGATGTTAATTATAAGTGACATCTGTCAGTGATACTTATAGCAGTAGTGTGGCTCCTCATACATATGACTGCACAGCGTAACCATTCTCATGTCACCCTGGCATTCCCTTTTCTTCTACTAACCTCATTTATGTTTCCTTGGTCACTAGGCTTTGCAGGCTACCTAGGCTCTCCAGGCTTGCCAGGTTCCCCAGGTTCTGCAAGTTGTCTCTGGAGGCGAGGAGGCAAGAGCCTCTCCTGTCCTGTTGCAGGTGCTCCTATCCACCGAGGAGAGTGAGGAGGTGGCGGAGGAGCCTGCAGATGGGTCTTCCTGTGTTCCTGCGGCCACGTCCTCATCCACCGAGGAAGCAGCGGGGCCAAGTTCCTTGCAGCAGGGCACCCTGAGTGGTTCCATGCCTGCGCCGACTCTGCAGAGGTTGGTTCAGCGAGGTCACACTGCTCTAAAACATGTTGCAACTGTCCAGGATGAGCATCGACATAGGCAATGGGCGGGTTAACTGGACACGTTGCAGCTCTGACTGTGATAGTCTCGCAGGAGATGTCGCAGATGGTAGCGGTAATGGAGAGAATAGCCAAGTTCATGGATTCCAGGCAGCAGCCTGTGGTCCCAGAATAGGACACTGCACCCCAAAGGTGCCATACCGCCACTGCCACTGACACATGCGAGTCAGGAGGAAGCTCTTGCTTCTGACTCGGAGGATGTTTCTTTGGAAATATCCTCTCCATCATCTCCAGCCCCATCTTTGACTCTGCCGTCAGCCCCGACACAGCAGCAGCATTCGAGGTGCCCTGCGACAAGGCGGCTTAGAGTGTGTACAAGGGGGAGAGGTAGGGTTCAGATTAGGGGGGGATAAAGGAAAGGACAGGCGTGGCCACAAGTAGGGGAGGGTGGGGAATATATTTTTTTGTACTATTATTCTTCTTCTTATTGTTGTTATTAATAAATTTGTTGACTGTTGGGTGGGTGGATGTTATATTTATAATAGTTTTTGAAAGTTTGTTGTTGTTATTGTTGTTATACCGTTATATATATTCATGTTGTTATTGTTATTTATTGTTATTTTTAAAATGTTCACTGTTGGCGTGGGGGGTAGCTGGGTGTTTGTTGTTCAAAAAAATTGTTTAAAACATTTCTATTCATTAAAATGTTTTTATTTAACTTAACATTATTGTGCAATGTCTTCAAATAACAGAAACGTTAAGCCTATACAAAGTTTGCAAACAATGGTGAGGCAAGGCAATGATGAAACGTAATGTAACACAACTGTAACTGTAACTGTCAACAACATAGCGCAAAGCGTTCATTTATGAGCTGCTGACACAACAGTCTTGCAGCTGTGCAACCCTCACAGGGCTTTTCCTGCAGTCTAGGGTGGGGTGGGGGCATGGTTTCAATGCCAGCCTGATTGACTGCCCCGAGGTCCTCGTCCACCTCCTCGTCCTCCACTTACGTCTCCCCTCTCTCCTGAGATGGACCGGCAGTCCCATCTGGCAATTCGTGTCCCCTCTGTAGAGTTCTCAACTCTAGAACATACTCACACGAGGCATATACTGCAGACAAGGTCACTCATGACCTGCATCTTTATTCCCCGGACCAAGGAGTGCTGAGCCTGCGTGGAACCTCCCACAAGTTCACCCCCTATGGTCAAGGTGTGTATTTCACAGTTGTATACAGTGTACAGTGTTGTTACATATTGGTTACAGTTATGTGAAGGTTACAAACATGACATCACCTCCACCCCCAATGTCTTTGGGTCAAAGATTGAGTCTTTCAGGTGGTCGACGCTCTCTCGTGGAGCGTCGCAGTTGTGGCTCTGATGGTTGAGCCTTGGCATGCGTCTCTGTCGCCTGAGGTGATTCCGGCCTGTCCGGGCTGGCCGCAGCGACTGTGCATGTTGTTGACTGTCCTTGTTGCTCGTTCACTGGCAGTGATGTGGTTGACATCCCATGGTCTATTTCAGGTTCCTCAGTGTCCATGCTGAACCGTTTCTTTACCTGGTCCAGATGTTTGCGGCATATCTGCCCATTGTTTAGTCTGACCACTATAACCCTATTTCCCTCTTTACCAATTACGGTGCCCTCAAGCCACTTGGGTCCTAGTGCATGGTTCAGCACAAATACCGGGTCATCCATTTCTATGCACCTCCCCCTTGAGTTTCGCTCATGGCACTCGGTTTGGGAGAGCTGCTTGCCCTCAACAATGTCTGCCAGGCTTGGGTGAATGAAGGACAGTCGCATTTTGAGCGTGCGTTTCATGAGGAGTTTCGTGAGCGAGTGCGGGCGGGACCTATAGGCCAGCAGGAGGCGCGATAGGCGGTACTGAAGAGAGGGTCCCTGGATACGGAGCATGCCTTGTTTTATGACTTGGACCGCACATTTTGGCTGGCCATTGGAAGCCGGCTTGAACGGTGCCGTCCAGACGTGCTTAATGCCATTACCCAACATAAATTCCTGGAATTCATGGTTGGTGAAACATGGGCCATTGTCGCTGACCAGAATGTCTGGCAAGCCGTGGGTCGCGAAAACCGTGCGCAGACTCTCCACGCTGATGGATGTCATGCACGAGTTTAATATGATGCACTCGATCCATTTCGAGTATGCATCGACTACAATCAAGAAAATTTTTCCCATGAACGGCCCCGCATAATCCACGTAGATGCGTGACCATGGCCTGGTGGGCCAGGGCCACGGGCTGAGTGGGGCCGCCCTGGGGGCATTGCCCGGCTGGGCACATGTCGTGCACCTGCGAACCCAGTGTTCCAGGTCTGAGTCAATCCCCAGCCACCATACATGTGACCGGGCAATGGCCTTCATTAGCATAATGTCAGGGTGCTTGCTGTGGAGTTCCCTGATGAATGCTTCCCTTCCTTTCTGGGGCATGACCACCCAGCTGGAGAGCTCATCCATCCGTCTCTGAAACGGTCTGACCTCTTCGGGGTACGCCCCATGTGCGGATGCCCAATCCCCAGTCAGGACACATTTCTTTATCATGGATAGGAGGGGGTTCTTTGTGGTCCAGAGTTTGATCTGGCGGGCTGTGATGGGGGAGCCTGTGGTGTCAAAAGCCTCAACGGCCATGACCATCTCAGCGCTATACTCCGCTGCCCCCTCGGTGGTGGCCAGCAGAAGCCTGCTGAGCACGTCAGCGCAATTCTCAGTGCCTCGCCGGTGCCGTATGGTGTAGTCATACGCAGCCAGCGTGAGAGCCCTTCGCTGTATGTGAGCTGACGCATTGGCATTGACAGCCTTGCTGTCGGACAACAGGGATGTTAACAGCTTGTGATCCGTTTCTAACTCGAACGGTCTGCCGAAAAGATACTGGTGCATCTTTTTCACACCGTAAACACAAGCAAGTGCTTCCTTTTCGACCATGCTGTACCCACGCTCTGCCTGGGAGAGCGACCTGAAAGCATAAACCACCGGTTGTCGTTGGCCGTCGTCATTTCCATGCTGCAACATCCGTATGATGATGCATCGCATGTTAAAACTAGTTTTTTACAGTGGTCATACAAAGTCAACAGTTTGTTAGAACAAAGCAGGTTCCGCACCCTGTTGAAAGCCTGTTCCTGACAGTCCCCCCAGAACCAGTCACAACCTTTATGCAGGAGCACATGTAACGACTCCAACAATGTGCTTAAGTTAGGCAAGAAGTTCCTGAAATAGTTCAAAAGTCCCAGGAATGATCGCAACTCCGATGTGTTGCCGGGCCGGAGTGCACAAAGGATCACCTCCGTTTTGGATTCGGTAGGCCGGATCCCGTCTGTGGCAACTCTCCTGCCCAAAAACTCGACTTCTGGGGCCAAAAACACACACTTGGCCTTTTTCAGCCGCAGGCCTACCCGGTCCAGTCGGTGTAAACCTCCTCCAGGTTGTGGAGGTGTTCCTCGGTGTCTCGACCCGTTATTAGGATGTCGTCTTGGAATACGATTGTGCCGGAAATGGATTTGAGCAAGCTTTCCATGTTCCTCTGGTAGATTGCGGCCGCTGAACGAATGCCAAACGGACACCTGTTGTAGATGAATAGTCCCATGTGCGTCGTGATGGTGGTCAGAAGCTTGTATTCATCAGCCAGTTCCTGAGTCATGTAGGCCAAAGTGAGGTCCAGCTTAGTGAACAGCTTGCCACCTGCCAACGTGGCAAAAAGGTCCTCTGCTCTCGGGAGCGGGTATTAGTACTGCAGCGACACTCAGTTGAT
The DNA here is from genome assembly GCF_044704955.1 of Pristiophorus japonicus. NCBI lineage: Eukaryota > Metazoa > Chordata > Chondrichthyes > Pristiophoridae > Pristiophorus > Pristiophorus japonicus. The sequence goes on from NC_091977.1 coordinate 359,009,273, forward strand.
GGTGGCTTGGTAGTCGCCGCAAATCCTGACCGAGCCATCCGCTTTAAGGACGGGAACAATGGGACTTGCCCAATCACTGAATTCAACGGGCAAAATTATGCCCTCTCTGTGCAGCCTGTCCAATTCACTCTCAATTTTCTCACGCATCACATACGGCACCACTCTGGCTTTGTGGTGCACTGGTCTGGCATCCGGGGTGATGTGTATCACTACTTTGGTGCCCTTGAACGTTCCGACACTGGGTTGAAACAGTGACGCAAATTTTTGTAGGACCTGCGAGCATTAACTTTGCTCCACAGACGAAATGGTGCGCACATCTCCCAATTTCCAGTTCACCTTGGCTAGCCAGCTCCTTCCCAAAAGCGCAGGGCCATTTCCCGGAACAATCCAGAGTGGCAGGCGGTTCTGTGATCCATTGTGTATTACCACCAGGTTTGCATTGCCCAGCACTGGGATGATTTCTTTGGTGTACGTGCGTAGCTGCGTGCCAATGTATTCTAGTTTGGGCCTACTAGTTCTGTGTGGCCATAATCTCTCAAATTGTTGGACGCTCATAAGGGACTGGCTGGCTCCCGTATCCAGCTCCATACGCACCGGGATGCCAGTCAATAAAACTTTCATCATCATGGGCGGTGTTTTAGTGTATGACCTGCGGATGTCAGCCACATGAACCCTCTGAACCTCAGCATCCATGGCTTGGCCCCAGGCATCATCCTGCATTGCAGACCCCTCGTCTGATTCCTCTGTTTCATAGATTAGCCTCGCTGCAGCCTTTTTGCACATTCTAGCCAAATGTCCTCTGGCATTACAATTCCTGAAGGTGAACTGCTGGAACTTGCAGCTTTTAGCAGTATGTCTACCCCCGCATCTCCAGCATTGGCTGAGATTGTTGTTCACAAAGAGGCTGTTACCAGGCCCTCTCTGATTGTCTCCTTGGTTGTTTCTAAGCACCCTGGTGGTGGGTGTCAATTGTCCCATCATGGGACGCATTGTTCCTCTTGATGGCATGAACTGCCGATCCTCCTGCCATTGTCTCTGTTGCTGTCCCGCCCTAGAGCCTGTTGCTGCCTGGACGGTGTCGAATTGCCCTTGCCTGCCTGCCTGGGTGAAGTTGAATTGCCCTTGCCTGCCTGCGGGGTTCTGTATCACTTTTACAACATTAACTCCCTGGTTCATCGCAACGTTAAAACCAGAGGTGCTTGCGTAAATTATCTTGGTCTCCTCTTCCCCCGCCAAGAACGTCTGAGCTATCAAAGCTGCCCTTTCCAAAGTCAAGTCCTTGTCCTCAATAAGCTTCCTGAAAATATCGGCATGATTAATGCCCTCAATGAAAAAAATCCCTTAACATCTCCTCCCTGCAGGCGTCTGTGAACTTACAGAAGCTGGCCAAGCGCCTCAGGTCTGAACGAAGTCCGAGATGTTGTACCCTTCCCGACGCTGGTGTGTGTAGAACCGGTGCCGGGCCATGTGGACGCTGCTCGCCGGTTTCAGTTGTTCGCTGATCAGCTGGCTGAGCTCTTCGAAGGACTTGTCAGCCGGCTTGAGAGGTGCAAGCAGGTCTTTCATCAGCGCGTACCTTTTTGTCCCGCAGCTTGTCAGTAGATGTGCCCTCTGCTTGTCAGCCGCTTCCACTTCCAGCCAGTCCTTTGTGACAAAGGTCTGCTGGAGTCGCTCCACAAAATCGTCCCAGTCCTCACCCACACAGTAATGTTCCTCTGTGCTACCAGTGGCCATCCTTGTGGTTCAGTGATTCCCATTTCTCGTTGCCAGATGTAGAGTTCTCAACTCTAGAACATATTCACACGAGGGATATACTGCAGACAAGGTCACTCATGACCTGCAGCTTTATTCCCCGGACCAAGGAGTGCTGAGCCTGCGTGGAACCTCCCTTTAAGTACCTGGCTGACCAGGTAAGGAGTGTCTCCCACAAGTTCACCCCCTGTGGTCAAGGTGTGTATTTCATGGTTGTACACAGTGTACAGTGTTGTAACATATTGGTTACAGTTATCTCTTGGACTTAAAAAGAAGGTACACCAAGACTGGTTCGATGAAAACAGCGTTGAGATCTGCAAGACGCTGGATGAAAAGAAAAAAGCATACCTAGAATGGCAAAATGACCATTCCTCAATTTCCAAGAGGGACCGCTACAGACACATGCAGAGCAAAGCACAGAGACCTTCGCCAGATGCAAGATAAATGGTGACAGACGAAAGCAGAGGAAGTGGAACATTATGTTGAAACTCACAATACCAAGATGTTCTTCAGCGCCATCAAGTCAGTCTATGGACCATCAAAACCCAGCACTACTCCACTCCTTTCAGCAGATGGCAGCACTTTGATCAAAGACATGACTGGCATAAATGAGAGGTGGAGAGAACACTTCAGTAATCTTCTTAATCGACCTTCAACAGTGAACGAAGAAGCACTTGACTCCATACCCCAGCAACCTATCAAAGAAGATCTTGATCTTCCTCCCAGCATGGACGAAGTAAAGAAAGCCATCAACCAAATGAGTACTGGAAAGGCTCCAGGAAAGGATGGAATCCCTGCCGAAATCTACAAGGCAGTAGGCCCAGCAACTCTCGAGGCCTTTCATGACATAATAACTAGCATCTGGGAAGATGAAGACATGCCACAGGACTTCCATGACGCTATGATAGTTTCCCTCTACAAGAACAAGGGCAACAAAACAGACTGTGGCAACTACAGGGGAATATTACTTCTGTCCATTGCTGGGAAGATCATCGCCCGCATAGTATTGAACCGACTCATAGCTATTGTCTCAGAAATAAATCTTCCAGAAACATAATGTGGCTTTTGACCTGGTCGGAGCACAGCGGACATGATCTTTGCACTCAGACAAGTGCAGGAGAAGTGCATTGAGCAGAACATGGACCTGTACGCTGTATTTATTGACCTCACCAAGGCCTTTGATACTGTCAACAGAGCAGCGCTGTGGTCAATCTTGATGAAACTTGGGTGCCCAAGGAAGTTTGTCTACATCATCGAGCTATTTCATGACAACATGATAGGTGAAGTGCTCTCAGACGGCACAACCACAGCCCCATTTGCCATCTCAAATTGAGTGAAACAAGGTTGTGTACTCGCTCCAGTTCTGTTCAACCTATTCTTTACCTGCGTCTTGAACTATGCCATAAAAGACTTGGAGTTTGGGGTCTACCTGAAATATCGATTAGATGGTTCACTGTTCGACCCCCGCCGCCTTGCTGCAAAGCCCAAAGTATGGAAATGACTCATCCTTTGCTGACGACTGCGCCCTTATGGCACACAAGGAGAGTGACCTACAATTCATACTCAGCAAATTTGCTGAAGCAACAGAATTGATTGGCCTAACCATCAGCCTTAGTAAAACCATGGTTCTCTATCAGCCTGCCCCTGGCTCCCACAGTCTTCATCGGCAGTATACAACTAAAGTCAGTGGACAGCTTCAAGTACCTTGGCAGCATCATATCAAATGATGGGTCCTTGGACAAGGAGATTGATGCAAGGATCTGTAAAGCCAGCCAGGTACTTGGTCGCTTGCGCACTAAAGTGTTGAGTCACCACCATATCCGACTGTCAACTAAACTGTTGGTGTATAGAGCAGTCGTTCTCTCATCTCTCCTTTATTGATGTGAGACCTGGACACCTTACAGGCATCACATCAAAAGTTGGAAGCTTTCCATATGTGCAGTTTCAGATCTATACTCCACATACACTGGCAAGACCGGGTGTCAAACTTTGAGGTTCTGGAGAGAGCACAATCAACTAGCATCGAGGTGATGATCATGCGAGCCCAGTTCCGGTGGGCTGAACATGTCATCCGCATGGATGAGTCAAGGATCCTTCGTCAGCTTCTTCACGGCGAGCTCTGTGAAGGTCAAAGACATCAGGGGTGCCCCCGCAAGCGCTACAAAGATTGCATCAAGGCGAACCTCCAGTACTGTGGCATCTGACCAAAGGACCTCGAGAATACAGCAGCTAATAAAATCCAATGGTGAAACCTCATGAGGACTGCCTGTCAGACCTTCAAATAAAGCCGATGTCAACGCCTGTGGGATACTAGAGATAGACAACATCAGGTGGCAGTACTGTCAGCATCAGCACATCGAACTTCCCTTGTCCGACGTGCAAGAGACTATGTGCATTCCGAATTGGCCTATACAGCCACTTGAAGACACATGCCATTGATGATTAGCACATCAATGTCTTTGTTGGATACGACAGACTACCAAGACAGTTATGTGAAGGTTACAAACATGACATTCTCCTGATAGCTAAGTTATGCAACATGCAGCACACCACAATGAACTGAGCGACCTGCTCAGCGTGGTATTGTAAGTTACACCCTGTGTGGTTCAGGCATCTGAAGCACTACTTGAGCATTCCAATTGTCTTTTCGACGATATTGCATGTGGCTATGTGGCTTTTGTTGTAGCGCTTCTCAGCTTCCGTCTGGGGCTTATGCAGGCGGGGTCATGAGCCAGTTGGCAAGGGCATATCCTTCATCTCCAAGCATTCAACCACGACCCCTTGTGGCTGACTCTTAAACAGGTCAGATACAGTGCTCTCACGCAAGATGTGCGCATCACGGGTGCTCCTTGAAAAATTTGCATTTACTGCCATGTTTAGTTGCTTATGGTCAACAACGAGTTGCACATTCAGGGAGTGGAATTCCTTTCAGTTCCAAAACACCTCTGCATCCTGAAAAATTGCTCGTAGGGCGATGTGCGTAAAATCTATTGCTCACTGAACCTTGGAGAAGTCTGCTATTCTCGAGAAACCTAAAGCCTTCTCAGTCTGTGTCTCCCTGGTCATGGGGAAGTTTATAAAGTCCATCTGTGAGTGTAAATGGCTTCAGTCACCTGTCGAATGCAGCAATGTGTGACGTTCTGAGAAATACCACAAATGTCGCCAGCTGAGGCCTGAAATGAACCCGATGCATAGAAGGAAAGTGCCGCAGTAACCTTGACCTTAATGGGCAGTGCGGTCCTGATGGTACTGTTAGGCTGCAGATCCCCCTTAATTAGCTGGTATATCTCACTGATCATCTCCTTTCAGAAACGCAGCCTCCTTATGCACGTGTTATCGGACAAGTCCAGGTATGATTGCTTATCCCTGTAAAAGCGTTGGGTGTAAGGTCTCCTCCTCCTCAGCAGTCTGCTACCTCTTTGATTGGGCACATAATGCTCTTCAATAAACCTTCTCCCATATCTAGTCTGCAGCATGTAAGTAGTCATCACTACTGGCTGAGAAATTCAGGCCCCATTATATTACTAAATGCCCTATTTATATGTATTCAAAATTATTGAATTGTCCTCTTAAAAACGCAGTGCAGAGTCAAAATTCACCACAGTATGATTAGATGGTTGTCAAGAGATTTTAAAACCACCTTAAAAGCACTCACAAATTACTTCTGAGCTCCCATGAACTTGAAGCAGCCTGTTATGAAAAGTCCTCCAAATTACAAAATGGTATCCATACCCGCTGGGTTAAGGTCAGGTGAGTGCAGCTTTCCTTGAGCGTCTTCTTGGGTGAGCGATCATTCAGGTGGTATGTGGGCGAGATGCCGAAAGTAACGTCGGCGATAATCTGGCCGGTATTTGGGTGTTAGTTTCCATTATAAACAATCTTCTCGGTGGTGCATGAGTGATGACGTCAGAATTTATTAAAAAAATATGGGCGGGCGGTTCAGCTAATTCCTGACGTTAATTGTATGCCGAAAGTTACGCCGGTGATAAATGGGCGATAATTGGGCGTTAGTTTCCATTAATAATCAAATATGGGCGTTAAACTCAATCTCAGCGGTTAAATGGGCGGTAATTAGGCAATCCCGATGGAAACTCCCGCCCTAGGTCTTTTTAGACGTGTTGTGTAGCAACATTTTTGTTGGCGAGATTTTTTGCGGACTTTTCCAAACACTGCGAGTTACCTTGTTGACAGCAGGATTGAGGTATAGTGGGCCAGGCTCTTCAATCTCTACAACAGGGAGGATTTTTTTTGTCTTTTTCAAACATGTGAGTTGCCTTATTGACAGCAGAATTGAGTGATAGTGGTCTTCAATCTCGACAACAGAGAGCTGTCAGTGTGGAGGCTCTGCTTGTGGAGGAGAACTAAATGGGGTCAGTGCTGGCAGCGGAACACCTCCTGCACATTGACCGCAGCAGGGAGGCACGCAGGAGAAGGCGGCCCCTGCTCCAACAGCTGGAGAGGCAAAGGACGCAGCACACATGGCTAAGGAATATGCAGAAGGCCATGGAAATGGCGACAGACCTGAACCCAGAGAGGTGCCCCAGGAAGGACCTCAGGAAGAGCCTGCCATCAGGAGGAGGGTCAGATACTCTGACCCCCCCGCACCACATAGTGGACGAGATGGACAGGAGGCAGCATGCACAGGAGGCAGATGCTTGCAGAGGGTGAGGACCAACAAGAGCAGGAGGGAGAAGGTAATGAGGCAGCTGTCAGAGGAAGACGCCAACATAGACATGGGAGCAGAAAGCCCTATTGTCAAAGGTCTGCAGAGAGCAGGTCTCCTACATGACCAGTGTCTCCAGAGACTGCAATTCCACAAAGGCATTGCGATGGACTTGTGATGGAGTTGTGCAATCTCCTACAGCCAGAACTGCAGCCTCAAACAAGATTGAGGACAGCTCTGACCATTGCATCCAAGGTCACCATTGTCCTGCATTTCCATGCGATTGGAACAGCAGACATCTCGAACATTACCCAGTTCACCACGCATAGCTCCATCCATCAGGAGACATGCTCTCTATAAGAGGAGGAGGGACAACATATCCTTCCTGATGAGCAGGGAGAAGCAGTTGGGGTGCCAGACCGGATTCATATTAATTGCAGGCGTCAGGGTGCCACAGAGTGCACCCATGTCGCATTGAGGGCCCCACAGAATAATCCCGAGATCTTCCGTATCCGCAAGGGATTCCACTCGCTCAATGTCCAGCTGATGTACGACCACAGCCGCAAAATCATGGCAGTTGATGCCCAGTATCCTGGCAGCAGCCACAATGCTTTCATCCTGCGCCAGACCGGTGTGCTTGGTGTGTTTGCTGCCCCAAACCAAGATTGTGACTGGCTCCTTGGAGACAAGGGCTACCAACTATGCACTTGGCTGCTGACTCCCCTTTGCAACCCCAGGCCTGCTGCGCAGCAATCCTAAATTACTCTCAATCAGCCACCAGGTGCATCATTGAGCAGACCATCGGAATCATTAAACAGAGGTTCCAGTGCCTGGATCGCTCAGGAGGAGTGTTGCAGTACTCACCTGAGCGGGTCTCCCTACTCATGGTCGTCTGCTGCATGCTTCACAACCTGGCAATCACGAGGGCACAACTACTGGAGGACAAGGCAACAGTCCCACCTGAGGAGGAGGACCAGGAGGAGGAGGCACAGGAGCACAACATGCAGGAGGAGGCGCAGGAGGAGGTAGCATCGAGACTTTGTCTGCTCTCATGCAGACTTGTTGCTGGTCATGCAAGGGAAGTGCAAAACCGTCTCATTGCTGCTCGTTTCTGCTGAGTTCATACGCACTTTCCCTTTCAACTGTGCATCTCCATGGGCAACCCAATGAGCCCTTTCACACATCATTGCCCACAGTGAAATGACAGACGTGCACAGATATTGAAACACCAAATAAAGATTTATTACACCAGAAATAATGGATGCGCAAAACATACGCATTATCAGTTCTCACTCTTGTGCATTTGCTCATAACCCTCTTATGCCTACATATTCTGGAACTATGATGCAGTGTCTCCCAGTGGCTGCATCATGGCTCTGGGAAGGCTGCTGTGTTTCAGGTGTAGAAGCTGCAGATGTCCATCGAGGACGCCTTCGATCAGCTCAGGCCTTGGCTGCAGACTGGGCTGCATCATCCTCCTTGGCGCCTTCAATCGGAATTAGCTTGGGTGATTCCATGCTTGACAGCAATGGTGGAGTGGCAGGTCTTGGCTCAGGACTGTTGTGAGAGCACATCAGGATCCTTGTCCGAGGAAGATGCACCACTCCACTGGGGCAGCACCTCACCATCCCCACCCATCTGCTGGAGCATAGGTCGGTGGTGTGGCACGACACCGGAAGGTCCCCGGTGGAACGCGGTGGACCCAGCTGCGATGGCAGCATTCAGATCTCGCATGGCATCCAGCTGAGACTGCATGAAAGCAGACATAGTCTCGATGCCAACAGAGATGACAGCAGTAAGATGCTCTGTGGTCTGTTGCCCAGAGTGCATGACCATTCTCATGCTCATGCTCAGGATGAATGAACTGCGTAGATAGCTGTTAACGAATATCATGTACTTGGGATGACGGAGACATGGCTCCAGAGTAACCAAGGCTGGGAACTCAACATCCAGGGGTATTCAATATTCAGGAAGGATAGACAGAAAGGAAAAGGAGGTGGGGTAGCGTTACTGGTTAAAGAGGAGATTAATGCAATAGTAAGGAAGGACATTAGATTGGATGATGTGGAATCTATATGGGTAGAGCTGCAAAACATCAAAGGGCAGAAAACATTAGTGGGAGTTGTGTACAGACCACCAAACAGTAGTAGTGAGGTTGGGGATGGCATCAAACAGGAAATTAGGGATGCGAGCAATAAAGGTACAGCAGTTATCAAGGGTGACTTTAATCTACATATACCTTGGGCTAACCAAACTGGTAGCAATACTGTGGAGGAGGATTCCTTGGATTGTATAAGGGATGGTTTTCGAGACCAACATGACAAGCAACCAACTAGAGAGCAGGTCATACTAGACTGGGTCTTGTGTAATGACAGAGGATTAATTAGCAATCTTGTCGTGCGAGGCCCCTTGGGGAAGAATGACCATAATATGGTAGAATTCTTCATTAAGATGGAGAGTGACACAGATAATTTAGAGACTAGGGTCCTGAACTTAAAGAAAGGTAACTTCCATGGTATGAGACGTGAATTGGCTAGGATAGACTGGCGAATGATACTTAAAGAATTGACGGTGGATTGGCAATGGCACACATTTAAAGTTCATTTGGATGAACTACAACAATTGTACATCCGTGTCTGGCGTAAAAATAAAACGGGAAAGGTGGCTCAACCATGGCTAACAAGGGAAATTAGGGATAGTGTTAAATCCAAGGAAGAGGCATATAAATTGGCCAGAAAAAGCAGCAAACCTGAGGACTGGGAGAAATTTAGAATTCAGCAGAGGAGGACTAAGGGTTTAATTAGGAGGGGGAAAATAGAGTATGAGAGTAAGCTTGCACGGAACATAAAAACTAACTGCAAAAGCTTCTACAGATATGTGAAGAGTAAAAGATTAGTGAAGACTAATGTAGGTCCCTTGCAGTCAGAATCAGGTGAATTCATAATGGGGAACAAGGAAATGGCAGACCAATTGAACAAATACTTTGGTTCTGTCTTCACGAAGGAAGACACAAATAAGCTCCCGAAAATACTAGGGGACCGAGGGTCTAGTGAGAAGGAGGAACTGAGGGAACTAAGGGAAATCCTTATTAGTCAGGAAATGGTGTTAGAGAAATTGATGGGATTGAAGGCCGATATATCCAAGGGCCTGATAGTCTGCATCCAAGAGTACTTAAGGAAGTGGTCCTCGAAATAGTAGATGCATTGGTGGTTATTTTCCAGCATTCCATGGACTCTGGATCAGTTCCTATGGATTGGAGGGTAGCTAATATAACCCCACTTTTAAAGAAAGGAGGGAGAGAGAAAACAAGGAATTATCGACTGGTTAGCCTGACATCGGTAGTGGGGAAAATGTTGGAATCAATTATTAAAGATTTAATAGCAGCACATTTGGAAAGCAGTGACAGGATCGGTCCAATTCAGCATGAATTTATGAAAGGGAAATCATGTTTGACAAATCTTCTCGTATTTTTTGAGGATGAATCTTGTAGAGTGGATAAGGGAGAACCAGTGGATATGGTGTATTTGGACTTTCAAAAGGCTTTTGACAAGGTTCCACACAAGAGATTAGTGTGCAAAATTAAGGCACAAGGGATTGGGGGTAAAATATTGACGTGGATAGAGAACTGGTTGGCAGACAGGAAGCAAAGAGTGGGAATAAACGGGTCCTTTTCAGAATGGCAGGCAGTGACTATTTCAGTGCTGGGACCCCAGCTATTTACAATATATATTAATGATTTAGACAAAGGAATTAAATGTAATATCTCCAAGGTTGCAGATGACTCTAAGCTTGGTGGCAGTGTGAGCTGTGAGGAGGATGCTAAGAGGCTGCAGGGTGACTTGGACAGGTTAGGTGAGTGGGCAAATGCATGGCAGATGAAGTATAATGTGGATAAGTGTGAGGTTGTCCACTTTGCTGGCAAAAACAGGAAGGCAGATTATTATCTGAATGATGACAGGTTAGGAAAAGGAGAGGTGCAATGAGACCTGGGTGTCATGGTACATCAGTCATTGAAAGTAGGCATGCAGGTACAGCAGGCAGTAAAGAAATCAAATGGCATGTTGGCCTTCATAGCGATAGGATTTGAGTATAGGAACAGGGCGGTCTTGCTGCAGTTGTACAGGGCCTTGGTGAGACCACACCTTGAGTATTGTGTGCAGTTTTGGTCTCCTAATCTGAGGAAGGACATTCTTGCTATTGAGGGAGTGCAACGAAGGTTCACCAGACCGATTGTCGGGATGGCAGGACTGACATATGAAGAAAGACTGGATCGACTAGGCTTATATTCACTGGAATTTAGAAGAATGAGAGGGGATCTCATAGAAGCCTGTAAAATTCTGACAGGATTGGACAGGTTAGATGCAGGAAGAATGTTACCGATGTTGGGGAAGTCCAGAACCAGGGGTCACTGTGTAAGGATAAGGGGAAAGCCATCTAGGACCGAGATGAGGAGGAACTTTTTCACCCAGAGTATTGTGAACCTGTGGAATTCTCTACCACAGAAAGTTGTTGAGTCCAGTTCGTTGCATATATTCAAAAGGGAGTTAGATGTGGCCCTTACGGCTCAAGCGATCAGGGGAATGGAAAGAAGGCAGGAATGCGGTACTGAAGTTGCGTGATCAGCCATGATCATATTGAATGGTGGTGCAGGCTTGAAGGGCCGAATAGCCTGCTCCTGTACCTATATTCTATGTTTCTATGTTTCCAGGCCAGCAGCCATTCTCTCCAAAGCAGCATTCAGACATCCGTTCACTAGCGTCTGTGCTGTAATGGCAGCTGCCACATGGACCACATCATGTGGCATCACAGCTAGTTCTGCACAGTCCCTCTCGGAGTCCACCATTGTCTGCACACTGGTAATGATGGGCTCCATGGTGTGCACAGAGCTGTCCACTGTAAGTGGTTTTGCCCACGGTGGTTTCGAATCACCCTCCTTATGATAGTTCTCGACTCCGGGACAGTCGTGAACAGAATATTCAGTTATAGACAGACCTTTCACTCTCAACTGTCACAATGATTTTATTCAAATTAAAGTACACACCTGCTTCCAGTAAAACACACCCTGGTGGTGTAAAACAAAAAACAGTACAACACACATCACTGGCACATCTGAACAGGCCCCTATCGCAAAGTACCCATGACTAAAACACCCCTGCTTGGCTCAATAGGGCACCACCAAATCTGTCCAACAGACTGTGCGTACGCCTATGATCCACGCAGAAACCTCCCCACTAAACCCCTAAGGCTTGGTTGGGACACACGACACCTCTTCACATTATGCGGTGGTCTTAAGGATGTATGGGCTGGGATAATGCTCACCAGTTACCCAATGAGCGAGGCTCTCTTTGCTCGTAGGTGGGAGTTTCTTCTCTCCATCCCAGATGAAGTGCTCGGTCCTTGAGTGCATTGAATAAAGCAAGCAAACGTAGAAGAGGAGAGAGAGTGAGATGCCTGCAAACTGCCATCTCTTATACCTGAAAAATGTTTCTGAATTCGCATGCCAAAAAACAATCCTTTGCCTGAGGCAGTCCCATGAAAAGCAATGAATCACATCTTTGGCCTGTGCCTTTGTTACTGGGCTGTTCCTGGGGATAAAAGTTGCAACGAGTCTGGGTGGTCAAATAGTTTCCTTTACCTTGCGGTTCCTGAGCTCCGGGGTTCTCAGTCATTTCAATGGCTTGAGCACTGACCAGTTTACCTTATCTCTCACTGATGGGTTCCCATTAGATGACAAAGGGTCCTCCATCTCACTTCAGCCATCCCAGACTATCCCCGCCCACCTGATGTGTATTCCTGTGGAACATGCCTGGGCCTGTCCCAAGTCATGCTGTCAGCTCTTTTGAAATATAAAAAAGCAATGTCCAGAACTTAAAGTCCAAAATGTGTATGCTGATGCAGTCGATGTTTACGCCGATTCTGTCGATGTTTATGCTGATTCTTACACCACAATGTTGGAGGCAGACACCTCCACTCTCCTGACCACTTGGGACAGGCTTTCGGGCACCCTTGCCATTGCCCCCAACATCTGGGAATGCATGGCCTCCACCCTTCTTTCAAAAGCCTCAACATTGATGGGCTCGTCTGAGTCCTCTGCAGCAGAATTTGTGTGTGAATTCGGCCCCCGGATAGATGGCACCCAAGGTTGCCTTTGTCTTTCACCATGCTGCAGCCCACTAGGCCCCGGTGCAACACCCCGTGTAGACCCCTCTGCTAAATCTAACTGACCCGACCGCGTACTCCCAGTATCTGAGCTGGTGAGTGTGAATGTAGGAAGCAGTGACGGGGTGCTGGCAGCAGTGTTCCCCTCTTCCTCACCCTCATCGGACATGCCGGCAATATCTGCAATTGGCTCAAGGGTGTCGGTCAGACTCTGGCTCCCACTTGCCTCAAGGGTCTTGGTGTCACTCTGGCTCACACTTGGAGTCTCATCTGCAAACATAAATGGCACAAAGGATCCTGTGAGGGTGAAGTAGGGCATTTCACCATGCAGCAAGCAACTTGCGCACAATCATAAGCAATTGCGTAGTAGGCGTTGGGACTTTCAGGGAGAGATGGCATTAAAGGAAGGATTTCACTTACCGATGCTGTCCCCAGCGGGATCCACACGACAGGTGGCCACAGGGAAGGCAACATGGGGCCCACTAGCCGCTGCACAAGATAAAAGAGGTTGGGGGTAATAGATTTGCATCGATAGAGGATTGGCTAACAAACAGAAAACAGAGAGTAGGGATAAATGGTTCATCTCGGGTTGGCAATCAGTAACTAGTGGGGTGCTGCAGGGATCAGTGCTGGGACCCCAACTATTTACAATCTATATTAATGACTTGGAGGAAGGGACTGAGTGTAACGTAGCCAAGTTTGCCGACGAAATAAGATGGGAGGAAAAGCAATGTGTGAGAAAGACACACAAAATCTGCAAAAGGACGGAGACGGGCTAAGTGAGTGGGATGGTAGATGGAGTATAATGTTGGAAAGTGTGAGTTCTTGCACTTTGGCAGAAAAAAAAATCAAAGAGCAAGTTATTATTTAAATGGAGAAAGATTGCAAAGTGCTGCAGTACAGCGGGAGCTGGGGGTACTTGTGCATGAAACACAAAAGGATAGCATGCAGGTACAGCAAGTGATCAGGAAGGCCAATGGAATCTTGGCCTTTATTGCAAAGGGGATGGAGTATAAAAGCAGGGAAGTCTTGCTACAGTTATACAGGGTATTGGTGAGGCCACACCTGGAATACTGCGTGCAGTTTTGGCTTCCATATTTATAAAAGGATATACTTGCTTTGGAGGCAGTTCAGAGAAGGTTCACGAGGTTGATTCCGGAGATGAGGGGGTTGACATATGAGGAAAGGTTGAGTAGGTTGGGTCTCTACTCACTGGAATTCAGAAGAATGAGAGATGATCTTATCGAAACGTATAAGATTATGAGGTGGCTTGACAAGATGAATGCAGAGAGGATGTTTACACTGATAGGGGTGACTAGAACTAGAGGGCATAATCTTAGATTTAAAACTGAGATGAGGAGAAACTTCTTCACTCAGAGAATTGTGAATCTGTGGAATTCTCTACCACACAAAGTTGTTGAGGCCAGTTCATTAGATATATTCAAAAGGGAGTTAGACATGGCCCTTATGGCTAAAGAGATCAAGGGGTATGGAGAGAAAGCAGGAATGGGGTACTGAAGTAGAATGATTAACCATGATAATATTGAATGGTGGTGCAGGCTTGAAGGGCCGAATGGCCTACTCCTGCACCTATATTCTATGTTTCTATGTTTCTATGTCAGCCACAAGGTCAGTGCTGGATGCTTGGTGACAAAAATAAAGCCTCGCCACCTGGCTGATGACCCCCCTGCATGATACCCACACCAAATCCGAGAAGCGATTCAATGAGAACCACAGAGCCACTTGCAATATCATGGAGAAAACCATTTGAGTGCTTAAGCAGCACTTTAGATGCCTGGACCACTCAGGAGGAGAGCTCCAATACACTCTCATCATAGGCAGTCCTTCGGAATCGAGGAAGACTTGCTTCCACTCTTAAAATGAGTCCTTACTTGGCTGAACAGTCCAATACGAGAGCCACAGCCCCCGTCACAGGTGGGACAGATAGTCGCGGAGGGTAAGGAAAGGTGGGACAGATAGGCCGCATGCTCTTTCCGCTGCCTGCGCTTGATTTCTGACTGCTCTCGGCGATGAGACTTGAGGTGTTCAGCGCCCTCCCAGATGCAGTTCCTTCACTTAGGGCGGTCTTTGGCCAGGGACTCCCAGGTGTCAGTGGGGATGTTGCACTTTATCAGGGAGGCTTTGAGGATGTCCTTGTAACGTTTCCTCTGCCCACCTTTGGCTCTTGAAGGAGTTCCGAATAGAGCGCTTGCTTTGGGAGGCTCGTATCTGGCATGCAAACAATGTGGCATGCCCAGCGGAGCTGATCAAGTGTGGTCAGTGCTTCAATGCTGGGGATGTTGGCCTGGTCAAGGACACTAATGTTGGTGCGTCTGTCCTGTAAGGGGTTTTCTCAGGGAGTGTTGTTGTGCCTTGGGTGTTTCTCTCTGGGCTTCTGCCCTCACAGCTTATGCCTGGCCTGTGAGTTACCCTGAGTGCTGCAAGAGCACCCCTGGAGAGACTGTGTCCACAGCTTATGAAGGGGGTTTTGAGACTCGTGCATCCCCATAGCTTATGCCTAGCCTGTGAGGCACCTGTGAGTGTCAAACACTCCTAACCCCTTCTTCCCTAGCCTGTGACACACAGTTGAGCATTTTCGAGGCGCTCCTAGCTTCCCTTACACTGTTCTGACTGACATAAGACTCACGATCAGGAGATGTAATACAATAGAACTGAGACAAGGTGATTCCAAGAGGAACTTTCGGCTTCCAATTTATTTGACAAGGTGTATCTCAACAAACAGCAACACACCAACAAAACAATCCCCCTAAATCCCACTAAACGGACACAACGAAAATCTTTACACAAGTTTAGCAGTACAATGCCCAACCTCCCACCTTTCCTGGCCTAACTGAGTTGGGAGTTCTGGGGACCAGAGGTTATACTCACGACTGTGCCTTCTACAGTCTAGAGGTTTGTTTCTTCCATCTTCGGTGTCTTCGGACACTGGTTTTCCTTCAGTGTCGAGAGTCTTGCTGGTTGTGGTTGTTGGATGACGAGGGCAGGGAAAATCACCCCCCCCCCCATGTCAGAAACCCTTTTTTTATAGCCAGATTATCCAGTCCGCCTCACCTGCTGAAGTCAATTCTTCTCATTGGTGGACTTTGTGATTTTGAAAAATGCAGCAGTTTTAGATTATGGCGGGTTTTTTTTCCACTGATGTTAACCTACTCAAGGTTTGAGTGGGTGTTGATTGCATTGGCTTCCTGTAGCCATTGTATAGGCCCTTGGGTTGTTTTGGGTTCCCTGGTTTCGAAATGTCTGCATAATTATCCTTCAATTCAGTTTTCCTAATCTACTCAAGGTTTGAGTTGGTGTTAATTGGGTTGGCCTCCTGTAGCCATTTCCTTCCATAGTGTAAACATGACAATAGTCCGATAATGGCTGTGAGTCAGTCCCAGTTTTCGAGCAAGTGCTCTCCCATTGGCTTGAAAGCCCCATGCTTCGGGCTGACTCTGTCTCACCATTGGTCCCTCCCCCCCCCCCCCCACGGTGTCCTCCCCCGTCCAATCACTGCTCTGCCAAGGTCAAACTGTTATCGGTTTCAATTCACAGCACAGACTGATCCCACAGCCCTTTTCCTTCTGGGTAAAATGAGGGGGTTTTCGTTCTCCCCTACAGTCCTCCCAGGGGATTTGTAGGATCTTGCGGAGACATCGTTGGTGGTATTTCTCCAGCGACTTGAGGTGTCTACTGTACATGGTCCATGTCTCTGAGCTATACAGGAGGGCGGGTATTACTATAGCCCTGTAGACCATGAGCTTGATGGCAGATTTGAGGGCCTGGTCTTCGAACACTCTTTTCCTCAGGCGGCCGAGGGCTCCACTGGCGCACTGGAGGCAGTGTTGAATCTCGTCATCAATGTCTGCTCTTGTTGATAAGAGGCTCCCGAGGTATGGGAAATGGTCCACGCTGTCCAGGGCCCCGCTGTGGATCTTAATGATTGGGGGGCAGTGCTGTGCGGCGAGGACAGGCTGGTGGAGGACCTTTGTCTTATGGATGTTTAGTGTAAGGCCCATGCTTTCGTATGCGTCAGTAAATACGTCGACTGTGTCCTGGAGTTCAGCCTCTGTATGTGTGCAGATGCAGGCATCATCTGCGTACTGTAGCTTGACAACAGAAGTTGGGGTGGTCTTGGACCTGGAGACGGTGAAGTTTGAACAGTTTCCCACTGGTTCTGTAGTTTAGTTCACTCCAGCGGGGAGCTTGTTGACTGAGTTGGAGCATGGCAGCGAGGAAGATTGAGAAGAGGGTTGGGGCAATGATGCAGCCCTGTTTGACCCCGGTCCGGATGTGGATTGGGTCTCCCTGTGGCCGAGGAACTCCTCCCGGAGTTACAGTGCAGATTTCGTCCCTTACAGGGCACAATGGGCATGATTTTTGCAGCACGACAGTGGCAGGCAAAATGCAGGGAATTGTAGCGGCAGTCCTTATACATAGCCGTCTTCGACCTTACAAAGGCCTTTGACAGTGTTAACCGCGAGGGTCTATGGAACGTCCTCCTCTGTTTCGGATGCCCCCAAAAGTTTGGCAACATCCTCCGCCTGTCATATCTTCAGAGAACACACATCACAAAGCCTGTACGATGGCTGCAGGTTTTGCAAACTTCCCCGCTGGTCAGGAGACCTGCTCTTTATTTACTAGCTGCAGTAACATAGGAATCCACAGTGTGGTGCTACAGACATTGCACTTCTCCCTCCTTACTGAAGAGTTATTACAACAAACAATCATCATACATAACTTGCATGGTTATACATAACAAAGGATATGGACTTATTTTGCCATATTTACAAATCAAGCTTAAATACTTGTTTCTGTTTCGAACAGCATACCTTTGCTCTCAAACAGAACCTTCCAAACTGTCAGGTCCTGACTCTAATGTACTGACTTACACGAGACACATGCTGAAGTCAAGGTCACTCAGGACCTGCACCTTTAATTCCAGCTCTCCGGTGCTGCACTTGCCTGAGACCTCCCTTTATATACCTCAGTGGGACAGGTATGGAGTGTCTCCTGCAAGTGCACCCCTGGTGGTAAGGAATGCTCATTGTTGCAGGTCATATCCAGTTACAGTCATGTATAGCATGGTAAGATACAGTTATATACAGTAATGTGATATACATGACATCACCCTCCCCCAAGGTCTTATTGCCTTTATAGATTCAGTCTCTCAGGTGGTCTGCGCTCTTGCGTGGAGCGTCTTAGTTGTGGTTCAGTTGTTTGCCTTGGTGCCTGTTTTTCGTTCGGTGTGATTGCTGGTATCTCGCCTGGGCTGTCTGTTGACACTGCACTTTCCTCAGGTTGTTCCACCTGTCTGTCCACCAGGTGTGGTATGAGTTCCACATTGTAGTCTGCCTCTGGTTCTTCAGTGTTATCAGCGAATCTACTTTTTACTTGGTCTACATGCCTCCGGCAGGTTTGGCCATTGTCCATTTGTACAACCAGTAGCCTGTTTCCCTCTTTGTTTGTTTATGTCCCTGCAAGCCATTTGGGACCCCGGCCATAGTTTAGCACAAACACTTTGTCCCCTATCTCATTACACCTCCCCCTCGAATTTTGGTCATGGTACTCAGTTAGCTTTTGATGCTAAGCCTCAACAATTTCATGCATGTCTGGGAGGATTAACGACAGCCTGGTCTTCAAAGTTCGTTTCATCAATAGTTGCGCGGGGGGATCCCCAGTCAACAAATGCGGACGAGATCTGTATGTCAGCAGCAATCGCGACAGGCAGCTCTGCAGCATGGGACCTTGGATTCTGAGCATGCCTTGTTTAATGATCTGCACTGCTCGCTCCACCTGGCCATTGGAGGCCGACTTGAAAGGTGCCGTCTTAACGTGATTTATACCGTGGTCAACTATAAAATCATGAAATTCTGCGCTGGTGAAGCACGGACCATTATCACTGACCAATATATCAGGAATGCCGTGCATTGCAAACATGGTTCTAAGGCTCTCCACAGTGGTGGAGGTGGTGTTCGAGTTTAAAATGGTGCACTCGATCCATTTTGAAAATGCATAAACGACTATGAGGAACATTTTGCCCATGAATGGGCCCGCATAGTCTACATGCACCCGCGACCACGGTTTGGTGAGCCAGGGGCTTAGGGGGGCCTCCCTGGGGGCATTACTGAGTTGGGCACAAATGGTGCACCGACGGACACAGAGCTCCAAGTCCGCGTCAATGCCAGGCCACCAGACATGAGATCTGGCTATGGCCTTCATAAGGACGATCCCCGGGTGCTCGCGATGGAGCTCCCGGACAAACGCCTCCCTGCCTCGTAAGGGCATAACTACTCGGCTGCCCCACATCAGGCAGTCTGCCTGCAGTGAGAGTTCATGCATGAGCCTATGGAAGGGTTTGACCTCCTCGGGGCAGGCATCGCGAGCCTCTGCCCAGTCACCCGGTTAAAATGCATCTTTTAACTAGAGATAACGTGGGGTTGCTGGTTGTCCAGGCTCTGATTTAGCGAGCCGTCATAGGCGAACCTGTGGATTCAAAGGCATTGATTGCCATGACCATCTCACAGTCCTGTTCGTCGGACCCTTCTGTGGTCGCCAGGGGTAGTCTGATGAGCGCGTCGGCACAGTTGTCTGTTCCTGGTCTGTGCCTTATCGTGTAGTCGTAAGCCGCCAGCATGAGTGCCCACCGCTGAATGCGCACCGAGACGTTGGCGTTGATTGCCTTGCACTCGGATAGTAGGGACGTGAGGGGTTTGTGGTCAGTTTCTAACGCAAACCTGGCCCCGAAAAGTTATTGCTGCATCTTTTTCACACTGTTCACGCACGCGAGCGTCTCCTTCTCAACCATACCGTACCCGCGCTCCGCCCGCAAAAGTGACCTGGAGACATAAGCAACGGGCTGCAATTTACCCGCATCATTGACATGCTGTAAAATGCACCCGGCCCCATACGCTGACGCATAACACGTAAGGACTAACTTTTTACCTGGGTCAAAAAAGACTAAAACACTCTTGGAACATAGAAGGTTGTGTGCCTTATTGAAGGTGCGTTCTTGGGCGTCCTCCCAAAACCAATCGCACCCCTTTCTGAGTGGCACGTGGAGAGACTCCAGCAGCGTGCTCAAGTTCTGCATAAAGTTCCCAAAGTAATTGAGTAGTCCGAGAAAGGCGCACAGTTCCGAGACATTCCGGGGCCTGGGTGCCAGGCGAATCACTTCGGTTTTGGATTCGGTTGGGCGGATTCCATCAGCGGCAATCCTTCTGCCCAAAAATTCAACCTCAGACGCGAGAAACAGACACTTGGATTTCTTAACTCTTAGGCCTACCTGATCCAATCGACTTAGTACTTCCTCAAGATTGCGGAGATGAGAGTCGGTGTTCCTGCCCGTGATGAGTATGTCATTTTGAAACACAACTGTCCCCGGGGTGGACTTGAGCAGACTCTCCATGTTGCGCTGGAATATAGCAGCTGCCGACCTGATGCCGAATGGGCATCGATTTACACAAAAAGGCCTCGATGTGTGTTGATGGTGGTGAGTAGCTTAGACTCTTCGGTCAGTTCTTGCATCATATACGCAGATGTGAGGTCAAGTTTCGAGAAAAGTTTTCCTCCAGCCAACGTGGCAAATAGGTCCTCCGCTCTGGGCAGCGGGTATTGGTCCTGTAGGGAGACTCTGTTTATGGTAGACTTGTAATCCCCACAGATTCGCACGGATCCATCAGGCTTCATGACGGGGACGATGGGGCTTGCCCAGTCGCTGAATTCCATGGGAGAAATTATGCCTTCCCGCAGAAGCCGGTCCAGTTCATTTTCAATCTTTTCCCTCATCACATAAGGCAAAGCTCCAGCCTTGTGATGGACCAGTCTGGTATTCTGTGTGATGTAGATTTTAACTTTAGCCCCTTTGAAGGTGCCCACACCTGGCTGAAAGAGCTGTTCAAAATGGCTTAGAACTGTTGAGCAGGAGGTCCGTTCCTCTGACGACATGGCATGAACATCATCCCATTTCCAATTAAGTTATGCTAGCCAGCTTCTCCCCAACAGAACTGGGGGATCCCCGGGAACAATCCACAGGGAAAGTCGGTTCACCATCCCTTTGTGTGTGACTGAGAGCATGGCGCTGCCAAGGACTGGGACGATTTCTTTAGTATAGGTCCTTAGTTTGGTGTCGATTTTTGTGAGTTTTGGTCTGTTGCTTTTGTGCAGCCACAGCTGTTCAAATTGTTGAACGCTCATGAGAGATTGACTGGCCTCCGTGTCCAGTTCCATGTTGACAGGTATCCCGTTGAGTAGAACCCTCATCATAATTGGAGGCGTCTTGGTGTAAGAACAGTGGACATTGATCGTGTTAACCCGTTGTACCTCGGCGTCCCGTGCACTGTTCCAACCGTCATCTGGTCCACTTTCCGACCCTTCCGATTCACATACCAGCCGAGCTGCTGTTTTTCTGCACATGCGAGCCAGATGCCCTGTGTAGTTGCAGTTTCTGCAAATGGCATGCTGAAATCGACACACCCTGGTTGAGTGCCTTCCCCCACATCTCCAACACAGACCATTTCCATTGTTTCCGAAGGATGAGCTGCGTCTGGCTGATCTCCCTTGAGCTTCTCTCAATCTGTTGTTGATTGCTCGCATTGTGGATTGATGAGGTGTGATCGGCCGTTCATGTGGCCCTTGATTTTGATGGCTTCTGGCGCCACTGTCTGCTGTTGAAGGCCTGCTCTCCTGCCTTTGTCTGTGTGTGGGGGTAGCGGTTTGTTTCACAATGTGAACCCCTTGTTTCAATGCCTCGTTGGTTGTTGTACCCGAAGTATAGATCAGCCTTGTTTCTTCTTCGCCTGCCAAGAATGTCTGTGCGACCAGTGCTGCTGCCTCTAGATTCAAGTTCTTAGTCTCTAAAAGCTTTCGGAATATGCCTGCGTGGCCTATTCCTTCAATAAAAAAGTCTCTCAGTACTTCTCTCCTTAGTTCATTGGGGAACTCACATGAACAAGCCAGCCTCCGAAGTTCCGCCACAAAGTTGGGTATGCTTTGGCCCACACAGCGTCTGTAGTTGTAGAACCTGTGTCTGGCCATATGTAGGCTACTCGCTGGCTTCAGGTGGTCTCTCACCAGTGTGCTCAACTCCTCAAATGACTTGCTTGCTGATTTCTCGGGTGCCAGCAGGTCTTTCATTAAAGCGTATGTTTTTGAGCCACAGCTGATCAAGAGATGGGCTCTTCTCTTGTCTGCCTTATCGTCGCCCAGCCAGTCTTTGGTCACAAAGCTTTGCTGGAGCCTTTCTATAAAGTCATCCCAATTGTCTCCAGCATTGTATTTCTCATCTGAGCTGTTGGTAGCCATTCTGTGGATTCTGTGATCCCGTAACTCGTCACCACTGTTAAGTCCCGACTCTAATGTACTGACTTACACGAGACACATGCTGAAGTCAAGGTCACTCAGGACCTGCACCTTTAATTCCAGCTCTCCAGTGCTGCACTTGCCTGAGACCTCCCTTTATATACCTCAGTGGGACAGGTATGGAGTGTCTCCTGCAAGTGCACCCCTGGTAGTAAGGTATGCTTATTGTTACAGGTCATATCCAGTTACAGTCATGTATAGCATGGTAAGATACAGTTATATAAAGTAATGTGAGATACATGACACAAACATGGTGTTGAATTTTAACTCATTTGAGGCTGATCCTGCGGGAAGTTTTCTTCCAAGGGATCCCCTTGATTTCCATTTGAACTCTCTCTAACTTCAGACTGTTTGTTTTCCTGACTCAGACTCAGACTTAAATTCTGACTTTCTCTTGAATTTGTTTCCAGTACATTGAATGAAGGTTATGCTACTGGTGTATCAAAACTATCTGATGAGTCAGAAATAATTGATTCACTCCCACTCTCAACTACTTCCATGTCTGTGGGTAAAATATGATCAATGTGAACAAATCTAACCTGTCCATTATCAAACATCTTGACCAAATATGTGCAAGGAGCACATATCTTCACCACTCTTCCTGTTAACCACTTTACCTTTTTATGGTGATGGTTCTTCACTCTCACCTTCTGATTTAATTTCGTACTTCTCTCTTTTACTCTACTTCTATCATGACTCTCTTTCTTTGTTAATTGTTTCTTCTATGGACTGTGTGAAGAGATCGCAAAGTTTCTGTTTAAAGAATGGACTCAGTCGAGAATATTTCATGGACTTTACAGGTTTTTCTGAGGATATTTTCTCTGTGATGGGATCACCCTGTGCAGAGAAGTGAAAAAAAACAGTTTTGTTAAAACTCCAAAGGCCGCATGACAGTTAGCTGTGACAAAAGAACTGTCAGTCATCCAGAACGGGTTTGCCCACCATTCACAGATAAAGGAAGGGGGCCACGAATACTGACAAAAGAGCTGTCGGCCAGGAAGGGGGGCCATTGACAAAGCCACTCTAATATGCAAAAGCACTTCTCACCTCCATCTCAGAAGGAGAAATAGGACAATGAACCCACTAGCCTGGCCAGCCAAGGAAGAGCCGGGTCTTTCCCAACACAAAGGCTTAGAGAGAGGCCCAGATTAAGGGCCATCAACCCAATGCATATGGGTTGGATGGCACATTACTGACTAAATACCCGTGCTTAGAAACAAAGGGATTTTAAAGATTGGCGGGAAAGATAGGGATTGCAAAACTCCCATAAAGACAGGGCCTTTTGCAATTTAATTTTAGCTTGAAGCTTGTAGCTTGAAGCTTGTCGAGAGAGAGAGCTCTCTCTCCCTCTCACTCTCACTGCACCAAGATCGATGTACCAGGAGGAAGCCGCAGTTCCGCAGAAGATGCCACCGAGACTGAAACCCAAGCAGTGGCTTCCCACAGCTGAGCTCAACGAGGAAACCAACTGTGTGTGCGTTGGTGAGCATGATCACGAGTGTCGCAAGCAGGGTGAGACTGGGCTCAGGGTTTTCTCAGAAGTGAAGCTTTTCAGGGCTATTTTGGGAAGAAAGCTTCGACTGGGTAATTCATTGGGATGAGTGAAGTTAGACTCCACCAGAGAATTACTGCATGTTACTAGGTCTCATTTCTTTACTGTATGTATGCTGTTTGTAACCTGGATTTTATTCTCCACAGAGACAGTGATTTTGTTTAGTAGTGCATGTTTTAGCCAGTGTATGTCAGACCAAATAAATATAAGTACGACTTTTCACTGAAGCATTCCTGTCTGTGACTCATTTCATTTACACTCTGAATAATAATGCCTGGGTATTTCATAAGGCAGGGGCGATTCGAACCGTCCGTCTAGCAATTGGGCTAGTCCCAAAACCGCTTACATCTCTAGGTGACCGCGGCAGGACACGGGTAAAAGGAGTGTAAATCAGTCATGGACAGCGCTTCTGGCGAAAGATCCGAAATGGAGGATGGGATTTCTTAATATGTATTTAAGAATGTTAACATCACTAAGAAGTGGGTGCTAGACTTGTTGCATGCTGAGCGTCCAGTGGATGCAGCGGCAGAATGGACGGAGGGCCACGAGCATAGGCGCAGCTTTGAAAAGGCGATATGGCTCGTCTGTCTACAAAGACAAGTCCAACTGTTAGATGAGCAGGTGGGTAAGTTAGAGGCAGAGCTCAGGAAGTCTGAGGCACAGTCAGACGCAGGGGTTGTAGTAGGGAGCATGTTATGCACGGAGTTAAGGGATGAGAAGAGGGGAAGAATAAGCCAGGAATAAACCTTCCGTCACCATAAGGAGTTCCTGCAATGCCAGGTAACTGAGGCAAAGGGGAAGGAGAGGACGGTTAGGGAGGAGAACGCTTGTTTGTCGAGTGAGGTAAAGGCACTGGAAGAGCAATAGAAGGATATTCAGGTGGCATACAGAGTCGCCAGTACTAGAGGTTTTGAAACTGGTAATCATGTCCTTGCCAGGAGCAGATCTGGAATTTAACTGATGCTCTACCTAAGGCTAAAGGGATGGTCTGCTAGGTAGCTCTGGGAATGGCTCGGGTAGATGAAGAAGAGTAGGGGAAAGATAAGGAGGACTGTGGGGCAGAGGAGGACACTCGACCACCGCCTGAAGTGCCGGGACCAGGACTCGTGTGCCCTGTCCGGCAGCGGAAATATGGTGTGCCCGGAGGCAGTCAAGAGCAAGGACCACTGCAGAGTGACTTTGTGGTCCCATATACGACATCCCAGCTGCAGGCAATGGTCTCTAATCTGACCAAACTGACAAGCAAAGGTGACCCATCTGTCCATTTTATGGATGTGGAGCAGGTGGGGGGATCAATAATTGTAACGAATTTGAGGCAGCCAAATTACTTTTGTTTTCCCTGGATAGTAGGTTGTACCAGTCGCTCTCAGCGGGTAGCAAGAAGGGGCAGGGTACATTAGAGGGGATAGAAACATAGAAACATAGAAACATAGAAAATAGGTGCAGGAGTAGACCATTCGGCCCTTCGAGCCTGCACTGCCATTCAATGAGTTCATGGCTGAACCTCAGTACCCCATTCCTGCTTTCTCGCCATACCCCTTGATCCCCCTAGTAGTAAGGACTACAGCTAACTCCTTTTTGAATATATTTAGTGAATTGGGATAAAGGATGACATCCTAGAGGCTATGGGCCTCAATGATGGAAGTCCCTTCTCCAGAGTGGAAAGGACACTGCAGTTAGCTGGGGAGGCACCGCAGGCTTTCGCGGACAGGCTGTGGCCCGTCTACCGGAGTGCCTGTGTGGGGGTGCCCAACCAGACGCAGCTGCAGGGGGACCCTAGGGCTCATTGGCTGAGGACCCTGGTAGCGGACAGTCTGCCCAGGCTCAAGGCCAAAGCAGAGGGGTGGTTCGATTCCAGGGATGCCCAGACCACAGAAGAGGGGGTGATCCGGAAGTTAACTCCCTCTTTTAAGAATGGTAGGGGTGAGGATGACAAACCAAAGGGGCAGAGTGCACGAGTTAAAGCCGAGTGGAGGGAACATTAGAAAAGAGTGGCACCAGGAAGGGGATAGCTCAGAGAAGAAGCAGGGTTGTTATGGGTGCAGGAGTAAAGGGAACTGGAGGGAAGACTGCCCAGTCCCTGACAAAGGGAGCGGGAAAGGGGATTCTCCAGCGCCAGTGCGGAAAGCCGCAGCTGTGGTGGGAAGCAGCACTGATCCTTTCACAGTATTAGTGGCTGCTCTCCGCGCAGTCTTTCCGGCAGGGCAGGGCAGGGTGGACGTGGCAGCAGGCAGCATACTCCTGAACAATCCCGACCCATGACTAGGGGCTTCTCAGCCCGCTTACCTGTGCGCACTAAGTTATGATGCTTGGAAAAGATCGTGCATGAAGATGGGGGTGGAGAAGGTGCAGGGAACCTATTTACTGGATACTGGAGCTTCAAGCAATGTTGTCTATGCGGATAACCCGGCCACATCACCTCTATCGAACCGGGTCCCATATAACTGAGTAGAGTTCACCGGGAACAAACGAACGGGGTCTTTCTCCATCCCACTAGCCATCGATCTGGGGACACTCCATACGGAGTGGAAATGGGTCTTGATGCGGTAGGAGCGGGAGGGAGTAGGCATTTTGGAGGCAGAATTCATACTGGCCCACAAGATATTGGTGGATTTCCGGAATCACTGTGTTTGGGGGGCAGTATGCATGGGAAAGGAGAAGGAGGAGTTAGTTATACCAGGGAAGCAAGGCAAGGGAACGGTGTGTACGATAAAGCCCAAGGGTAGTTATGACCTTGAACTTTTGGTCACTTCTACCCCGGCGGAGTACAGGGCGGATGTGGAAGCCAACCTCGAGGCATTCACTACACACAAGCACGACTGCGGGAGGGTAGCAGTGGTGGAGGTCAGAGTAGAAGGAGACCCCATGGCCCGACCACAGAAACAGTACAACTTCCCCAGAGAGGCAGAGGCGGATTTAGAGACAGCTTTGGTATCATTGGTTGAGCAGGGTGTGTTGAGACCCATAGCGATCCATGTGAACTCTCCGATTTGGCCGGTGAGGAAACTGGACAATTCGTGGAGAGCCACTGTGGATTATCGGGTTTTTAACAAGAACATCCCAGGCTGTGCCCCCACCGTCACAGCCGTAGCCGACCTGATCGGGAGTATCCCAGCATCCGCGAAAACATTCACGGTGCTGGACATTTCGAACGGATTCTGGTCTATCCCTCTCAGAAGGGAGGACCAGTATAAGTTCACATTCACTTTCAAGGGTCAGCAGTACATATGGACCTGCCTTCCCCAATGGTTTCATAACAGTCCTTCTATTTTCCACCAATGTATGGCCAACTTGATTAAAAGGGTTCAGCAGACCACAGCAGCTTGTGCAGTGTGTGGACGACCTGCTTTTGTTCTCCGACAAGAGGGAGGAGCATGGCCCACTGCTGGCTGAGCTGCTGAGTCTGTTAAAGGAAGCTGGGTTCAAGGTTAATCCCAGGAAAGCACAGATCGGCCAGCAGGAAGTAAAATTCCTCGGGCTGACCGTGTGTGCTGGGGAGAGGGCCATCGATGAGGCGAGGAGGAAGGCGGTACAGGAGCCATGGTAACGGGAGTAAGATCCTTCCTGGGACTCACAGGGTACTGCAGGGATTTCATAGAGGACTATGCTGCTACGGCAGCCCCTTACTCCAGCTCCTCCACAAGGGAGTGGGCTGGGAGTGGGATGAGGACTGCATGGCAGCTTTTAGTCGTCTGAAGAGAGATCTGCAGACCCCACCGGCTTTAGGAGCGATTGATGGGGGAGAGGAGTTCTTTTAGGAGGTAGCTGCCACAGGGGACAGTTTAAGTGTAGTGCTGCTCCAGGAGCGGTGTGGCAAGCTGAGGCCTGTGGTATACTCATCAAGAATCCTCAGTGATGTAGAGAGGGGGTACTCCAATTGTGAGAGGCACCTGCTTGCCACACATTGGACCGCGAAGAGATCACAAATCTTCATGGGAGCGTCCCCGATAACTCTCCTAACCCATCATACACCCACTCAGATGCTTCTGGATGGGAGGATAAAGGACGGCACAGTGAGCAGTGCACGCATTGCTGGCTGGACTTTATTGCTCTCGCAGATGAATTTGAGCATGAAAAGCCTCTGTGAGCCCAAGCTCGCCACAAATTTGATCTACTCACATTTTCACACATGTTCTGTTGAAGGAGTATGGGATGTAGACATAGGGTTTCAGGCTGGGATCTATCCCATGGGCTGCGAGATCTATGTAGATGGGTCCAGTACAGTGGTGACAGGGGAGCAACTAACTGGATGCGGGATTTTTGACCCAAAGGCAGGCATTGCCAAAGCCATTAAACTCCCGAGCACCACGAGCGCCCAGCACGCTGAACTGTCGGCGGTGGTGTATGTGGTTACCCACCCTGAAGAGTTCCCTATACCCTACATGATTTGCTCGGACAGCATGTTCACTTGCAATTCATGTACAGAATATTTAGCCATTTGTCTCATTGCAGGTTCACATCTACAGATGGGAAACCCCTAGAAACCAAGCCATTGTTGCAACAGATCATAACATCGATAGGAGCCCAGGGGATTTCTATATCCATAGTCAAGGCCCCTTCTAAGACAGAACCCCGTATGGAGGGCAATCAGCAGGCTGACATACTGGCCAAAGAAGGTGCTCGAACGGGCACGTTTTGTGATCCTTATGGGTCGAGTCCGGTAGCTGTGATCAGGGACAGAGGTGGGACACAAGGGAGTGCAGGGGTAGCATTGGCCCCAGACCTAAAGATGGTCCAGACATAGGATCCCGTCCTAAAGACTGTTCTTGAGATGCTGGCTAAGGGAGTTAAGGTAGTGGGTCCATAGGAGTGGCAGGTATTATGGTAAAGGAAGGGATGGTTTTCAGAGGGGAACAGTGGGTAGTCCTGCAGCAGCACCGGAGAGAATTGCTTCAGTTGGCCCACGAGGGTCCAGGAACGGGGCACCCCGGGCCGGAGACCACCTGGCAACGGGTGGAACAGGCAGGGTGGTGGCCACAACTGAGGGAGGATGTCCGTGACTTCTGCGCGGATTGCTTGGTATGTGCTGCAAATAACCCTGACCCCCAGAAAAGGAAGGTATTCATGGGCCACACTAGGAGAGTGGAGGGACCATGGCAGTCCATACAGGTGGATTATATCGGACCGCCGCTCACCGCGCCGGGGGTTACAAGTACTGCCTGGTCCTGGGAGATGTGTTCTCTCAATGGGGTAGAAGCCTTCCCTTGCCGAACAGCCACAGCTTTGGTGACCGCAAGGACTCTAGTGAGAGAAGTGTTCTCTAAGTGGGGGCCACCACAGTATGTGGAGTTCGATCAGGGGAGCCACTTCACAGGGGCAGTCATGCAGGCGACTCTGAAGATGCTAGATGTAGAGGGTAAATGGCACATCGCCCAATCATCAGGGATTGTGGAGTGAATGAATAGGACCATCAAGGAAAGGTTACGAAAGGAAACGGCAGAATCAAGAAAATGGGAGGCAGTCTTGCCGTTAGTTCTGATGGGGGTCCGAGCCAGCCCGTCGAGAAGCATAGAGTATTCCCCAGATGAGTTTGTGACAGGAAGGGTCATGAGAACGCCAAGCCATGTACTGGCACCGGTTCTCATGGAAGGTCAGTTGAGAGAGGTGACCCGGGAAAGGTTTGTTAAGAATCTGTTTGAGCATCTCAAACAGATCCATTGGCAGGCTGCCAGTAACATGGGGAAACAACTTCGTAGAAATTGTTTATTGCTTGAGCCCCAGAAGCACCATGAGTGGAAGGTCGGAGATCAAGTGATGGTCAGAAACTTCGCCAGGGTAGGGACTTTTGAACTGCTATACATTAGACCGTACAATAGCGTGTAAAAGGCAAGTCCGATGGTATATGCGGTCAAAATGTCCTGACGCCTAAGTGGTTCCATATCAATCAGTGCAAATTTTTCAACCCTGGGAAAGAACTGATAAGAGGAAGAAACAGCAGGGAGTGGTGAGCTGCGCTACAAGTGTGGAATTCCAGCCCATAATCTGGGACTGTGAGGAGCCCACAGAGGGACCAGCCGTTCTGCCTGTGGGGGCAGGAGTGAGGAGGAGTGCCAGGATCCCACGGTCAAGGGTGCTGTGGACGCCTCCTTACACACCGGTGAACGAAGGAATCCGGGGACGTAAGAGGCTCAGGGTCGAGGAGATCTAGTGTGACCACCTGGAAATGGGTGGCGCTGTACATAACTTCTTTCTCTCCTATCTGTTGCCTTAGCTTGTCTGTATAGTTTGTGTTTTACATATTCTGGTTACCAAAGGTAATCGTGTGTAGCTGCGTCTGGAAAGGTGGTTCATCACCTCAAGGCCGACGTTGCATTCTGCGTTGCATTTTCAGGGAACGCCTAAGAATAAGATGTAGTCAGCCATAGTAATCCTGATAGTCATTATTAAAGCCAGCACGAGTTGCAGGGGTGACACCGAGGAATCGGTTATCTTCGGCTGCACCGGCGGAGACGGACGGACCGTGACCACTGGAGGTGGCTCGAAGGATGGGGCAAGCGTCTATCTCCACAAGGGAAGATGGCCTGGATGGCTGGGGTCCAGTATTCCAGTCATGACGAGTTCACCTATGGTGAAGCGTCCATCTCATGCCCGAGAATAGGGGTCACCACCTCCCGGGTTAGGGTAATGAGGGGTAAACGGGTGTGCCTTAGCTGTAGGGGACACATTCCATTGGGAAGGTGGTGGTGGCTCAGGAAACTGAACATGGACACAGGGGACCAGACAGCTGACTGGGAAAGACTAAGTAACGAGACGTACCGGATGATCACGGTTCTCAGGGAGGAGTGAATGTGTGTTGGGATAAGTGGTGGGACGCTGAGGGAGGGATTTATGTGTGTATGTGGGGGTCGGAAAAGATCTGCCCAACGGGTGTGTCGATCGCGTTTAGCAGGTGATGGCAGGACACCGGGGGTGGGATTGGTTGGGATCGGAGTGTGGACTCCTGTGCGATCCCAAATCCCCCGAACATCATCAATGCCACAGAGCTCATCTCATACACCAGGAAGCCCCCGCCCAGAGCCCCGATGGTACAGACGGCTGTAGATACGTGTCCCACCACCACCAGGGGTCCAGGGAGTGGGTTGGTGTTAATCCCTACTGACAAAGTTTTGTTTCAGAATGTGCACTACTCCGTGGCATCCGTGATCCTGAACCTGACTGAAGTCCACCTGCCTATGTGATGCCCGAAGAAAACGGAAAAGCTTTATGAAGCTCTGTTAAAAGTGATGTTTCAGGAATTTTATGAACTGGACTATGGAAATATAGATAAAGAACAGCTTTATGATCTAAATATTGGGAATAATGTGGGGTCTGGGAGGCAGAGAAGAAGGACCTGGAACGATGTAGCCACAGTGTTCAGTACAGGAACGGGTATTGTTAATAGCATGGATGATATACAACTCCAGATGCAGATCAACTGCGTAAGATTCGAGGGAAAGAGAATACAGTGGTGGGTTCAGAGCTTCATGAGGACCAGGCAATGACTGTTCATTTAACGGAGGTCATTGCGGAGCTGGAGAGGCACGCTAAAACTGTTAATGATTTGATACGGGAGGACAGGAATGTCTCGGAGCAGGCTGCACGGAATGAGGTGCGCGTGCTATATGGAGCATGGTTGCTGGGCAAGGTCCGCAGCAATCTGGAGGACCTGAGGCAAGGTCGTGTCCCTTCATGGATAAGCAACAAGCATCTCGCCGCACTGCACTCGTATAGCAATTCGTTGAGCCCGTGCCAGCTTCATTTAACCTCTGAAGCCTACCCTGTCCCTGTAGATTGTGGATGGTCCAACCATACAATGATGGGAATTGTAGTAAGGATGCCGGTAATGGGCGGGTTACTCCAGCCAGCACCGGAATACAGGGTTGAGAATATCGGGGTAATTCTTGGAGGAGTGCATGTTCGTTTTAAAGCAGTCCCGCCTGTAATGTCTGTAAGCTTGTAATGTTTGTAGCTCCACACTGTGGATGTGAACATATTGTGCACTGCAACTGCAGAGTTAATAGTCAACAGAACCAAGCTGTTCCGGAGGCTTTCTACAGAGCTGCCTGCCAGGTTAGAAGCTGTGTGTGCTGTGTTCTGTGAAGATATCACATTTGGCGTTGAGATGGGATTTTTCGGATGATTTAAAGCTTAAATTCTGTTGGTGAAGGATTCAGCCAACCGACAGAGTTGGAAGTTTCTGTTTTTGGAAAAAGCTACAAAAATCCAAGGGAAAATACAGCACACAGTGTGAACAGCTAGAGATTAAAATGGCAGGTGTAATGGGACATTTGGATGAATATAGACATGACCGGGAACATTTTAAAGCATATGTGGATCGGCTAGACATGTATTTTACTGCAAATAACATAATCAAAGTTCCAGACAATGCAGTCCAGAACCGGGCTGTGTTGGAATGTAACAGAGCAATCTTCTTATCGGAGGCAGGTTTGGCATTGTATGAAACACTGGTAAATCTGCTTGTGCCTGACGAACCAAAGGACACAACGCTTAAAGAGATTTTAACGAAGCTGGAGCAGCACTATAACCGCAAACCATTAGAAAGTGCTGAAAGCTATTGTTTAGGGATTCGGAATCAAAAGACTGAATAAAGTATCAGTGATTACATCGTAGCATTAAAAAAGCTATCGATGCACTGTCATTTTGGAAACTTTCAAAACCGAGCATTACGGGATCATTTTGTTTGTGGGGTGAAAAATGATGCGATCAGAAGGAAGTTATTGACGATGGATGACTTGACTTTGGAGACTGCATGTCAGACAGCATGGCCAAACAATATTCCCGAGAATTAAATAATAATTACGGTCATCAGTCAACTGAGGTAAATCACCTGCAGGTTCAAAGTAACACACGGTAGGGGCCCAAAGTCTCAGAAACTGGAAATTCTAACAGAGCATCGAAGACGTGCTATAGGTGCCTGTGACAACACATTGCTCAAAGTTGTCCATACGTGAAGGCAGAGTGTTTCTTCTGCAGAAAGACTGGGCATCTTGCGAAGGCATGCCGACTGAAGGGTAAATCAGCGTTCAAAGCTATAAGTCCAGCGGTCAAAGCTATGAGTAGAAATCCCAAGAGTCTACAAATGCATGGAAGAACAACAGGACGAGGAGATTTTAAAGTTACACATTATCAGGAGCACGAGGTTAACGGACAGCGATTCGGAAAGTATCAAAATCCAAATAGCTGTTGCGGGATTCAAGATACCAATGGAAATCGACACAGTGCATCCATGAGTGTAGTACCGGAGTCGCTGTACCGCGACAAATTGCGTGATTTCCAACTGGAGAAATCCAAGATAGAGCTGCGAGGCTACTCGGGAGAGAAAATTCCTGTGGTAGGTCGTATCATCGTACCGGTGAAATATAAAAATCAATTTCAGAACTTGCCTCTAATAGTAGTGAAAGGAGACAAGCCTGCCTTACTAGGAAGAAATTGGTTGAGCTCACTGAAGCTGGATTGAGTGAGATTTTCTGTGTGGAAGCAAGATTTTCATCAACGAATGAGGTTATCAAGAAGTATCCGAAGGTGTTCTGCGAAATGGGCAGTCCGATCCAAGGCTTTAAGGCGAGTGTCAGGGTACAGAAGGACGCTAGATCGGTTTACTACAAGCCATGTTCCGTACCATATGCACTCAAGGAGAAAGTTGAGCAAGAACTCAAAAGACTAGAGGCTGAGAACATTATTGTAAGATAGATCGATGTAATTGGGCTACACCCATTGTTGTTGTACCTAAGTCCAATGGTAAGGTAAGATTGTGTGGTGATTATAAAATAACCGTAAACCAGGTTCCAGAGGGTAATGTCCCCAATACATTGCTGAATATAGAAGATTTGTTCACTACACTGACAGGTGGTCAGATCTTCTCAAAACTGGATCTTACGAATGCCTACTTACAGCTTGAACTAGATGAGGAGCCAAGTCATGTTTGACTATAAATACTCATCGAGGCCTATATCAAATTAATAGGCTACCGTTTGGAGTGTCATCCGCCCCTGCCCTATTCCATGGGGTGATGAACCAGATTTTGCAAGGGATTGAAGGAGTAGTATGTTATTTGAATGACATACTAATTTCAGCACCAAATAGGCAAATTCATCATAACATATTGAATGAAGTCCTCAAATGGCTAGAGAAGCACAGAGTACGAGTGTCTGCTTGTAAGTGTGAGTTGTTTTAAAACTCAGTGGAGTACTTAGGGTACAGAGTAGACAAATTTGGTTTACATCCGACCAAGGAAAAACTGGATGGAATCAGAAATGCACCCACTCACAGGAATGTCATTGAATTTTGTTCATTCTTGGGTCTTTTGAACTATTATGGGAAGTTTCTACCAAATTTGGCTACAGTATTACATGCACTGAATGAACTTTTGTAAAAAACAGGACCATTGGAAGTGATGAAAATAATGCGATGCAGCATTCAAGGAGTGTAAAAGCAAATTGGTAGAGAGCACCATGTTAGTTCACTGTGACATATCTAAGGAGATTAAGATAGCATGTGATGCCTCTCCGTATGGAGTTGGGGCAGTAATCTCTCATGTATCACCTTAGAAGGAGGAGAGACCAATTGCTTTTGCTTCACGCACTCAGTGCCAGTGAGATTAATTGTGCGCCAATTAAAAGGGAAGCTTTGGCATTAATTTTTGGGGTCAAGAAGTTTCACAAATACTTGTATGGTCGTAAGTTTACCATTGCTATGGACCATAAGCCCCTAACAGCAATCCTCCATCCAAAATCCCCAGTTCCAACATTAGCTGCAGCCAGAATGCAGAGATGGGCTTTGATTTTGTCAGCATATACATATGATATTGAATATAGACAATCAGCTGATCACAGTAATACTGATGCAATGTCTAGATTGCCTTCCGCATCACAAGTTACACCCGATAGGGAAAAAGTGTTTTATTTTTCATACATTGATGAACTGCCAATCACACCTGAACAGGTTGGTAGAGCAAATAAACGTGATCCAGTGACGTCAAAGGTGTATGATTATATTGCAAATGGATGGCCAGACCAGGTAACAGACAAAGATAGACATCCATTCTTGATTCATAGGAATGAATTATTAGTCGCTAAAGATTGTATCTTGTGGGGTGCAAGAGTGGTTATACCAAATAAATTCAGATCCAAATTATTTGGAGACCTCCATGACCAGCACCTGGGAATGTGCTTGACCAAGAGTTTTCTACAGTTATTTATGGTGGCAGGTCTTGATAAAGATATAGAGTACATCGTGAGTCAGTGTATGACATGTCAATCGGTAAACAAGCAACCACCATCAATACCATTACAGCCATGGAAATGGCCTCCCAGGGTGTGGCAAAGGCTACATATTGATTTTGCTGAGTTAGAAGGACAACAATTGTTCATTGTGATTGATAGCCATTCGAAGTGGGTTGAGGTGTTCCCAATGTGGAAAATAACAACAAGTAAAACATTGGACATTTTACAAAGATTATTTTCTTCATTTGGCCTCCCTGAAGAAATTGTTTCAGATAATGGACTTCAATTTCATTCAGAAGAATTTGCACAATTCCCGAGCAAAAATGGTGTGAAACATACCAAGGTTCCACCATACCATCCTGCTTCGAATGTTGCAGCAGAGCGCACTGTACAAATTGTAAAACGTGCCCTCATAAAACAAATGTTAGATCCAAATCTAAGGAAACATGACAGTTGTCATTGGATCAAAAATTGGCTAATTTTTTGATTACATATCGAAATACCCCTCATACAACTACTGGTAGAACACCAGCAGGGTTGTTTCACAAACGACAGCCACAAACCAGATTCTCGTTGTTAAAACCAAATTTGGCAGTCCGTAGAAGAGACACAATTATGACAGAAAGAGAATCATGGTAGAGGTAGAATAAAAGAGAGAAGTGTGAAATTAATCCAGAAGATGAGATTGATGAACCATCAACATAAATGGTTAAAGTGGTTACTAGGAAGAGTGGTGAAGATATGTGGTCCTCGCACATATTTGCCAAAGATGTTTGATAATGGACAGGTTAGGTTTGTTCATATTGATCATAATTTACTTACAGACATGGAAGGAGTTGAAGGTGGGAATGATTCAATTATTTCTGACTCATCAGATAGTTTTGATACATCAGCAGCAAATCCTAAATTCAATGTACTGGAAACAAATCCAGGAGAGAATCAGAATGAAAGTCTGAGTCCGAGTCAGGAAAACGAAGAGCCTGAAGTTAGAGTGAGTTCAAATGAAAATCAAGGAAATTCTGTGGAGGAAAACATTCCTCAGGATGAGCCTTGAATGAGTGTGAAATCGACACCATGTTTAGAATGTTCTGTTCAAGAGCGAAGGTATCCTCTTCGAAACAGAAAATAAGTGGTAAAGTTAAATTTATAAATATGGAAAAAAAAGTCTATATCCTGTGTTATGTATAAAAATGAAAGTTATATATGAAGTTTGTTGTAATAACTTTTTCATTAAGGAGGGAGAAGTATAATGTCTGTAAGCTTGTAATGTTTGTAGCTCCACACTGTGGATGTGAATGTATTGTGTCTGCAACTGCAGAGTTAATAATAAACAGAACCAGACTGATCCCGAAGCTTCTGACAGAGCTGCCTGCCATGTTAGAAGCTGTGTGTGCTGTGCTCTGTGAATATATCACACCGCCGTATGTCATAAAGTGGGAGCATGCTATGACAGGCACTGACCTCTCCAGATGCAAGAGCCGGAGTGCACACGTAATACTGTGTCCCCAGCACTTGACTGCTTTTGTCTGCTCAGAATGTGGATTTGCATCTGCAGGCATGGAACCTATCAATTGCACCATGGAAGTGATGGCACCAGGTCACGTACCACCACAGGTAACATAAGTGGGGAGTGGGACATATTGTGTCACCACAAGTGCGCTCCTCTACCGGTACAGCCAGGACATGTGGTGTCAGGTGGGCGACAGCAGCTTTTGTTTCAAAACCAAGGCTGAGGTTCAAGTGGCTCAAGAGCACATTATTCCCAACCCCGAACCTTCGACCATTCACCTCATTGTGAACAACACATTCACGCATCTCCAGGACTATGTGAAGCATTTCGGGTACCCGATCCCTTTTCTGCCGGAACACCTCACTGTAGAATTTACCAATATCTCGCAAAGATTCCAGGTACCTTTCCCCTGCAGAGGAGATGAATCCCTTTCTGGGCTTTTAAAATGAGCTTAAAGGGGCAGACAAAGCCTGCGGGGGATAAAAGGGGATGCATTTATTGAGACCCCGCCCCCAGTGTTTGGACTCATCGGAAAGGGAATTCAAAATGGACCTAAATTACAGAAGCTTGAGATCCCCTAAACATCTATGGGAAGGAGCATATCAATTTTAAGATTCTACAACATTTTGGCTGCGAAAAAGAGTTACCAAATACAGGAGGTGGGGCCAACATCTAAAACAAATTCGTGTATTAAGGACCCAAGGCTATTCACCCCCGAAGAGATAATTGAATTACCCAATCAAGCACAATGGAAATCATGGTCAGAAAAACTGGACAATCCTAAAACAATGCAAAACCAGTGATAGAACATTCTCACACCCTAATCGAGTTACTGCTGACAAAGGAGACATTTGAAAATCAATGGACAGAACAGTTTAAACAGAGCCCAAGAGATTTGATGGGAGATAACGGAGCCTTTTTTTGGGGGATATATCTATATCCCAGTTTTACAAGGAAAGACTAGCAGAACACAGAAGCTAGCAGAACACAGACTGTAACTCGCACAGACTCAAGCAGAACGCAGACTCTAGCAGAACACAACAAGCAGAACACAGAAACTAGCAGAACACAGGACTAGCAGAACACAAAAACTAGCAGAACACAGGAAAGACTAGCAGAACACAAGACTAGCAGAACACAGAACTAGCAGAACACAGATTCGAACAGAACACAGAAGTGAACAGAACACAGACAGACACAAGCAGCCGGAGTGAAGAAATGGAGTAGTGAAGGAACTTACAAGAAATCGTCAAGGACCGACTGAGCACGAGGCCCACGAAATGGAAGGTTGTCAGCAACCAAATTGACAAACCCGGGCTACCACACCAGCGAAACGACCAACCAAAACCAACTCAGCAAAACCCGAAGAATCGACATTTATTTCCACTGTCCAATCTACTTCTGAACGGCCAACGGGTGAGAAATTACCTAAAAGGACTAACTAAAACCAAAGAAAGTGGGTACTTATCCCATACATCCGAAACGCAACTTACCGCATCAACGGACGCACCCCAACTGAAGACTACGCACTCCGAAGTCCTCTCCTCCATCCGGGGTACGGTTCGCCTAGAAGGCCAAGTGCAGCGAACCCCGAAACCGTGATTCACCGGCAACTGTCTAAAGGGATTGGTGAGCATAGCCCTTGAACCCTCAGAGCTATAACTTAGTTAGTTAGGGGAATTGGGAGGGGGGAGGCTGGGATAACTTGTGTAAATGTATCGGCATTCTCTTTTTTACCCCATTTAGAGTTTAAGCTGTATTCTTTTCCCTACAGGCTGTAATTTGACATTTTATTCAATGTGTTGTACTCTTCAGTATGTATTGGTCTGTGTGTGTGTTATTAAAGGTGTGCATTTTATTTCTTTTTAAACACAATAAAGCCATACCTGCTTCCTACCTTGAAACCGATTGTCTGTCCAAGTCTGTCACAGTCCCCTTCATAATTCCAGTGTCGAGAACCAAGGGTGTGGGAGCGATTCAGAACTGCTTATATAAGGTCAGAAGGGAAAGCTGACCCTCTGCAAACCACCCCTTACCTCACTGAGTTAATAAAGACTGTTGAGCTCTCCCAGAAACATTTTTACACTTTAGAGCAAAAGACAGTAGAACTGGAGGAGGAGATCAAGGAGATTGTCTCGCCACCGTGGTGGGACATCGGTCTGAGATTCCTCCCTGGATCCGCATCTGTTCCCATGCATTAGTTATCATACAATTGTTGCTTGTAGGCTATTTGTTTTACACCAGCTGCAGGCGATGGAGCCAGATGCTCCGAGCGTACTGGCAAGGGGTGTTGGATCGGCCCGAGAGGTGTAATTGATTTATGTTAATGATGGTTTCACACTGCTAAAACTTGCAATGTACCAAAGTCCTGTAAGCAAGTGAATTGTATATTCTGGTTAGAATTTCACACTCTGTATTGCGTGATGTGCGTTGTTGTTATTTTGTAATGTGTTACCACCTGTCAATGCTGTATGGTGCGATGTGCGCGGTGTTTTTTGTAACGTCTCATGGAGTGGAACCCGACCATGCGTTAAAAAGCCGTTTTCACTGATGTCTTGACTCTGTAGAAGGGAACTGTGACACACAGAAAGGGGTACAGTTCTGGGGTTTTTAAAATGTAAAATCAGGGGAACACTTGTGGGAGACTTTGGCCTTTGCTCTCTTGTCGAGTGATGCTTTAGGGAAAGAAAAAGCATCAATTGGGGACTGAAGAGATCGCAAAATTTCTGTTTAAAGAATGGACTCAGTCGAGAATATTTCATGGACTTTACAGGTTTTTCTGAGGATATTTTCTCTGTGATGGGATCACCCTGTGCAGAGAAGTGAAAAAAAACAGTTTTGTTAAAACTCCAAAGGCCGCATGGCAGTTAGCTGTGACAAAAGAACTGTCAGTCATCCAGAACGGGTTTGCCCACCAGTCACAGCTAAAGGAAGGAGGCCACGAATATTGACAAAAGAGCTGTCGGCCAGGAAGGGGGGCCATTGCCAAAGCCACTCTAATATGCAAAAGCACTTCTCACCTCCATCTCAGAAGGAGAAATAGGACAATGAACCCACTAGCCTGGCCAGCCAAGGAGGAGTCAGGTCTTTCCCAACACAAAGGCTTAGAGAGGGGCCCAGATTAAGGGCCATCAGCCCAATGCATATGGGTTGGATGGTACATTACTGACTAAGTACCTGTGCTTAGAAACAAAGGGATTTTAAAGATTGGCGGGAAAGATAGGGATTGCAAAACTCCCATAAAGACAGGGCCTTTTCCAGTTTATTTTTAGTTTGAAGTTTGTAGCTTGGAGCTTGCAGCTTGCAGCTTGTAGAGAGAGAGAGAGCTCTCTCTCCCTTTCACTCCACCAAAATCGATGTACCAGGAGGAAGCCGCAGTTCCGCAGAAGACGCCACCGAGACCGAAACCCAGGCAGCGACTTCCCACAGCCGAGCTGAGCGAGGAAACCAACTGTGTGTGGAGTGGTGAGCATGATCGCGAGTGTCCCAAGCTGGGTGAGACTAAGGGTTAGGGTTTTCTCAGAAGTGAAGCTTTTCAGGGCTATTCTGGGGAGGAAGTTTCGACTGGGTAATTCATTGGGAGGGGTGAAGTTAGAATCCACCAGGGAATTACTGCATGTTACTAGGTCTCATTTCTGTACTGTATGTATACTGCTTGTAACCTGGATTTTGCTCTCCACAGAGACAGTGATTTTGTTTTGGAGTGCATGTTTTAGTCATTGTATGTTAGACCAAATAAATATAAGTACGACTTTTCACCGAAGCATTCCAGTCTGTGACTCATTTCATTTACACTCTGAATAATAATTCCCGGGTCTAGAACTTTCATAAGGCGAGGGCGATTCGAAACATCCATCTAGCAATTGGGCTAGGATCAAAACCGTTTACATGTGCCAAGTTTGGTTTTAACAACGAGAATCTGGTTCGTGGCTGTCATTTGAGAAACAACTCTGCTGGTGTTCTACCAGTAGTTGTGTGAGGAGTATTACGATATGTTATTAGAAAATTAGCCAATTTGTGGTCCAATGACAACTGTTGTTTCTTTGGATTTGGATCTAACATTTGTTTGATGAGGGCACGTTTTACAATTTGTACAGTGCGCTCTGCTGCACCATTCGAAGCAGAGTGATATGGTGGAACCTTGGTATGTTTCACACCATTTTTGCTCATGAACTATGCAAATTCTTCTGAATGAAATTGTGGTCCATTATCAGAAACAATTTCTTCTGGGAGGTCAAATGAAGAAAATAATCTTCGCAAAATGTCTAATTCGTTACTTGTTGTTATTTTCCACATTGGAAACACTTTGACCCACTTCGAATGGCTATCAATCAGAATCAACAATTGTTGTCCTTTGAGCTCAGCAAAATTGATATGTCGCCTTTGTCACA
Organism: Pristiophorus japonicus; assembly: GCF_044704955.1. NCBI lineage: Eukaryota > Metazoa > Chordata > Chondrichthyes > Pristiophoridae > Pristiophorus > Pristiophorus japonicus. Next base: position 359,049,882 of record NC_091977.1, read on the forward strand.
CCCTGGGAGGCCATTTCCATGGCTGTAATGGTACTGATGGTGGTTGCTTGCTTGCCGATTGACATGTCGTACACTGAATTACGATGTATTCTATATCTTTATCAAGACCTGGCCACCATAAGTAACTACGTGCAAAACTCTTGGTCAAGCACAATCCCAGGTGCTGGTCATGGAGATCTCCTAATAATTTGGACCTGAATTTATTTGATATAACCATTCTTGCACCACACATGATACAATCTTTATCGACTGATAATTCATTCCTACAAATGAAGAATGGATGAATATCTTTGTCTGTTACCTGGTTTGACCATCCATTTGCAATATAATCATGCACCTTTGACATAACTGGGTCATGTTTGGTTGCCCTCCAAATCTCTTCAGCTGTGATTGGCAGTTCATCGACGTATGAAAAATAGAACACCTCTTCCCTATCAGGTGGAACTTGTGATGGGGAAGGCAATCTAGACATTGCATCAGCATTACTGTGATCAGCTGATCGTCTGTATTCAATATCACATGTATATGCTGACAAAATCAAAGCCCATTTCTGCATTTGGGCTGCAGCTAATGTTGGAACTGGGGACTTTGGATGGAGGATTACTGTTAGGGGCTTATGGTCTGTAACAATAGTAAACTTATGACCATACAAGTATTTGTGGAACTTCTTGAACCAAAAATTAATGCCAAAGCTTTCCTTTCGATTTGCGCACAATTATGCTCACTGGCACTGAGAGTGCGTGAAGCAAAAACAATTGGTCTCTCCTCCCCACTACGTAATACATGAGAGATTACTGTCCCAACTCCATACGGAGAGGCATCACATGCTAGCTTGATCTCCTTCGATACATCATAGTGAACTAACATGGTGCTCTCTACCAAGTTGCTTTTACACTCCTTGAATGCTGTATCGCATTTTTGACCACTTCCAATGGACCTGTTTTTTCAATAGTTCATTCAGTGCATGTAATACTGTAGCCAAATTTGATAGGAACTTCCTATAATAGTTCAAAAGATCCATAAATGATCAAAGTTCAGTGACATTCTTGGGAGTGGGTGCATTTCTGATGCATCCAATTTTTCCTTCGTTGAATATAAACAATCTTTGTCTACTCTGTACCCTAAATACGCCACTGACTTTTGAAATAATTCACACATGTGAGCAGCCACTCGTACTCTGTACTTCTCTAGCCATTTGAGGACCTAATTCAATATGTTATTATGAATTTGCATATTTGGTGCTGAAATTAGTATGTCATCTAAGTAACATACTACCCCTTCAATACCTTGCAAAATTTGGTTCATTACCCCTTGGAATATGGCAGGGCGACAGACACTCCAAATGGTAGCCTATTAAATTGATATAGGCCTAGATGAGTATTTATAATCAAACATGATTTGGACTCCTCATCTAGTTCAAGCTGTAAGTAGGCATTCGTAAATTCCAACTTTGAGAAAATCTGACCCCCTGTCAGTGTTGTGAACAAATCTTCCATATTTGTCAATGTATTGGGGACATTACCCTCTAGAACCTGGTTTATGGTAACTTTATAATCGCCACACAATCTTACGTAACCATCTGACTTAGGTACAACAACAATGGGTGTAGCCCAATTACATCGATCTATCTTACAAATAATGCTCTCAGCCTCAAGTCATTTTATTTCTTGCTCAACTTTCTCCTTGAGTGCATATAGTACAGAACATGGCTTGCAGTAAACCGATCTAGTATCCTTCTGCACCCTGACACTCGCCTTGAAGCCTTGGATCAGACTGCCCGTTTTGCAGAACACCTTCGGATAATTCTTTATGACATCATCCTTTGACGCAAATCTCGTTTCAATATGAAAAATCTCATTCCAATCCAGCTTCAGTGATCCCAACCAATTTCTTCCGAGTAAGGCAGGCTTGTCTCCTGCCACTACTATTAGAGGCAAGCTCTGAATTTGATCTTGATATTTCACCGGAACAGGTGATACGACGTATCACCGGAATGTTTCTCCCGAGTAGCGTTGCAGATCTATCTTGGCTTTCTCCAATGTGAAATCCCGCAATTTGTCGAGGTATAGTGACTCCAGTACTACACTCATGGATGCATCAGTGTCGATTTCCATGGGTATCTTGAATCCTGCAACATCTATGTAGATTATGATACTTTCCGAATCGCTGCCCGTTAATCTCGTGCTCCTGATGACGTTTAACTCTAATATCTCCTCGTCCTGTTGTTGTTCTTCCATGCTCTGTAGTCTCTGGGGATTTCTACTCATAGCTTTGAAAGCTGGTTTACCCTTCAGTCGGCATACAAGATGCCCAGTTTTCCTGCAGAAGAAACACATATGGACAACTTTGAGCAATGTGTTGTCCCAGGCCCCGATAGCAGGAAGTAAATGCTCTGGTCCCATTTCCAGTTTCTGAAACTTCGGGGTCCCACTGCTTTTTACTTTGAACCTGCAGGTGATTCACCTCGGTTGTCTGATGACTGAAATTAGTATGAAATTCTCGAGAATATTGGTGGGCCATGCTCATCGATCTAGCTGTCTGACAAGCTAAATCACAAGTCATGTTAGGCGTCGTCAATAACTTTCTTCTGATTGCATCATTTTTCACCCCACAAACAAAGCGGTCACGCAATGCTAGGTCCTGAAAGTCTCCAAAATTACAGTCAATTGATAACTTTTTTAATGCTACAATGTACTCACTGATATTTTCTTCGGCCTTCTGATTTTGTATTCTGAAACAATAACTTTCAGCAATTTCTAATAGAATGGGGCTGTAATGTCGTTCTAACTTCATTAGAATCTGTTCCAGCATTGTATCCTTTGGCTTGTCAGGCACAAGCAAATTTATCAGCGTTTCATACAACTCGGGCCCGGCCTCAGTTAAGAATATAGTTCTTTTTCATTCCAACAGCGCCGGTTATTGTCTTCATTATCTGGTATTTCGATTTTATTATTTGCAGTGAAAAACATTTCTAGCCCATCCACATATGCTCTGAAACTTTCATGTTCACGTTGAAATGCCCCCACATGCCCTATAACCCCCAAAGGGAGTTTTGACTCTGGCAGTTTAACAAAGTGTGCTCGTAATTTACTTCAGATTTGTAGCTGTTTCCAAAAACAGAGAAGCTCTCCAATCTCTTTGTCAGCTGGCTAAATTCTTCACCAACAAAAATTTCAGCTTTGTATTTTCCGATTACATCCCATTCTTGTCACCAAATGTCATATCTTTAGAGAACACACATCACACAACCTGTACGATGGCTGCAGGTTTTGGAAACTTACCCTGCTGGTTAGGTGAACTGCTCTTTATTAAACAGCACTAACTGCAGTAACACAGGTGTCCACAGTGTGGAGCTACAGACATTACACATGACGACATGCAGGTCATGATCCTTATCAATGGATCTATTACAGCTCCAATACCACCCTGAGCAGGTAGCTCAATTTGTGGTGGTGTGATCAATGCTGTACAACTTGGCTATCAGGAGGGGACAAAAATTGCGTGAAGGGACTGATGGTCAACCTCAGGGGAGAGAGGAAGAGGAGGACGAGAAGGTGGATGCTAACCTCGGGCCAGACAATCAGGCTGATGCTGAAACCATGCCCTCGCCCCGCTCGAGACCGCAGGAAAGGGCCCGTGGTGGCTACATAGCTGCAAGACTCTTACGTCAGCAGCTCATAAATGAGCGCTTTGCTTGAAAGAACCTTTTTGTTATTTACAAAGCTGCAAAACTGCTATGTGTGCAGGTCATACATCAATGGTGTGCATCACCTTGGTGACAGTTAAAGTTTAAGTTGATTCAAGTTAAGTGTAATTATACCCTTTCATGTTAAGGAATCACCAGTGTGTAACGGTGCAGCTATCTGAGACAATGCGCAACAAGGTTATGTTAATTAAAAAATATTTAACCCGGCCATTTGTGTGAAATCATAATTATAACTAAAAAACATCCCACCCCACCCCCGCTCCACCCCACAACAAATTAATCACATTTACAACATTTGATTGGTCACCATTTCCATCAACACAGAACACAAATGCAAACCAGCATGATAGCCCCCTCGCCCCTTCCCCCGACCCTGCCACCAAAATAGCACCAGCAACATAAAAATATGCTCAAGACAACACCTGTGGCCATGCACCTCACTTTCCTTTCGCCCCCCCCACCCCACCCCCCGCTTCTCCTCCCCACCTCTATCCTTTCCCCTTCCCCTTCCCCTCCTGATTTCAAGCTGCCTGTCCGAGGAGCTCCTCAGGTGCAGCTTCATTGGGGGGGGATGACGGCAGAACTGTTGCTTGGACAGATGCGGGAGAGAACGGTCCCAAGGTGGGAACATCCTCCAGGCCAGAAGCAAGATCTTCCTCCTGGCTCTCATATGTCATTGGCAATGGGGTGCGGCACCTTGGGGTATAGTGCCGTGCTCCGGGACCACTGGGAGGCCTCTGCTTCCAGTGTTCCTGGCTATCAGCTCCAGGGCCTCCGCCATCCATCGAACATACTCCGTCATGGTGGCGGACATGCTGGCCAGCTGGAGGGATATGCCCCCCATTGTCTGTTGGATCTGCTGACCTAAGTCAACACTCCTCCTGGACAAGTGTATCATGTCCCTGCTCAGATCTGCCACTCATGGAGCAGACCGGCCACGCCGAACCAACCTCCGTTTGGTCAGCGCCATCCTGGGGTGCCCTGTGGCAAGGTGCTTGGGCCCGGTACTCCACAGTGGATGTGCTAATGGCCACAGGAGCAATAGATGTCATCGGTGTTGAATGGGTTATGGAGGTTGGGATGCAGGCTTCTCGAAGTCGGCACTGTCATCCGTTGAGAAGGGACCCACAGACACAGGGGTGAGAATTGGTGCTCGTCAGCACCAGATGGAGGAGAGTCCGGCGAGTCCAGCACCGCGCCCCCAGCTTCTGGGCTCGGTGTTCTTGCATGGGGCCGCGCTGATGGCTGAGCTGCAAAACATAAATGAGGTTATTAGAGGAGAAAGGGGTGCTAGGATCACAAGGTGAGTCCAGCGCTACACACAGCATATGCACGACAAAAGCAACACCGCTATTAAGATCATCACAGACATAACATTTCACGACCATCACCAAATTCTGCATTTCAATGATTCTCATGAGGGCATCGTTAATTAGAGAAGAATTTTATGATTCATCTATCATATAATATAAGTCGGATATGAGTGTGAGTGGCATCTATTAATGTTACATCATGCAATGGTGTATACTTTACTCACGTGGCATCATATCAGGCTCTGCTGCAGCTTGCGAGGCTGAGCAGGGGTGGGTTCCCACTAGTGCCAGCACCCACTCCTCGATGTCGGTGAGGTCGATGATTACTGGTGGCCCCGCCCCCCCCCCCACCCCTTCGCCTCTGCTCGGCCCTATTCCTCGAAAGCTTCTTCTGTAAAAGGTAACAACAGCGACATGGCATGAGATCATTGCATGATATTATTGCTAGGTACTGCCACAGAGACTGATACAACAGATGTAATCATGATTATAATGAAATTGATCATTCTTTACCTAAAGACGCACACCGTGACCACAGGCTTTGAGTACAACCTTCCCGGTATAAGTGCAAGACATCACATCTGATTTTAATCACTCATTACACTTACAATTCCAATTATATAAATACACAAGTACATGTAAATAAATAATACTTACTCTGGCGGATCCGACAAGGTCGTTCTATCGCTTGCAGCATTGGTTGCCCTCACGCATCTCGTTGGTCGTCGACGAGACCACCTTGGCTATCTCCGCCCATATCTTCTGGTAGGAATAGTTGTAATAGAGCTCCCCAGTGGATTACTGATGTACTGCAACTACTGATGTAAATATTAAAGGATCATGTGTCAAGGTCAAATGATGACAGGTTGCCTGTATTGGAGCCATCTTGTAGAGTGTGTTTGTTGATGATGTCGTAAGAATATATTAAGGGGTGACTAAAACTAGGGGGTACAGCCTCAAAATACGGGGGAGCCAATTTAAAACTGAGTTGAGAAGGAATTTCTTCTCCCAGAGAGTTGTGAATCTGTGGAATTCTCTGCCCAAGGAAGCAGTTGAGGCTAGCTCTTGAATGTATTCAAGTCACAGATAGCTAGATTTTTAACCAATAAGGGAATTAAGGGTTACGGGGAGAGGGTGGGTAAGTGGAGCTGAGTCCACGGCCAGATCAGCCATGATCTAATTGAATGGCGGAGCAGGCTCGAGGGGCTAGATGGCCTACTCCTGTTCCTAATTCTTATGTTCTTATGTTCTTTGGGGTGGGCTTCTCACACCCTCCCTGGGTCAATTGACCCCACCGTGACTCGACCTCCTGCATGAGGGAGGCATTTGCCTCGTCTGAGAACCTTCTTGCTCTTTTTCATCCTCCCAATTGTTCCTCTCCCAGCTCACTGCTTTCGCCAGTGTCCTCAGTCTCCATCATAATCATAGGTGGTCCCTCGAACGAGGATGACTTGCTTCCACAAGAGTTCACAGATGTTTCAATGAAGGACCCGATGTTCCAATCCTAAACAATTGAGGGGATGGAAGATGCCTTTGCGCGGATTTTTTTTACTGGTGACCGTTGCACATCAGCCACTACACGGGCTGGACAGAGCCCAGGACCAGGACTACTGGAGACCTGCTCTGCTGCACGGACCTAGTGCGCACACATATCGCTGTGTGGGCAGGCCCCTGCTGCCCCTGGGCCCTTGGCTGTTCTGGGTCCCATACCCTCATTCGCTACACCTGCACCCACAATGTCCAGGGCCCGGCGCTCCAGCTCTATTTATAGCCCCGACCTGCGGTGGTGTTCTCAGTCACCACAGTGTGCTGGGTCGCCTCCTCCATCCTTTCCATGTTAAATATTATTTTTTTCCACAAAAACTCAGTGCCAACTACCTTCTTGGTGCTTAGTAGACTTTTTGCTGCTGGCGAATCTCCCTCGTGCCTCCCACAACAGCCAAAGAAGCACACACCACACCCACACACGCGTTCAGTCTCTCTCTACTCCCTCTCTCTCTGTCTCCTCTTATGCGCATGCAATGATGACCCCTGACCTCCTGAAACGCGGAAAACGAGTGTTGCCATGCCTTTGCTATGGTGGGTGACACTTTAAGGCAGAAGGTCAAAAGAATTTTACGCGAATGCCCATTTCAGATCGCTCGCGGTAATGCCCATTTTCAAAAATGGAAGGTTAGGGTTTAGAAAATGGGCGATAATCCGACAATTTCAAAACCCATTTTTCCCGCCCACACTGAAAATAACGCCCATTTTTGGCCAATCTGCACAAAAGTGAAAAGTCTAGCCCATGGAGTCCATCACCAATAGTCACTAACCTATAGAGTCCATCACAAGTACACACTAACTGTGTGAATAGAGTGTCTAAAGTGGGTTCTCTGAGAAATTTACCCTGTTATACTTTTACAAAATTTAGAGCATATCATGTTAAACTGTGCAGGAGTTTCATATCTCTATAATACTAGTATTTCATTTATTAAAGCTATAAAACTACTTGACAGTCAGTAAAATGAATCTTGATATCAATGCATATTAAAGCACATAATAAAATCTCTGGTTTTGTTCCTAATGTCGGCTAGCATTCCAGTGCAGTACTGAGGGAGTTCCGTGCTTCAGATGAGATGATAAACCTATTTCAGTGATCCATGTGGATGGTAAAGATCACATTGCACCTATGTTCCCATTAAGCTGGCCACTCACCAGCTTTTAATTGGAAAAACCATGCAAGTGTGGAAAGTGGAATGGGCCGCCCAGCCGATTAAAGGGGCTGTGCAACCACAAAAAATTAGAGGGAACAGTGCATGGCACTATACAAACAAAATCAGCAAGTTCTCCATCGGACATGCTCCATCTACCAAAACCTCACAGAAAAAAGATAAACTGGTTGTTTATATCATTGCTGTTGGTGGGAAGTCACTGTCACCAAGTTTGCTTACAAAATAGTTGTGCTAGAAAATGCTTGGAGTTAATTCTTCAATATGTAAAATGCAAGTGTTAAGGTAATGTTATTTGATCGTGATAAATTGCCATTTTTAATCTGCTAAAACCCACTGCTAGCAAATCAAAAGATCGGAAATAGTAAGAAACCACCAAGGGGCTGAATTTTGTCACCAACCATTTCTCGGCGGCCCCCGGGTGGCACCTACCTTTTTGCCGCCCACTGCTGCCGGGTCCCATCGGGAGCCGCTTTCGGCTCCGTTGTGTGGGTGTCAGCGGCAGCGGCAGGCAGCGGCAGTTGCCGGGTGGGAGTGGACGGGAGCGGGAGTGAGTGTCCGGTGTCATAAGTGTGCGGCAGTTGGAGGCCTCTCCATTCGAGGATCTTTGGAAGGCCTCCAATGCACATGCGCGAGACTTACGATTTTTTGTTGTTGCAGTTTTTGTCTTTCGAAGTATCGTCATTTCGGGGCCATTTGAGGCTGATTGCTGTTCTGCACATGCACATAAAGGCACACCACTTTATTCCACCTGTCAATGTGAGATGGGAGAGGAGAGAGTTGCCATTTGGAGGTTGGAGAGGAGAGAGAACGATTAAGAAAGGGAAGGTAGACTATGGACTAGAACCTCCACTTTTGGGCTTATCGCCCAAAAATGGGCGTTATTTCTGGCGTGGGCGATAAAAAAGGGTTTTCAGATCGCTGGCTTCTCGACTATTTTCAAAACACCTAGTTTACATTTTGAAAATGGGTTTTACAGTGAGCAATATCAAATGGCCGGTAGCATGAAATTTTTTTTACCTTCCCCGTAAAGTGTGGCCGTCCTTAGCAATGGCTTGGTTATCGCGATTCAGGAGGTCAAGGATCACCATGACATGCGCAGAAGAGGGGACAGAGAGAGAGGGAGCTCAGAGGGACTGAAGGCATGTCTGGGTGTGGTGTGGCTGCTTTGGGAGGAAGGAGGAAGACTTTAGAGCTTCACAGCAAGTAGCAAACAAAAATGAGCCACATATTTGACCGAATTTGCCCTATAATAGAGGGAGAAGCGGAGGCATCACAGCATGCTGTGGAGACAGATGCTGGAGAGAGCAGTGAGATGGAAGAGGAGCACATTGGAGGCCGCAAAAGAGACAGGAGGCTCTTGGACGAGGCAAATGCCTCCCTCCTGCAGGAGGTCGAGTTATACTGGGGTGATTTGACACAGGGAGGGCAGCGTAAGCCCACCCCAAAGGCCTACTAGACGATATGGACTGAGATAGCAGAGGTGGTCTCATCAGCGACCAATGAGGTGCATGAGGGCATCAATGCCGCAAATGATGGAATGACCTTGTGGGATCTGCAAGAGAGGGTATTACATTGATTTACATGTACTTACGTATTTATATAATTTAATTTTTAACAGTCATGAGTGACTATCAGCAGATGTGGGGTCTTGCACTTTTATTGGGAATGTTTTACTCAAAGTCTGCGGTCATGGTGTACGTCTTTAGGTAAAGAATGATAATTATCATAATAATCATGATTACATCTGTCGGTTATGTGTTGTACCAGTCTCTGTGACAAGCAAGGATATCACACAATGATCTCATGCCATGTCGCCTTGTCACCTTTTACAGAAGAAGCTATCGACGATGAGGTCCACCCAGAGGCGAACGGATGGGAGGCCACCAGTCCCCAGCGACATCACTGAGATGGAGGAGCGAGTGCTTGCACTCGTAGGGAAGCACCCCCGGAAGGCCACGGATGCATCTGCCGACCCTGAAGTGATGCCACATGAGTAAAGCTTAAACCATTGTGTGATGTAAATTCAATAGATGCCACACCAACTCATATCTGAACAATCATATATGATAGATGATTTCTAAAAGTGTCATAGAAATAATGCTGGCCTAATGAAAATCATTGCAATGCACAATCTCTTGATGGTCATGAAATGTGATGTCTGCGATGATTTTGAGAGCGGTGGTGCTTTTGTCGTGCATATACTGAGTGTAGCGCTGGACTCCCCAGCACCCCATTCTCCTCTAACAACTTCATTTGTGTCTTGCAGCTCAGCCAGCAGCGCGGCCCCAGGCAAGGCCACAGAGGCCAGAAGGTGGGGGCACAGGGCAGGAATCGGCGGACGATCCTACTACATCTGATGCTGCGGAGCTCCAAACGTCGCCCGACAATCCGCTGAATCAGTTCTCGATGGATGAGAGCGCGGTCTTCAAAGAACCTGCATCACCATGCTCCAGAAGCCACTCCAACCAAGGCCATCTAGTGGTCCTTCGGTCATTCCCACATGCACTCTGGAGGTGCCGGACCCAAGCACCTCTCCACAGGGCACCCCATTTGTCCCCAGGATGGCGCCGACTCCACGGAGGTCTCGTGGACGTGGCAGGTCTATTTCACGAGCACGACATGGCAGCGGAGAGATGGTACAGTTGTCCAGGAGGACTGTAGACATTGGTGACCAGCTCATCGAAGCATTGGGGGGCATATCCTAACACCTGGCCACCATGACCGAGTTCATTTCATGCATGGCGGAGTCCCTGAATGCGATAGCCAGGAACATTGCTGCCACAGGCCTCTCAGTGGTGCCCGAGCGCGGCACTCCACCCCTAGGATCCACACCACCACTGCGAATGACAGATGAGAGCAAGGACCAAGATCCTGCTTCTGCATCAGAGAATGTTGCCCCCTTGGCAGCCCCCGCTCCCGTACCCGTGCAAACAACGCATCTGCCTTCATCCCCCTCACAATGAGGCACCACCTGAGGAGCTCCTCAGCCAGGCACCATTGAGCGAGGAGGGGAAGGGGTAGAGATAGGTAAAAGAAGGGGAGGGGGGAAGGAAAGTGAGGTGCATGTGTGCAGGTAATGGCTGTGTTATATCTCCATCTTGGTGTATGCAATTTGTTGCAATGTATGGGGACTGGGGACCACACTTCTGCTTTGCCTTTGTATTCTGTGCTGCTGGACATGTTGACCATGTGATTTATGTCAATGGTGGAAAAAGTGGAGGGTGGGTGGGGGTTGGGTGTTATTAGCTGTGATACTGATGATTTCAGACCAATGTTGGCATTAAACTTTTGTTATTGAACATAACCTTGTTGTGCATTGTCTCAGAGAGCTGCACTGTTACACATTGGTGATTCCTTGCAATGAAAGGGCTAAGTACAACTTAACATCAATCAACATAAACTTTAACTGGCACCAAGGTGATGGGCACCATTGATGTCTGAGCTGCATATACACAGCAGTGTGTCAGCATTGTCATTCACATCAGTGCTCTTTCAGGAAAATCTTTCCGATATCAGCTCCTTACATTGGACTGGGATTTAACAAATGCCAGCCACACCGCTGGTGTTCGTCCCGGTTAGTTCCACTTTTTGTGGGTGGTTTTTTGAGCGAGCGATATTGAGGGCAATATGTGTGCAAGGTGGTGAAATTGACGATGGGCGATCTCCATGGCCACTGGTTTGGGTAAATATGCTCTTTACGACAAAAAAAACAGTGGGTGGGCGTTAATATTGAATCTCGGCGTTAATTCCGTGCAGAAAGTAATGCTGGGCGATATTATGGGCGTTGAATTCGCCCATTCTGCTGATTCGGCCCAAAGAAAATGGGCGGGCGGTGATATTTTTTCTCGGTTTTACGCCCATTGGGAAAATAACGCTCGGAAATAAGTCTCCTAAAAAAGCCAAAATGAGTGTTGTATGCCATTTCAGTGATAAAATGAGCATTAAGTGGGCGTTAAGCATGCAAAAAAAGTGGAGTTTCTAGCCCTATGAAACTAAAATAGCACCAAATATAAAAACAGATCAGTGCATCTGGGCAGAATCGGAACCAATGTCCTCGGGGGAGTGTTTGCTAGTGCTGTTGGGGAGGAGTTAAACTAATATGGCAGGGGGATGGGAACCAATGCAGGGAGATAGAGGGAAACAAAAAGGAGGCAAAAGCAAAAGACAGAAAGGAGATGAGGAAAAGTGGAGGGCAAGAAACCCAAGGCAAAGAACAAAAAGGACCATTGTACAGCAAAATTCTAAAAGGACAGAGGGTGTTAAAAAAACAAGCCTAAAGGCTTTGTGTCTTAATGCAAGGAGTATCCGCAATAAGGTGGATGAATTAACTGTGCAAATAGATGTTAACAAATATGATGTAATTGGGATTATGGAGACGTGGCTCCAGGATGATCAGGGCTGGGAACTCAACATCCAGGGGTATTCAACATTCAGGAAGGATAGAATAAAAGGAAAAGGAGGTGGGGTAACATGGCTGGTTAAGGAGGAGATTAAGGCAATAGTTAGGAAGGACATTAGCTTGGATGATGTGGAATCTATATGGGTAGAGCTGCAGAACACCAAAGGGCAAAAAACGTTAGTGGGAGTTGTGTACAGACCTCCAAACAGTAGTAGTGATGTTCGGGAGGGCATCAAACAGGAAATTAGGGGTGCATGCAATAAAGGTGCAGCAGTTATAATGGGTGACTTTAATATGCACATAGATTGGGCTAACCAAACTGGAAGCAATACGGTGGAGGAGGATTTCCTGGAGTGCATAAGGTATGGTTTTTTAGACCAATATGTCGAGGAACCAACTAGGGGGGAGGCCATCTTAGACTGGGTGTTATGTAATGAGAGAGGATTAATTAGCAATCTCGTTGTGCGAGGCCCCTTGGGGAAGAGTGACCATAATATGGTGGAATTCTGCATTAGGATGGAGAATGAAACAGTTAATTCAGAGACCATGATCCAGAACTTCAAGAAGGCTAACTTTGAAGGTATGAGGCATGAATTGGCTGGGATGGATTGGCGAATGATACTTAAGGGGTTGACTGTGGATGGGCAATGGCAGACATTTAGAGACCGCATGGATGAACTACAACAATTGTACATTCCTGTCTGGCATAAAAATAAAAAAGGAAAGGTGGCTCAACCGTGGCTATCAAGGGAAATCAGGGATAGTATGAAAGCCAAGGAAGTGGCATACAAATTGGCCAGAAATAGCAGCGAACCTGGGGACTGGGAGAAATTTAGAACTCAGCAGAGGAGGACAAAGGGTTTGATTAGGGCAGGGAAAATGGAGTATGAGAAGAAGCTTGCAGGGAACATTAAGATGGATTGCAAAAGCTTCTATAGGTATGTAAAGAGAAAAAGGTTAGTAAAGACAAACGTAGGTCCCCTGCAGTCAGAATCAGGGGAAGTCATAATGGGGAACAAAGAAATGGCAGACCAATTGAGCAAGTACTTTGGTTCGGTATTCACGAAGGAGGACACAAACAACCTTCCGGTTATAAAAGGGGTCGGGGGGTCTAGTAAGGAGGAGGAACTGAGGGAAATCCTTATTAGCCGGGAAATTGTGTTGGGGAAATTGATGGGATTGAAGGCCGATTAATCCCCAGGGCCTGATGGACAGTATCCCAGAGTACTTAAGGAGGTGGCCTTGGAAATAGTGGATGCATTGACAGTCATTTTCCAACATTCAATTGACTCTGGATCAGTTTCTATAGAGTGGAGGGTAGCCAATGTAACCCCACTTTTTAAAAAAGGAGGGAGAGAGAAAACAGGGAATTATAGACCGGTCAGCCTGACATCGGTAGTGGGTAAAATGATGGAATCAATTATTAAGGATGTCATAGCAGTGCATTTGGAAAGAGGTGACATGATAGGTCCAAGTCAGCATGGATTTGTGAAAGGGAAATCATGCTTGACAAATCTTCTGGAATTTTTTGAAGATGTTTCCAGTAGAGTGGACAAGGGAGAACCAGTTGATGTGGTATATTTGGACTTTCAGAAGGCGTTCGACAAGGTCCCACACAAGAGATTGATGTGCAAAGTTAGAGCACAGGGATTGGGGGTAGTGTGCTGACATGGATTGAGAATTGGTTGTCAGACAGGAAGCAAAGAGTAGGAGTAAATGGGTACTTTTCAGAATGGCAGGCAGTGACTAGTGGGGTACCGCAAGGTTCTGTGCTGGGGCCCCAGCTGTTTACACTGTACATTAATGATTTAGATGAGGGGATTAAATGTAGTATCTTCAAATTTGCGGATGACACTAAGTTGGGTGGCAGTGTGAGCTGCGAGGAGGATGCTGTGAGGCTGCAGAGCGACTTGGATAGGTTAGGTGAGTGGGCAAATGCATGGCAGATGAAGTATAATGTGGATAAATGTGAGGTTTTCCACTTTGGTGGTAAAAACAGAGAGACAGACTATTATCTGAATGGTGACAGATTAGGAAAAGGGGAGGTGCAAAGAGACCTGGGTGTCGTGGTACATCAGTCATTGAAGGTTGGCATGCAGGTGCAGCAGGCGGTTAATAAAGCAAATGGCATGTTGGCCTTCATAGCAAGGGGATTTGAGTACAGGGGCAGGGAGGTGTTGCTACAGTTGTACAGGGCATTGGTGAGGCCACACCTGGAGTATTGTGTACAGTTTTGGTCTCCTAACCTGAGGAAGGACATTCTTGCTATTGAGGGAGTGCAGCGAAGGTTCACCAGACTGATTCCCGGGATGGCGGGACTGACCTATCAAGAAAGACTGGATCAACTGGGCTTGTATTCACTGGAGTTCAGAAGAATGAGAGGGGACCTCATAGAAACATTTAAAATTCTGACGGGGTTAGACAGGTTAGATGCAGGAAGAATGTTTCCAATGTTGGGGAAGTCCAGAACCAGAGGTCACAGTCTAAGGATAAGGGGTAAGCCATTTAGGACCGAGATGCGGAGGAACTTCTTCACCCAGAGAGTGGTGAACCTGTGGAATTCTCTACCACAGAAAGTTGTTGAGGCCAATTCACTAAATATATTCAAAAAGGAGTTAGATGAGGTCCTTACTACTAGGGGGATCAAGGGGTATGGCGAGAAAGCAGGAATGGGGTACTGAAGTTGAATGTTCAGCCATGAACTCATTGAATGGCGGTGCAGGCTAGAAGGGCCGAATGGCCTACTCCTGCACCTATTTTCTATGTTTCTATGTTTCTAGATCGCAAGAGTTTCTACAGGCATATACAAAGGAAAAGAGTGGCTAAAGTAAATGTTGGTTCCTTAGAGGACGAGACCGGGGAATTAGTGATGGGAAATATGGAGATGGCAGAAACTCTGAACAAATATTTTGTATCAGTCTTTATGGTAGAGTGCACTAAAAATATCCCAACAGTGGATAGTCAAGGGGCTATGGGGGCGGGGTGGGGTGGGGGGAAGAAATTAACACAATCATAATTACTAAGGAGGTGGTACTCAGTAAGATAATGGGACTAAAGGCGGATAAATTCCCTGGACCTGATGGCTTGCATCCTAGGGTCTTAAGAGAAGTAACGGCAGGGATAGTTGGTTGTAATTGGTTGTAATTTACCAAAATTCCCTGGATTCTGGGGCGGTCCCAGCAGATTGGAAAACTGAAAATGTAATGCCCCTATTTAAAAAAATGAAGCAGACAAAAAGTAGGAAACATTAGACCAGTTAACCTAACATCTGTGGTTGGGAAAATGTTGGAGTCAATTATTAAAGAAGCAGTAGCAGGACATTTGGAATAGCATCATACAGTCAAGCAGAGCCAGCATGGATTTATGAAGGGGAAATCATGTTTGACAAATTTGCTGGAATACTTTGAGGATATAACAAACAGAGTGGATAAAGGGGAACCGGTAGATGTAGTGTATTTGGTCTTCCAGAAGGCATTTGACAAAGTGGCACATAAAAGTTTACTGCACAAGATAAAAGTTCACGGGGTTGGGAGTAATATATTAGCATGGATAGAGGATTGGCTAACTAACAGAAAACAGAGAGTCAGGATAAATGGTTCTTCCTCAGGTTGGCAATCTCGTGGAGTACCGTAGGGATCAGTGCTGGGACCGCAACTATTTACAATCTATATTAATGACTTGGATGAAGGGACTGAGTGTAATGTAGCCAAGTTTGCTGATGATACAAAGATGGGAGGAAAAGCAATGTGTGAGGAGGACAGAAAAAAACTGCAAAAGGACATAGACAGGCTAAGTGAGTGGGCAAAAATTTGGCAGATGGAGTATAACGTTGGAAAGTGCGAGGTTATGCACTTTGGCAGAAAAAATCGAAGAGCAAGTTATTATTTAAATGGAGAACAATTGCAAATTGCTGCAGTACAGCGGGATTTGCGGGTCCTGGTTCATGAAACACAAAAGATTGGTATGCAGGTATAGCAAGTGATCAGGAAGGCCAATGGAATCTTGGTCTTTATTGCAAAGTGGATGAGTATAACAGCAGGGAAGTCTTGCTACAGTTATATAGGGTATTGGTGAGGCCACATCTGGAATACTGCGTACAGTTTTGGTTTCCATATATAAGAAAGGATATACTTACTTTGGAGGCAGTTCAGAGAAGGTTCACTATGTTGATTCCGGAGACGAGGAGGTTAACTTATAAGGAAAGGTTGAGTAGGTTGGGCCTCTACTCATTGGAATTCAGAAGAATAAGAGGTGATCTTATCGAAATGTATAAGTATATGAGGGGGCTTGACAAGGTGGATGTGGAGAGGATGTTTCCACTGATGGGGGAGACTAGAACTAGAGGGCATGATCTTAGAATAAGGGGCCGCCCATTTAAAACTGAGATGAGGAGAAACGTCTTCTCTCAGAGGGTTGTAAATCTGTGGAATTTGCTGCCTCAGAGAGCTGTGGAAGCTGGGACATTGAATAACTTTAAGACATAGATAGACAGTTTCTTAAATGATAAGGGGATAAGGGATTATGGGGAGCGGGCAGGGAAGTGGAGTTGAGTCCATGATCGGATCAGCCATGATCGTATTAAATGGCGGAGCAGGCTCGAGGGGCCATGTGGCCTACTCCTGCTCCTATTTCTTATGTTCTTATGTTCTTAGTTGGAGGTTGGAGATGGGGCAGTCTGAGAAATTGAGACACACAAACCGTTGAGCAGCCATTCATTTCATCATTGACGATGAATGGCCAGAAATCAGCAATGAAGACTGACAAAATCAGGCCCAGAACTCCCTGGCTTAATGAGGAGGAATTGGAGGAGCTAGTAATGGAGGTGGAGCGCAGGTACAAAGACTTCACCCGGGATAGTCGTGGCAAGCCTTCACCATCCCAATACCGACGCATTTGGAGGGAGATCGCTGAGATCATGTCCACAATGGGCAACGTTGAGCAGGATAGGGATCAATGCTGGAAATATAGAAACAAAGTAAATAGGAGCAGTAGTAGGCCAGTCGGCCCTTCGAGTCTGCACTGCTATTCAATATGATCATGGCTGATTCTCTATCTCAACACCATATTCCCGCTTTTTCCCCATACCCCTTGATGCCTTTTGTTTCAAGAAATCTATCTAACTCCCTCTTAAATATATTCAGTGACTTGGCCTCCACAGCCGTCTGTGGCAGAGAATTCCACAGGTTCACCACCCTCTGAGTGAAAAAAATTCTCCTCATCTTGTTCCTAAATTTTCTACCCTGTATCCTGAGACTATGAACCCTTGTTCTAGACTTCCCAGTCAGGGGAAACATACATCCAGTCTATCCAACCCAGTCAGAATTTTATACGTTTCAATGAGATCCACTCTCATTTTTCTAAACTCTAGTGAATACAGGCCTAGTCAACTCAATCTCTCCTCATACGACAGTCCTGTCATCCCAGGAATCAGTCTGGTGAACGTTCGCTACACTCCCTCTATGGCAAGTATATCCTATCTTAGGTAAGGAGACCAAAACTGCACACAATACTCCAGATGCGGTCTCACCAAGGCCCTGTATAACTGTAGTATGACATCCTTGCTCCTGTGCTCAAATCCTCTTGCAATGAAGGCCAACATACCATTTGCTTTCCTAACTGCCTACTGCACCTGCATGTTTGCTTTCAATGACTGGTGTACAAGGACACCCAGGTCCCTCTGTACATCGACACTTCCCAAGCCATCACCATTTAAATATTACATTATCCTTATGTTTTTCCTACCAAAGTGGGTAACTTCACATTTATCCACATTATACTGCATCTGCCATGTGTTTGCCCACTCACTCAACCTATCTAAATTGCCTTGCAGCGTCTTTGCATACTCCTCACAACTCATAATCCCACCGAGTTTTGTGTCATCAGCAAACTTGGAAATATTACATTTGGTTCCCTCATCCAAATCATTTATAGAAATTGTGAATAGCTGGGGCCTAAGCACTGATCCCTGTGGTACCCCACTAGTCACTGCCCGCCACCCCGAAAAAGACCTGTTTATTCCTACTCTTTGTTTCCTTTCAGTTCGACAATTTTCAATCCATGCCAATACATTACCCTCAATCCTATGTGCTTTAATTTTGCACAATAACCTCTTATGTAGGACTTTATCAAAGGCTTTCTGAAAATCCAAATACACTACATCCACTGGTTCTTTCTTATCTATTCTATCAGTCACATCCTCAAAAAACTCCAGTAGATTTGTCAAACATGATTTTCCATTTATAAATCCATGTTGACTTTGTTTAATCCCATTCATATTATGTAAGTGTGCTGTTATCTCTACCTTTATAATAGACTCGAGCATTTTCCCGACTATTGATGTTAGGCTAACCGGCCTGTCGTTCCCCGTTTTCTCTCTCCTTTTTTAAATAGTGGGGTTACATTTGCCACCCTACAATCTGCAGGAACTGTTCCATAATTTATAGAATTTTGGAAGATGACAACCAATGCATCTACTATTTCCATGGCTACCTCTTTTAGTACTCTGGGATGTAGATCATCAAGCCCTGGGGATTTATCAGTCTTCAGTCCCATTAGTTTCTCCAGCACTAATTTCTTACTAATAATAATTTCCTTTTATTCCTCTTGCTCACTGGACCCTTGGTTCCCTAGCATTTCTGTATCATTACTTGTGTCTGATACATCCTTACTCTGCAGTATAAATGCACACGAGGCCCATGCTTGAGAGAAGGTCGGTCTGTGACCTGTCCTTTATTCCTTAGCACTCAAAGTGATGAAGGTGGGTGGAGCTTCCCCTTTTGTACCTGAAGGCTCAGGTTAGGAGTGTCTCCCACCTAGTGGTCATTGTTCTCACAGTGTACAACTTAGATCAGATTATACATGGGTTACATTGCTGGTTGAATACATGGCATCACCTCCCCGCCCCAAAGACTTATTGGGATCACAGGTTAAGTCTCTCTGGTGGTTTATGCTCCCTTGTAGAGCGCCTGAGTTGGGGCTCCAGTTGTTGGGCGCTGGCCTGAGTGTCTACTGTTTGCGGTGCCTCAGGCCTATCCGGACTGCCCACAGTGACTGGGCTCTCCTCCCGTTGGTTCCGGTGTTCGGTCATCTGTGGTGGAGTGAACTTCCTCTGCCTCTTCTTTGGGGGTTACAGAACCTCCTTTTTGTTTGATCCACATGTTTGCAGCAGATTTGTTCATTGGTATGTTTAACTACCAGAATCCTATTTTCCTCTTTGGCAATCACAGTGCCTGAGAGCCATTTGGGCCCTGCAGCGTAGTTGAGGACAAAAACAGGGTCATTTACTTCAATGCATCATGCCCTCGTATTCCTGTCATGGTAGTCATATTGTGGCTGGCGCCTGCTCTCGATAATTTCTTTCATGGTGGGGTGTATAAGGGATAACCTGGTTTTGAGCGTCCTTTTCATTAGCAGCTCTGCGGGTGGAACCCCTGTGAGCGAGTGTGGTCAGGATCCATAGGCCAACAGGAGGCGTGATAAGCATTTTTGTAGGGAACCCCCTTGGATTCTGAACATCCCCTGTTTGATTATCTGCACTGCTCGTTCTGCCTGGCCGTTTGAGGCCGGCTTGAACGGTGCTGTTCTGGCATGGTTAATTCCATTGCCTGCCATGAAGTCCTGGAATTCAGTGCTTGTGAAGCACGGGCCATTGTCACTGACCAAGACTTCCGGTAGACCGTGGGCTGTGAACATTGCCTGTAGACTTTCTACCGTGGCAGAGGATGTGCTTGAATTTAAAATGTCACACTCAATCCATTTGGAGTAGGCGTCTACTGCAACCAAAAACATTTTTCCCTTGAATGGACCTGCGTAGTCCACATGGATGCGTGACCAAGGCTTGGCGGGCCATGGCCAGGGGCTAAGGGGGGCTTCCCTGGGTGCATTGCCCAGCTGGGCACACGTGTTGCACCTGCGAACACAAAGTTCCAGATCTGCGTCTATCCCTGGCCACCAAACGTGTGACCTGGCAATTGCCTACATCATGACAATGCCCGGGTGCTCATTGTGGAGTTCTCTGATGAACACCTCTCTGCCCATCTGGGGCATGACTACGCGGTTTCCCCACAGTAGGCAGTCGGCCTGAATCGAGAGTTCATCCCTGCGCCTGTGAAATGGTTTAAATTCCTCAGGGCATGCCCTGTACGTGGTTGCCCAGTCCCCATTCAGGACACATTTCTTGACTAGAGATAATAGCGGGTCTCTATTTGTCCAGACTTTAATCTGACGGGCTGTCACAGGTGAGCCTTCACTACCGAAAGTTTCAACAGCCATGAAGATCTCATCAGCATGCTCGGTAGCCCCTTCAGTGGTGGCTAGTGGGAGCCTGCTGAGTGCATCGGCGCAGTTTTCGGTGCCCGGTCTGTGCCGAATTGTATAATCACAGGCGGCTAACGTGAGTACACACCTCTGTATGCGGGCCGATGCATTTGCATTTATGACCTTGTTGTCAGCCAAAAGGGACGTTAGGGGTTTGTGATCTGTCTCCAGCTCAAATTTCCTGCCAAACAGGTATTGGTGCATTTTCTTTACAGCATATACACATGCGAGCGCCTCCTTTTCTACCATCCCGTAACCCCTTTTTGCCTGGGACTGACTTCTGGAGGCATAAGCTACCGGCTGTAACTGACCCTTACCATTGACATGCTGCAACACACACCCGACACCATAGGACGACGCATCGCACGTTAACACAAGTTTCTTACATGGGTCGTATAGCGTTAACAGAGTGTTGGAACATAACAAATTGCGTGCTCTATTAAAAGCCCTTTCCTGGCTGTCCCCGCAGACCCATTCGCGACCTTTGCGTAGAAGCACGTGTAGCGGCTCTAGCAGTGTGCTCAATTTGGGAAGAAAGTTACCAAAATAGTTCAGGAGCCCCAGGAACGAACGCAGCTCCGTCGTGTTACGGGGTCTGGGTGCTCTCTGGATCGCTTCCGTCTTGGATGCAGTCGGGCTGATCCCATCTGCTGCTACCCTCATCCCCAGGAATTCTACCTCTGGAGCTAGGAAGACGGCACTTCGCCTTTTTCAGTCGCAGCCCTATCCGGTCCAGTCTGCGTAGCACCTCCTCCAGGTTGTGGAGGTGTTCTTCAGTATCGCAACCCGTGATGAGGATGTCGTCCTGAAAACCGTCCCTGGAATCGACTTGAGGAGGCTTTCCATATTTCGTTGGAAGATCGCGGCGGCCGAGCAAATCCCGAACGGACATCTGTTGTACTCAATCAACCCCTTGTGTGTTGTGATGGTGGTCAGCTTCTTCGACTCACTCACCAGCTCCTGGGTCATGTAAGCTGAGGTCAGGTCCAATTTTGAAAAAAGTTTGCCACCGGATAGCGTCGCAAAGAGGTCCTCCGCTCTCGGTAGCGGGTACTGGTCTTGGAGTGACACCCGATTGATGGTGGCCTTGTAATCACCACATATCCTGACCGACCCATCCACCTTGAGCACCGGCACAATCGGGCTCGCCCAGTCACTGAATTCGACTGGCGAGATGATGCCTTCCCTCAGCAGGCGGTCCAATTCACCTTCTATCTTTTCCCGCATCATGTACGGCACCGCTCTGGCCTTGTGGTATACTGGCCTGGCACCCGGGTTTATGTGAATCACTACCTTGGCCCCCATGAAAGTGCCGATGCCGGGTTGAAATAATGAGTCAAATTTGTCCAGGATTTGTGAGCATGATACTCGCTCCACAGAGGAAATTGCATTGACATCGCCCCATTTCCAGTTCATGACAGCAAGCCAACTCCTCTCCAGTAGTGCGGGACCATCCCCTGGGACTATCCAGAGTGGCAACCTGTTCTCCGAATCTTTGTGAGTCACGACTACCGTGGTGCTGCCTAGCACCGGAATGATCTGCTTTGTGTAAGTCCGTAGCTGTGCGTCAATCGGCAATAATTTTGGTCTCCTGGGCTTGGACACCCACAACTTTTCGAACTGTTTGATACCCATCAGGGACTGGCTGGCCCCCGTGTCGAGCTCCATTGATACTGGGATGCCATTGAGGAGCACTTTCATCATTATCGGTGGCGTCCTGGTGTATGAACTGTATACGTGCTCCACATGAACTCGCTGAACTTCAGCTTCCAGCGATTTCCCCCAGCGTTCATTTCTGCAATTTCTGCAGGTATTTTGCTCATCTCTGCACCTCTGGCTGAGTGTGTGCCTCCACGCTTCCAACATGAGCTGTTGTTGGAAACAAAAGGTCCCTTGCCAGTCGATCGTCCCTGACTGCATCTGTTATTGTCCTTGAGTGCGCCATTAACAAGTGTTGATGGCCCCATTACTGGCCGCATTGTCCCTTGCAATGGCGTGAATCGCCGTTCAGCTTGTCATTGTCTCTGTCGAACTTCCCCTCTGGGTTCGACTACATTTTGTGGCATGCCCGATTGCACCTGTCTGCCTGGAGAACTGTGTGCTGCTTTAACAATGTTGAATCTCTGTCCCAACCTTTCCTTAACACAGTACCTCTCGTCTGTTCTGCTAGTGGCCATGCTCGCGTGGTTTAAATCCCATCCTTGTCGCCATTGATCCGTCCTTACTATACAGTATAAATGCACACGAGGCCCATGCTTGAGAGAAGGTCAGTCTGTGACCTGTCCTTTATTCCTGAGCACTCAAGTGATGAAGGTGGGTGGAGCTTCCCCTTTTGTACCTGAAGGCCCAGGTTAGGAGTGTCTCCCACCTAGTGGTCATTGTTCTCACAGTGTTCAACTTAGATCAGATTATACATGGGTTACATTGCTGGTTGAATACATGACAGTGTCCTCTTCTGTGAAGACAGAACCAAAATATTTATTTAATTGTTCTGCCATTTCCTTGTTCTCCAATACAAATCCTCCCATTTCTGTTTGTAAAGGACCTACATTT
The DNA here is from genome assembly GCF_044704955.1 of Pristiophorus japonicus. Taxonomy (NCBI): domain Eukaryota; kingdom Metazoa; phylum Chordata; class Chondrichthyes; family Pristiophoridae; genus Pristiophorus; species Pristiophorus japonicus. The sequence continues at coordinate 359,072,883 of NC_091977.1, forward strand.
GTCTTCACTAATCTTTTCCTTTTTACGTACTTGTAGAAATTTTTGCAGTTGTTTTTTATGTTCCTTGCAAGTTTATTCTCATACTCTATTTTTCCCCTCTTAATGAATCTCTTGGTCCTTTTTTGCTGAATTCTAAACTGCGCCCAATCTTCAGGCTTGATACTTTTTCTGGCAACTTTGCATAACTCCTCTTTGGATCTAATACTATCCTTAATTTATTTTGTTAGCCATGGTTGGGCCACTTTTCATTTTGTGTTTTTATGCCAGAAAGGAATGTATAACTGTTGCAATTTATGCATTCATTCCTTAAATATTAGCCATTGCCTAGCCACCATCATGCCTTTTAATGAATCTTCCCAATCTATCATAGCCAATTTATTCCTCATACCTTTGTAGTTTCCTTTGTTTCGATTTAGGACCTAAGTTTCGGATTGGACTACTTCACTTTCCATCTTAATAAAGAATCATGTTATGGTCACTTTTCCCTAAAGGACGCCGCCCAACAACCCCTTCTCATTATACAATACCAATCTAGGATCGCCTGTATCCAAGTAGGCTCCTTAACATACTGTTCTAAAAAACCATCTCGTACACTCTCCAGGAATTCATCTGCCACAGTATTATTACTAATTTGGTTTGACCAGTCGACATGTAGATTAAAGTCACCTACGATTACTGTAGTACCTTTGCTACATGCATCTCTAATTTCCTGTTTAATGCTGTCCCCTACACTACCACTACTGTTTGAAGGCCTATAGACAACTCCCACCAATATTTTCTGTCCCTTGGTGCTCCTTAGCTCCACCCAGACTGATTCTACATCTTGATTTTGGTGTAGGCGGGGCGGGGAAGAGTTGCTTGCGCATCGCTTCAAGGGGGTTAGAGAGGTGGTGGTGTCGGATAGAGGGGTGTAAATGTTTGTAAATGTAATAATGGTATGTAACCTTTGTAAATGTGCACTTGTAAATACACTCACATTGTTGACCCTCTCTTGATGAGTGTTCGATTTTAACGTCATGCGTGGTGCCTTGTGAGAAACATACTTCTGTCCCTCAGGCCATCTGCTTTATCAAGTTTATCTTCCCATCCACATATGACTGCACTGTATAATGGGTTTGGTCATCAGGCTATCGCAACACTCTTTATGTGCTGTGAGGGTTATTTGATGTGTCAGATTAATTACATCTCTCAGTATAGACTTATGTCTGTCACCACAAAAAGACACGCTAGGTAAAGGTCTTTTGTGATGAATCAGAACTGATTTTATGAAGTAGTTTCTGTTCAGTATGGAGAAAGAGTCAGACTGAACACTGTGAGCTCAAAGTGAAGTGTGACCTTAGTATTTAATTGCAGGTCTCCAGAGTGCCTCTCCAACCTGTGAAGCCTCCTTAAATATCTGTGCTCCCAAGCGATTATGGGATCCCTCGGGACTCCAGGGGACGAGCCCTCTGGTGGCTGTACAAAGTAAATACAAGTCCACATATATAACACCACTCCCCCGCAACGTCAATAGTGTAACTATTTACAATGTGAGTCGATCTGGGGCCCTTCTTGCCCTGGTTGATCGTCTCGGTGTGAAAGCTGGTGTTGTTGAATCATTTGTTGTGCACTCGCTGGGCTGCTGTGCAGCTGGCCTTGCTGGGCTGCCTGGTGTGTTGGGCCCTGCAGGGCTGCTGTGGATGATGTGTCCTGCTTCATGGTCAACCGTGGTGCCAGTTGCCACTGGTGTGTATGTTGGGGGATCAAAAAAGGTAGGGTCCAAGGTGGGTTGCTCAGGATTGTCCGTGAATCTGAGTTTGATTTGGTCCAAGTGTTTCCGGTGAATGAGTCCATTTGAAAGTTTGACCCGAAGCCACTTGGCACCTTCTCCATAATTAATACAAATACAGGATCATTGATTTCAATCTTGCGTGACACATTTGCGCTATCATGGTAGGCACTTTGTTGAAGCCGCCTGCTCTCTACCTGTTCATGTAGATCAGGGTGAACTAACGAGAGCCTTGTCTTAAGTACTCTGTTCATGAGCGACTCAGCAGGTGGGATCCCAGTGAGTGAGTGGGGTCTCTTGCGGTAGCTAAGCAGGACTCGGGATAGGCGAGTCTGCAATGAGCCTTCAGTTACCCCCTTCAAGCCTTGCTTGATGGTTTGCACTACTCTCTCTGCCTGACCATTGGACGCTGGTTTAAACGGGGCAGATGTGACATGTTTGATCCCATTAAGGGCCATGAATTCTTTGAACTCAGCATTGGTAAAACATGGTCTGTTGTCGCTCACCAGGACATTGGGTAAGCCGTGAGTGGCAAACATAGCCCGCAGGCTTTCAGTAGTGGCAGCGGACATGCTAGCCGACATAATCTCACATTCAATCCACTTGGTGTACAACCACAAGGAACATTTTACCCAAGAACGGGCCTGCATAGTTGACGTGTACCCTAGACCATGATTTGGAGGGCCAAGACCATAAACTTAGCGGCGCCTCCCTGGGTACATTGTTTAACTGCGAGCATGTATTACATCTGTGACTGCAGGACTTTAAGTCCGCATCGATACCGAGCCACCACACGTGGGATCTGGCTATCACTTTCATCATTATACTGCCTGGGTGGGTGCTGTGGAGGTCATTGATAAAGGAGTCTCTGCCTTCTTGGCGACCACTACTCGATTGCCCCAGAGAAGGCAGTCTGCCTGTATAGACATTTCATCTTTGCGCCACTGGAACGGCTTTATCTCTTTCTGCACTTCCACTGGAACACTGGACTAGTTCCCATGAAGCACACAGCTTTTGACTAGAGATAATAAGGGGTCCTGGCTTGCCCAGGTTTTGATCTGCCGGGCAGTGACGGGTGATTGCTCACACTCAAATGCTTCCATAACTATGACTAGATCTGCGGGCTGCGCCATTTCCACCCCCATGGCAGCCTACTGAGAGCATCGGCGTAGTTTTCTGCGCCTGGCCTATGGTGGATGGCGTAATTGTATGCGGACAACGTGAGCGCCCGTCTCTGGATGCGGGCCAATGCGTTGGTATTTATCCCTTTACTCTCGGAAAACAGGGATATAAGTGGCTTATGGTCAGTTTCCAATTCCAATTTTAGCCCAAACAGGTATTGATGCATTTTCTTTACTCCATCGACACATGCCAATGCTTCTTTTTCAATCATGCTGTCGGCTCTCTCAGCCTTAGAAGACTCTTGGATGCATAAGCAACCGATTGCAGTTTCCCGAAATCATTATCTTGTTGCAATACACACCCGACGCCATATGACGAAGCATCACATGCTAGTACCAAACGCTTACATGCATCATACAACACAAGCAATTTGTTTGACATTACAATTTTCTCGCTTTTACAAAGGCATTTTCTTGGCTTTTGCCCCAAATCCATTCACCCCCTTTTCGTAGTAAGACATGCAGTGGTTCTAGCAGGGTGCTGAGATCTGGTAAGAAGTTAACAAAGTAGTTGAAGAGTTCCAGAAATGACCGCAGCTCCGTGACGTTCTGTGGCCTCAGTACGTTATCGATTGCCTCTGTCTTCGTGTTGGTGGGCCTGATGACATCCACCGCAATCCTCCTTCCCAAGAACTCCACTTCAGGCTCCAGGAAAACGCATTTCGAGCATTTTAAACTGAGCCCCACGTGGTTGAGTCAACTAATAACCTCCTCCACGTTCTGCAGGTGCTCAACTGTGTTCCGACCTGTGACCAAGATGTCGTCCTGGAAGAGCACGGTGTGCGGGACCGACTTCAGTAAACGTTCCACGTTTCTCTGGAATATCGCCGCCGCTGATCGGATTCCAAACGGGCATCTGTTATAAACAAAAAGACCTTTGTGCGTGTTGATGCAGGTGAGGGCCTTCGATGACTCCTCCAGTTCCTTCATCATCCAGGCTGAAGTCAGATCCAGCTTCGTGAACGTCTTTCCTCCCGCCAGCGTTGCAAAGAGGTAGAAACATAGAAACAGAGAAAATACGTGCAGGAGTAGGCCATTCGGCCCTTCGAGCCTGCACCACCATTCAATAAGATCATGGCTGATCCTTCACCTCAGTACCCCTTTCCAGCTTTCTCTCCATACACCTTGATCCCTTTAGCCGTAAGGGCCATATCTAACTCCCTCTTGAATATATCCAATGAACTGGCATCAACAACTCTCTGTGGCAGAGAACTCTCTGAGTGAAGAAGTTTCACCTCATCTCAGTCCTAAATGGCCTACCCCTTATCCTAAAACTGTGTACCCTGGTTCTGGACTTCCCCAACATCGGGAACAGTCTTCCCGCATCTAACCTGTCCCGTCCCGTCAGAATCTTATACGTTTCTATGAGATCCCCTCTCACACTTCTAAACTCCAGTGTATAAAGGCCCAGTTGATCCAGTCTCTCCTCATATGTCAACCAGCCATCCCGGGAATCAGTCTGGTGAACCTTCACTGCACTCCCTCAATAGCAAGAACGTCCTTCCTCAGATTAGGAGACCAAAACTGAACACAATATTCTAGGTAAGAACTCACCAAGGTCCTGTACAATTGCATTAAGACCTCCCTGCTCCTATACTCAAATCCCCTAGCTATGAAGGCCAACATGCCATTTTCCTTCTTCACTGCCTGCTGCACCTGCATGCCAACTTTCAATGACTGATGAACCATGACACCCAGGTCTCCTTTTCCTAATCTGCCGCCATTCAGATAATATTCTGCCTTCGTGTTTTTGCCACCAAAGTGGATAACCTCACATTTATCCACATTATACTGCATCTGCCATGCATTTGCCCACTCCCTAACCTGTCCAAGTTGTAAATTTTCCCTCAATCTGGTTCAGCAAAATTACTGAAACGAATACTGTTTGTGCTTTAAACAAAGCAAGCTTTTATTTAAAAAGCAAATCCCGATCGGGGACCTTATCAGACAGAAGGAATGCTTCCTGATAGATCGCACCCACTTCCTACGGACAAAATGACGTTACATTGTAAAGGGACGACGGTTATACATTTTCGGCAAAAGATAACAAGATAGGGCTAGAGTGACATCCTAGTTCAGCCTATCCCTTTTGATCCCTCTTTCCCTTTGTCCACTCATAAGCCGACCTAAGTATGGTCTGATTTTAAACAAAGACCTTCTGTTAATGTTTCAGGTTAATAACATGATTTAATAAGACCTTGAGGTTTTTCTGCAAGCTGTGGGTTTTGTTTCAATATGTGTTAGTGTTGTAACATTTCGCAGTCTCGAGTCTGAGATGTCATGGCTATTCTTCCATGAATTCTTTGTTAGCTTATACTGTCCCTATACAATTCCCACGTTCTCAACTTCAATGTCTCTATACATTTTTAAACATTCACAAAGTCAGCCTGCAGCCTCTTAGCATCCTCCTCACAGCTCACACCGCCATCCAGTTTAGTGTCATCAGCAAACTTGGAGATATTACACTCTATTCCTTCATCCAAATCATTGTAAAGAGCTGGGGTCCAGGCACTGAGCCCTGCGGCACTCCACTAGTCACTGCCTCCCATTCCGAAAAGGACCCGTTTATCCTTACTCTCTGCTTCCTGTCTGCCAACCAATTCTCTGTCCATGCCAGTACATTACCCCCAATACCATGTGCTTTAATTTTGCACACCAATCTCTTATGTGGGACCATGTCAAAGGCCTTTTGAAAGTCCAAATACACCACATCCACTGGTTCTCCCTTGTCCACTCTACTGGTGAAATCCTCAAAAAATTCCAGAAGATTTGTCAAGCACAATTTCCCTTTCATAAATCCATGCGGAATTGGACCGATCCTGTCACTGCTTTCCAAGTGCACTGCTATTTCATCCTTAATGATTGATTCCAACATTTTCCCCACGACTGATGTCAGGCTAACTGGTCTATAATTACCCGTTTTTTCTCTCCCTCCTTTTTTAAAAAGTGGTGTTACATTAGCTACCCTCCAGTCCATAGGAACTGATCCAGGGTCGATAGACTGTCGTCGGCTTTTGATAGTGGGTATTGGACCTGCAGGGAGAAATGATAGATAGTTACTTTGTAATCACCACAGATTCTGATGGTGCCGTCTCCCTTGAGGACTGGGACAATAGGACTGGCCCACTCGCTGAACTCGATCGGTGAAATGATGCGCTCTCTTTGCAGCCGGTCTAGTTTGATCTCTACCCTTTCTCTCATCATGTACGGTATTGCTCTTGCCTTGTGATGGATGGGTTGCGCCCCCAGAATTAGGTGGATCTGCACTTTTGCTCCTTGGAATTTCCCGGTGCCTGGTTCGAACAGCGAAGGGAACTTGTTTAAGACCTGGGCACACGAAGTGTCGTCAGCGGGCGTATCTTTCCCAGCCAGCTCCTGCCGAGCAGCGTGGGGCCATCGCCCGGTACCACCCACAGTGGTAGCTTGTGCACCGCTCCATCGTAGGAGACCTTTATGGTAGCACTGCCAATTACAGGAATCAGTTCTTTAGTGTAAGTTCGAAGTTTCGTGCGAACTGGAGTTAAGACTGGGCTTGAAGGCTTGTTGCACCACCTTTCGAAAGTCTTTTTGCCCATGATGGACGGGCTCGCACCCGTGTCCAGCTCCATTGAACCCAGGAGTCCATTTAGTTCAAGATTCAGCATTATCAGGGGACAATTCAAAAGAACATAAGAACATAAGAATTAGGAACAGGAGTAGGACATCTAGCCCCTCGAGCCTGCTCGGCCATTCAAAAAGATCATGGCTGATCTGGCCGTGGACTCAGTTCCGCTTACCCGCCCGCTCCCCATAACCCTTAATTCCTTTATTGGTTAAAATTCTATCGATCTGTGATTTGAATACATTCAATGAGCTAGCCTCAACTGCTTCCTTGGGCAGAGAATTCCACAGATTCACAACCCTCTGGGAGAAGAAATTCCTTCTCAACTCGGTTTTAAGTTGGCTCCCCCGTATTTTGAGGCTTTGCCCCCTAGTTCTCGTCTCCCTGACCAGTGGAAACAACCTCACTGCCTCTATCTTGTCTATACCTTTCATTATTTTGAATGTTTCTATAAGATCACCCCTCATCCTTCTGAACTCAATCTATCATCATAAGGTAACCCCCTCATCTCCGGAATCAGCCGAGTGAATCGTCTCTGTACCCCCTCCAAGGCTAGTATATCCTTCCTTAAGTAAGGTGACCAAAACTGCATGCAGTACTTCAGGTGCAGCCTCACCAATACCCTGTATAGTTGCAGCAGGACCTCCCTCTCGCAATGAAGGCCAACATTCCATTTGCCTTCCTGATTACCTGCTGCACCTGCAAACTAACTTTTTGGGATTCATGCACAAGGATCCCCAGGTCCCTCTGCACCGCAGCATGTTGTAATTTCTCCCCATTCAAATAATATTCCCTTTTACTGTTTTTTTTCCAAGGTGGATGACCTCACATTTTCCGACATTGTATTCCATCTGCCAAACCTTAGCCCATTCGCTTAACCTATCTAAATATCTTTGCAGCCTCTCTGTGTCCTCTACACAACCCGCTTTCCCACTAGCCTTTGTGACATCTGCAAATTTTGTTACACTACACTCTGTCCCCTCTTCCAGGTCATCTATGTATATTGTAAACAGTTGTGGTCCCAGCACCGATCCCTGTGGCACACCACTAACCACCGACTTCCAATCCGAAAAGGACCCATTTATCCCGACTCTCTGCTTTTTGTTAGCCAGCCAATTCTCTATCCATGCTAATACATTTCCTCCGACTCCGCGTACCTTTATCTTCTGCAATAACCTTTTGTGTGGCACCTTATCGAATGCATTTTGGAAATCTAAATACACCACATCCATCGGTACACCTCTATCCACCATGCTCGTTATATCCTCAAAGAATTCCAGTAAATTATTAAACATGATTTCCCCTTCATGAATCCATGTTGCGTCTGCTTGATTGCACTATTCCTATCTAGATGTCCCGCTATTTCTTCCTCAATGATAGCTTCAAGCATTTTCCCCACTACAAATGTTAAACTAACCGGCCTATAGTTACCTGCCTTTTGTCTGCCCCCTTTTTTAAACAGAGGCGTTACATTAGCTGCTTTCCAATCCGATGGTACCTCCCCAGAGTCCAGAGAATTTTGGTAGATTGTAACGAATGCATCTGCTATAACTTCCGCCATCTCTTTTAATAACCTGGGATGCATTTCATCAGGACCAGGGGACTTGTCTACTTTGAGTCCCATTAGCCTGTCCAGCACTACTCCCCTAGTGATCGTGATTGTCTCAAGGTCCTCCCTTCTCACATTCCCGTGACCAGCAATTTTTGGCATGATTTTTGTGTCTTCCACTCTGAAGACCGAAGCAAAATAATTGTTTAAGGTCTCAGCCATTTCCACATTTCCTATTGTTAAATCCCCCTTCTCATCTTCTAAGGGACCAACATTTACTTTAGTCACTCTCTTCCGTTTTATATATCGGTAAAAGCTTTTACTATCTGTTTTTATGTTTTGCGCAAGTTTACTTTCGTAATCTATCTTTCCTTTCTTTATTGCTTTTTAGTCATTCTTTGCTGGCGTTTAAAATTTTCCCAATCTTCTCGTTTTCCACGAATCTTGGCCACCTTATACGCATTGGTTTTTAATTTGTTACTCTCCTTTATTTCCTTTGGTTATCCATGGCTGGTTATCCCTTCTCTTACCACACTTCTTTTTCACTGGAATATATTTTTGTTGAGCACTATGAAAGAGCTCCTTAAAAGTCCTCCACTGTTCCTCAATTGTGCCACCATTTAGTCTGTGTTCCCAGTCTACTTTAGCCAACTCTGCCCTCATCCCACTGTAGTCCCCTTTGTTTAAGCATAGTATGCTCATTTGAGACACTACTTCCTCACCCTCAATCTGTATTACAAATTCAACCATACTGTGATCACTCATTCCGAGAGGATCTTTTACGAGGAGATCGGTTATTATTCCTGTCTCATTACACAGGACCAGATTTAAGATAGCTTGCTCCCTTGTAGGTTCTGTAACATACTGTTCTAAGAAACAATCCCGTATGCATTCAATAAATTCCTCCTCCAGGCTACCCCGTGCGATTTGATTTGACCAATCGATATGTAGGTTAAAATCCCGCATGATTACTGCCGTTCCTTTTTCACATGCCTCCATTATTCCCTTGATTATTGTCCGCCCCACCATGAAGTTATTATTTGGGGGCCTATAAACTACGCCCACCAGTGACTTTTTCCCCTTACTATCTCTAATCTCCACCCACAATGATTCAACATTTTGTTCATTAGAGCCAATATTATCTCTCACAACTACCCTGATATCATCCTTTATTAACAGAACTACCCCACTTCCTTTCCCTTCTTGTCTATCCTTCCGAATTGTCAGATATCCCTGTATATTTAATTCCCTGCAACCATGTTTCTGTAATGGCCACCAAATCATACCCATTTTAATGATTTGTGCCGTCAACTCATTTACTTTAATTCGTAATGAATGTGTGCACCCCATGTTCCTCTGCCTCCTCTATCTGAGGCTCTGGTTTGTCGTGATCCTTCGCGGATCTGTCCTCCTCTGCAACATGGTTTAACAGGTTGAACAGGCTTTGCAGCTCGCCTGCACACTCGTTGGAGTTGTCCAATTTTTCCACAACCCTTTCAAACATACACATTGAATTGGCATGAATGGAAGCGATGATCATCCCCACAGCGCCAACAAGGTGTTAATGGCCTTGCATTCATCACCCTTGATGCTGGGCTCTGAGTCATAGAAACATAGAAACATAGAAAATAGGTGCAGGAGTAGGCCATTTGGCCCTTCGAGCCTGCACCACCATTCAATAAGATCATGGCTGATCATTCCCTCAGTACCCCTTTCCTGCTTTCTCGCCATACCCCTTGATCCCCATAGCCGCAAGGGCCATATCTAACTCACTCTTGAATATATCCAATGAACTGGCATCAACAATGCTCTGCGGCAGGGAATTCCACAGGTTTACAACTCTCTGAGTGAAGAAGTTTCTCTTCATCTCAGTCCTAAATGGCATACCCCTTATCCTAAGACTATGTCCCCTGGTTCTGGACTTTCCCAACTTCGGGAACATTCTTCCCATATCTAACCTGTCCAGTCTTATAAGAATCTTATACGTTTCTATGAGATCTCTTCTCATCCTTCTAAACTCCAGTGAATAAAGGCCCAGTTAATCCAGTCTCTCCTCATATGACAGTCCAGGAATCAGTCTGGTGAACCTTCGCTGCACTCCCTCAATAGCAAGAACGTCCTTCCTCAGATTAGGATTGTAGGGGGTTTGTGCTCTGCCCAATTACGGGTGCCTTTGGTGGCTGTTGGTGTAGTAAGCCTCACTATCCCTTCTAAGGGATAGTCCAGCAACTTATGGCTCGCTGACCACTAAACTGGCGGTTGCGAAGCGCCCTAACACCCCTGTCTGGTTCTAAGCTCAGAATTTTGGTGGATTATGAGCTTCCACAAGGGAAAACAAAAACACTCAGAGACAAGAGGTCCTTGGAACAAAAAAAACGGGTAAGTCCAATTTATTAACCACGGTAAGTTTCCAACAAGGTCAACCTTCATCAAAACATATATCAGACACACACTTATAAACTATGAAAATCTATGGGAAGAAATGGACACAACGAAAACCTTACACAATTTTACCTTTACAAGACATTTCTAACACCACCCCCACCCCGCTTTTTACCTGACTAACCTAGGCTGACAGTTGGGAAAAGAAAACCCCAGGATAATACTTACGATCCCTTTTTGATAGTTATTCCTTTTAGCCTTAGGATGGTTGGTTTACGGGGTAGCTGGAGTGAATGTTGCCTCTCCCAGTTATTTCGGTCTCTGGTTCCTCAGCTGGTTGACCTCGGAGCGTTGTTCGGTGTGCGGCTCGGCTTCTTGAGACAATGTTGGGCCTCTTGGTAGTTGGGTTGTATATTTTGCACACAAGTCAAGTCCAGGGCCCCTTTCAATGGTAGGTTTCCCAGCCGGTAACAGTCCGTCTCCGTTCTCCCTCGGTTTCTGTCAGTCTGTGACTGCTACTGCTTCTCGACTCCTTCTCCTACTGCTCCAGCAGCTTCTCTCCTTCCTCACTGCTCCAGTGGCTTCCTCTCAGTTCTCCCAGTGGTTCTCTAGGTCCTATATTTGTATCCAATTGTGTAAGTTTGGGCAGGGAGATAGCTTTGAATGTTTAATCAGAAGATGTTCATAATTTGATTAGGGGTGAGTCATATTTTCAAACTGGGCCGGGTAGTCCCCATTGGTTGAGGATTTCCCCGCTTCAGGCCCGACTCGACCCCTGATTGGCCTGCCAGAATGCACTTTTCCCCCATTGATCAGTGCCCCTGTCTCGCTTGTGAGCCAGACTCCACAATGTAATCAGAAGTGTCACAGGTACAGATAGGTGTGTGGACAGGGGTATTATTTCAGTGCACATTGGTGCCTCAACGTCTGCTGGTCCATTGACTCTCAGGACTGTTACAATCACCGCAGTGATCTCAGAACTATTGTCCACTGTCCATATTAATTGGTAGATAATGGTCCACATTCAGGATTTGATTAGGGGTAAGTCATATTTTCAAACTGGGCCGGGTAGTCCCCATTGGTTGTGAATTTCCCCACTTCAGGCCCGACTCGACCCCTGATTGTCCTGCAAGAATGCACTTTTCCCCAATTGGCCGGTGCCTCTGTCTCGCTTGTGAGCCAGACTCCACAATGTCTGCATCCAAACACGCATTTCCCAGCCTGGCTGGTTTGAGGATTTTACTTGGCCATATATATTCATTTAAATTGTATAGAACGATCCCATTTAGTGTTCTTGTCCTTAGGGTGTTCCAATAAAATGCGGCCGTGGATTATCCAACCTTACAGGAGACCAAAGCTCAACACAATATTCCAGGTGAGGCCTTACTAAGGCCCTGTACAACTGCTGTAAGACCTCCCTGCACCGATACTCAAATCCCCTAGCTATGAAGGCCAACATACCATTTGCCTTCTTCTCCGCCTGCTGTACCTGCATGCCAACTTTCAATGAATGATGAACCATGACACCCAGGTTTCATTGCACCTCCCCTTTTCCTAACCTGACGCCATTCAGATAATATTCTACCTTCGTGTTTTTTCCACCAAAGTGGATAACCTCACATTTATCCACATTATACTGCATCTGCCATGCATTTTCCCACTCACCTAACCTCTCCAAGTCACACTGCAGCATCTTAGCGTCCTCCTCACAGCTCACACCGCCACCCAGTTTAGTGTCATCTGCAAACTTGGAGATATTACCCTCAATTCCTTCATATAAATCGTTAATCTATATTGTGAAGAGCACTGAGCCCTGCGGCACTCCACTAGTCACTGCCTGCCATTCTGAAAAGGACCCGTTTATCCTGACTCTCTGCTTCCTGTCTGCCAACCCATTCTCTATCCACGTCAGTACATTACCCCCAATACCATGCGCTTTGATTTTGCACAGCAATCTCTTGTGCGGGACCTTGTCAAAAGTCCAAATATACCACTGGTTCTCCCTTGTACACTCTGCTAGTTACCTCATCAAAATATTCCAGAAGATTTGTCAAGCATGATTTCCCTTTCATAAATCCATGCTGAAATGGACCGATCCTGTCACTGCTTTCTAAATGCGTTGCTATTTCATCCTTAATGATTGATTCCAACATTTTCTCCACTACTGATGCCAGGCTAACCGATCTATAATTAACCGTTTTCTCTCTCCTTCCTTTTTTAAAAAGTGTTGTTACATTAGCTACCCTCTAGTCCATAGGAACTGATCCAGATTCGATAGACTGTTGGAAAATTATCACCAATGCATCCACCATTTCTAGGGCCACTTCGTTAAGTATTCTGGGATGCAGACTATCAGGCCCCGGAGATTTATCGGCCTTCAATCCCATCAATTTCCTGAACACAATTTCCCACCTAATAAGGATATCTTTCAGTTCCTCCTTCTCACTAGACCCACTGTCCCCTAATACATTCGGAAGGTTATTTGTGTCTTCCTTCGTGAAGACAGAACCGAAGTATTTGTTCAATTGGTCTGCCATTTCTTTCTTCCCCATTATAAATTCACCTGAATCTGACTGCAAGGGACCTACGTTTGTCTTCAGTAATCTTTATCTCTTCACATATTTATAGAAGCTTTTGCAGTCAGTTTTTATGTTCCCTGCAAGCTTCCTCTCGTACTCTATTTTCCCCCTCTTAATTAAACCCTTAGTCCTCCTCTGTTGAATTCTAAATTTCTCCCAGTCCTCAGGTTTGTTGCTTTTTCTAGCCAATTTATATGCCTCTTCCTTGGTTTTAACACTATCCTTAAATTCCCTTGTTAGCCATGGGTCAGCCACCTTCCCCGTTTTATTTTTACTCCAGACAGGGATGTACAATTGCTGAAGTTCATCCATGTGACCTTTAAATGTCTGCCATTGCTTTTCCACCATCAACCCTTTAAGTATCCTTTGCCAGTCTATTCGAGCCAAATCACCCCTCATATCATCGAAGTTACCTTTCCTTAAATTCAGGACCCTAGTTTCTGAATTAACTGTGTCACTCTCCATCTTAATAAAGAATTCTACCATATTATGTTCACTCTTCCCCAAAGGGCCTCGCACAAAAAGATTGCTAATAAGTCCCTTCCCATTACACATCACCCAGTCTAGGATGGCCAGCTCTCTCGTTGGTTCCTCGACATATTGGTCTCGAAAACCATCCCTAATACACTCCAGGAAATCCTCCTCCACCGCATTGCTACCAGTTTGGTTAACCCAATCAATATGAAGATTAAAGTCGCCCATGATAACTGCTGTTCCTTTATTGCACACATCTCTTATTTCTTGTTTGATGTTGTCCCCTGCGGATGTGCAGCTGCAGGTATGTGTGATCTGCCCTGTACGTTACAATTCAAAAACAACATCACTTTGTTCACATTACTTGTAGCAGCACTTGTGTGCTGAGAGATTTGCTTCGTATTGTCACTGGTGGCAATGAACACCTGGGCTATCGCTATGGCCTTACTCAAGGTTGGGGTCTCTACAGTCAAAAGCTTGCGAAGTATGGTTTCGTGTCCAATGCCAAGTACTAAAAAGTCTCTGAGCATGTGCTCCAAATGTCCTTCAAATTCGCAATGTTCTGCAAGGCGTCTTAGCTCAGCGACATAACTCACCACTTCCTGGCCTTCAGACCTTTTGTAGGTGTAGAACCGGTACCTCACCATCAGAACGCTTTCCTTTGGCGTCAAATGCTCTCGGGCCAGTGTGCACAAATTGCCGTACGATTTCTCTGTGGGTTTTGCTGAAGTGAGAAGATTCTTCATGAAGCCATACGTTGGTGCCCCACAGATGGTTAGGAGGATCGCCCTTCGTTTGGCAGTGCTCTCTTCCCCATCTAGCTCGTTGGCCATGAAGTATTGGTTGAGTCGCTCCACAAAAGTTTCCCAATCATCACCCTCTGAAAATTTCTCCAGGATGCATCTTTGGGTTCGCTATCTGTATCTCGTCACCAGTTGTTGATAATGGAGAAAGAGCCAGACTGAACACTGTGAGCTCAAAGTAAAGTGTGACCTTAGTCTTTTATTGCAGGTCTCCAGAGTGCCTCTCCAACCTGTGAAGCCTTCTTAAATACCTGTGCTCTCAAGGGATTATGGGATCTCTTGGGACTCCAGGGGACGAGCCCTCTGGTGGCTGTACAGAGTAAATACAAGTCTACATATATAACAGTTTCCTTGCAGTTCAAAGAAAGACACATTAACAAGGCGATAGTGACAGTCTAGTCGTTGAAACCTCAACGGTAGGCCACTAAGTCACCGCGGCGCTTATCTCTTGCTGTGTTCTATTGACCGGAGTCCTTCCTCAGTTTAGTCTGTGATCACACTATCCCTAAAGTCGAATAACTGTTATTTATACCCTTTTCCTCCCATACAAATGTTATCAGAGTCTGCAGCTGTCTCGGGCTTAAAATAGATCATTCTAACCCTCACCCTCTCACCCTCAATGTGATATGAAGTGCTTCCCTAAGACCTTCTCAAAGGACTGTGTCACAAAATTAATTAATCAGCTTGGATGGACAAAATGTGACTTTTTACTAATTCATAATTATTTTGCCTTCGTCATTGGGCTTCTCAATGAAGGTCTTGCAGCAAGGTCAAAGAAGAATGTTTCCATCAGCCTAGACACATTTCGGTCGCTTTTATCACATCCAAATTAAACATGACCATCAGCAATAAAGTAAAGCAACATCCACTGAACTTTTTTCCAGCAGTCCCACTCATAATGGTCCAGCATCTGCACCACAGCCGTGGTGTGCAGCGCTGCAGCACTCGGAGCCCTTCTCCCTGCCGCTCGACTCACGGCCAGGTCAGGCCTGCTTTTTGCGAGCGGTCCTTCTGGCGGGCAGTAGGCCGATCTGAGGCCAGCATCACTGACCAAAATGGGCAATTTGCAGCATCCGGCATGGGCAGGTGGCATGACCTCATGCCAGCCGACCTCTGCGAGACCAATCTTGCGCCGGGCGGAATCTGGACAGAAAATGGGTGTTTCCGGAGGAATCGCCCAGAAAACATACATTTCCAGCAGATCCTTGGTGGCTGCGGGCACAACCTGCACCAAATTCGGCTCCTATGATGCTGTATATTATATCAAATAACAAATTATGGAGTGAGTTACAATACAGTAAATTAACTTGCAGTTGCAATATTTTGGAATCAATTACCTGGTCCCAGTGCAGTGCCAGAGGGATTGCAATGCATTGTGCCAATAGCACTGAAATAGCACAGAGAGTGATTTGGCACGGTCATTTTATTTTAATACAGATCCTATGTTCCCTGCACAGATTGGCTGAGGTTCAGGGAGTACACTGCCATTGGATGCGATCTTCTGCAGGTCACCTGCTGCATAGAAATGAAGATGGATGAGCTGCACGTTGAAAAATGAAAGTTTCATGATACCAATTGAATAGGAGTGACAGAAACAGCTCAGCTGTTTTTGAGGATTCTGCTCTGGAGGTGCAGTAAAAGAGGGTTGTCGTCTTTGTAGTTGAAGGGGCCCCTCTAATTGAATCCACCGTAAGGAATGACTAGCTTGATGTGGCAAAAGGAGTGTATGCAGTTTCTCACATCTGTAAGTAATGGGATGAGACATTTTCTGGAGTCAGGAATGTTGCCATGGGAGAATATCCACCAAAGCAAAATACTGCGGATGATGGAATCTGAAATATAAACAGGAAATGCTGGAAATCTCAGCAGGTCAAGCAACATCTGTGGAGAGAGACACAGTTAACGTTTCAGGTCTGTGACACTTCGCCAGAACTGGAAAAGTTAGACATATAACTGATTCTTAAGGGGCAGGGGAAGAGGGAGGACAGCAAAGAACAAAAGAGAAGGTCTGTGATAGGGTGGAAGGCAGAAGAGATTAAGAGACAAAAGTAATGATGGGCAAAAATGAATATCCCCGTCCTCAATGATGGCGGAGTCCAGCACGCAAGTGCAAAAGACAAGGCTGAAGTGGTTGCAACCATCTTCAGCCAGAAGTGCCGAGTGGATGATTCATATCGGCCTCCTCCTGATGTCCCCACTATCACAGAAGCCAGTCTTCAGCCAATTAGACTCATTCCACGTGATATCAAGAAATGGCTAAGTGCACTGGATACAGCAAAGGCTATGGGCCCCGACAACATCCCGGCTGTTGTGCTGAGGACTTGTGCTCCAGAACTAGCTGCGCCTCTAGCCAAGCTGTTATAAGAACATAAGAACATAAGAAATAGGAACAGGAGTAGGTCATACGGCCCCTCGAGCCAGTTCCAGTACAGATAAAATACAGGCATCTACCCGACAATGTGGAAACCTGCCCAGCTATGTCCTGTCCACAAAAAGGAGGACAAATCCAATCCGGCCAATTATCGCCCCATCAGTCTACTCGCAATCATCAGCAAAGTGATGGAAGGTGTTGTTGACAGTGCTATCACGTGGCACTTATTCACCAATAACAGCTCACCGATGTTCAGTTTGGGTTCTGCCAGGACCACTCGGCTCCAGACCTCATTACAGCCTTGGTCCAAAATGGACAAAAGAGCTGAATTCAAGGTAAGGTGGGAGTGACTGCCTTCAACATCAAGGCAGCATGTGACTGAGTGTGGCATCAAGGAGCCCTAGTAAAATTGAAGTCAATGGGAATCAGGGAGGAAAACTCGCCACTGGCTGGAGTCATACCTAGCACAAAGGAAGACGGTTATGGTTGTTTTAGGTCAATCATCCTAGTCCCAGAAAATTGCTGAAGAAGTTCCTTAAGGCGGTGTCCTAGGCCTAAACATCTTCAGCTGCTTCATCAATGACTTTCCCTCCATCATAAGGTCAGAAGTGGGGATGTTCGTTAATGTTTGCACAGTGTTCAGTTCCATTCACAGCTCCTCAGAAAATGAAGCAGTCCATGCCGGAATGCAGCAAGATCGAGATGACATTCAGGCTTGGGCTGATAAGTGGCAAGCAACTTTCGCGCCACAGAAGTGCCAGGCAATGACCTTCTGGAAGAAGCGAGAGTCTGACCACCTCCCTCTGATATTCAACGGCATTAGCATCGCCGAATCCCCCACCATCAACATCCTGGGGGTCACCATTGACCAGAAACTTAACTGGACCAGCCAAATAAATATTGTGGCAACAAGAGCAGGTCAGAGGCTGGATATTCTGCAGTGAGTGTCTCACCTCTTGACTCCCCAAAGCCTTTCCAGCATCTACAAGGCACAAGTCAGGAGTGTGATGGAATATTCTCCACTTGCCTGGATGAGTGCAGCTCCAACAACACTCAAGAAGCTTGAAACACAAAGGGCCCAGTTAACTCTCAAGCTACTAATCTTGAATGTTGACATAGGTTTGGCCTCAACCTCTAACCCTGGAAGTGAATTTCACAGCCTCACAACTCACTTGCGTAAAGGAATTTCTCTTGTCCTCTGTTCTAAGGGCTAGAAATTCCGTTGAGCCCCGTTCGGGACAATAACTTTTGAGAAGTGAGAAAAGTATCGCCAGGTGATAATCCTTTTTTCATCCTGGGAATATCAGCTTTAGCGCTCCAAGAGGGAAGTTGAGCACGAAATCAAAGGCTACCACTTCTCTTAGAGCACTAAAGTGTGTGAGAGGGGTGGTGGCAGAGCATTGAAGAATGTTCAGTGCAGTGCTGCCAGCATCAACGGCCTCTTCCCTCACTTAAAGAGAAGAGCCAATGCTGGGTTGTTAGATTCTGCCTTTTATTCCTGTGGAGCCAGGGGACCTGTGTGACTTCCACTGTAGCCCCAAGCACTCTGCGAGAGTGGGGGCAGAGGAATCGTGCAGCAATGAGCCGTCAAGAACAATCGGCAGGCATCAAACTGGTGTGAAGAATAAAGTTTACTCTCCCTGACCATCACTGCCTTGAAATATTGCCCCCCAAACGGCCAGCCGAGGCGACAACTCCTCCTGTTGCTGCCATTGTTGACGTCTGCCGATGCAGCAGGGAGTGGGAGTGAATATCACATCCGGGACGGTAACAGGGCCCTGTGCACCGGATTATGTCACAATTGACGGGGTGCAATAAAACGAGGCACCAGCGCAAAATCACCAGGGAAGTTCGCGGGAATCAGTGAATTTGCCGCGTTTGGTGGTGGGTCGAGTGGGAAAATGTGTTTTTTTTTACAGCAGGTTGGGACTCTGCTGTCAATCCGCCGCCACGCAGCTTTCCCAAATGTTGGGTCTGTGAGTGCTGAGCAGACCCGACATGCAGTGGTGGGGGAGGGAATTATTTGCTTGTTTGGAAGTCCTTAACAGTGATATTTTACTCACCATTTAAATTTACTAGGTTGACCACAGATCTCACGCTGCTCCTGGTCCCGTTTGTTCATCTGAAGTGGAAGTTGAGTGGCCGTTGAAACAGATGATTGGTGACAGCGTTAGAACTTGTATAAAACTCACAATTTACACCTGCACACTTTCCAAACCCAGAGGGGCAAAGTTGCCCCTTTTATCGACGGCTGTTCTAATGGGGCGCAAAATGGTTTCCATCTGGGCGCAGCGCAAAAATACTCCCCTGTGGAATTAGGCGGGGGTTTGCGGAGGCATTACAAGGTAGCGTCTCATTCCTGCCGGAAGCACCCTGCTGGGCTGCATGCAGCGATGGTGACGCCTTCACCGTGCACATCGCTCCCCTACAGCCCCGGAAGTTAAATTTCCCCATGCAACCTACCTTAGCGCCTGCTGATGACAACGACAGCTTCAGCTAGATGGAACAGTGCTATTTAAAGGCACCATCTTGAAAAATACTTTCTGTCAGCCATTACCTTTTTCTGCTTTCCAACAGATAGGCTGGTGGACCGATAGCAGCTACTTTTACCTCAAGGAGTCTTCTGCCTCCTAAATATTCCCCGATATAACTCATGCCAGTTCTGAACTGATGTGTATCTGTAAAGCATGCACTCCCATGTTCCGCCACCAGGGAGCGCATCCCCTGAAGTCCCAAGGGATCCCAGCATCCCTTGGAGCACTGCATATAAGCCGGCCCCTAATGCCTGTTCCTCACTCTAGAGTGTCTTAATAAAGACTGAGGTCACTGTTACTTTAACCTCCCTGTGTGCAGCCTCATCTGTGTTAGGAACACATTAACTGGCGACGAATATACGAATCCAACGCAAAGATGCAGCAAACTGTGGGCTTCCTGGAGAAGTTCTCGGAGAGTGAGGACTGGGAAACCTATGTCGAACGGCTAGACCAGTACTTTGTAGCCAATGAGCTGGACAGAGAAGGAAGCGCTGCAAAAAGGAGAGCGGTCCTCCTCACAGTCTGCGGGGCACTGACCTACAGCCTCATGAAGAATCTTCTGGCTCCGGTGAAACCCATAGATAAGTCGTACGAGGAGCTGTGTACACTGGTTTGGGAGCATCTTAACTTGAGGGAGAGCGTGCTGATGGCGAGGTATCGGTTCTACACATGCCAGCGATCTGAAGGTCAGGAAGTGGCAAGCTTCGTCGCCAAGCTAAGGCGACTTGCAGGACAATGTGAGTTTGATGGCTACCTGAAGCAAATGCTCAGAGACTTTTTTGTATTGGGCATTGGCCACGAGACCATGTTACGAAAACTTTTGACTGTAGAGACACTGACCCTCAATAAGGCCATTGCGATAGCACAGGCATTTATGTCCACCAGTGATAACACCAAACAAATCTCTCAGTACACAAGTGCTAGCAATGTTCATAAATTAATTGGAACTGTGTTTGCGAGCAGAAATGTACAGGGCAGAAATCACGAGTATGCAACTGCCAGCAGGTCTCAGGTAACCTAGATGACTCAGAGTCTGCAACAAAGGATGAATGCAAGGCAATTCACACCTTGTTGGTGTTGTGGAGGCTTCCATTCAGCCTATTCATGCCACTTCAACGGGTATGTTTGCAGGAGCTGTGGAACAATGGGGCTGCAAGCTCTGCAAAAACCTGCTAACTACCACGTGGCAGAGGAAGATCGGTCCATGGTGGATCAAAACAATTTTGAGCCTCAGAGAGAGGAGGCAGATGCTGAAATATACGGGGGTGCACACATTTTCGACGAAATGTCCACCTACAATGCTAACTGTAAAATTGAATGGCTTACCTATAGCCATGGAACTGGACACTGGCACTAGCCAATCCATCATGAGTAAAAAGATGTTTGAGAGACTGTGGTGCAACAAGGCACTCAGACCAGCCCTGAGCCTCATCCACACAAAACTGAGAATGTACATCAAAGAGCTTATCACTGTCCTGGGCAGCGCCATGGGCAAGGTCACCTACGAGGGCACGATGCACGAACTGCCACTCTGGATTGTCCTGGGCGTTGGCCCCACATTGCTTGGAAGGAGCTGGCTGGGCAAAATCTGCTGGAACTGGGATGACATCCGAGCGCTATCACATGTCGATGAGGCTTCATGTGCCCAGGTTCTTAACAAATTTCCTTCCCTTTTTGAGCCAGACATTGGAAACTTTTCCGGGGCAAAGGTGCCGATCCACTTGGTCGCAGAGGCACGACCCATTCACCACAAGGCGCGAGCGGTACCTCACATGATGAGGGAGAGAGTGGAAATCGAGCTGGACAGGCTGCAACGCGAGGGCATCATCTCCCTAGTGGAATTCAGCGAGTGGGCCAGCCCCATTGCTCCAATACTCAAACATGATGGCACGGTCAGGATTTGCGGCGAATTTAAAGTAACTATTATTCGTTTCTCACTACAGGACTAATATCCGCTACTTAAGGCAGACGACCTATTTGCGACGCTGGCAGGAGGCAAGACGTTCACCAAGCTTGACCTGACTTCGGCCTACATGACACAGGAGCTGGAGGAGTCTTCGAAGGGCCTCACCTGCATCAACACGCACAAGAGACTGTTCACCGACAACAGGTGCCCATTCCGAATTCGGTCGGCTGCAGCGATCTTCCAGAGAAACATGGAGAGCCTACTCAAGTCGGTACCATGCACGGTAGTTTTTCAGGACGACATATTGGTCACGGGTCGGGACACCGTCGAGCACCTACAAAACCTGGAGGAGTTCCTCCAGCGCCTAGGGCTGTGGCTGAAGAGGTCAAAATGCGTCTTCATGGCAACAGTCGTGGAGTGTTTGGGGAGAAAGATCATGGCGGACAGCGTTAGGCCCACAGACACCAAGACAGAGGCTATCAGGAACGCGCCCAGGCCACAGAACATCACAGAGCTGCGGTCGTTCCTGTGACTCCTCAACTATTTTGGTAACTTCCTACTGGGGTTAAGCACCCTCTTAGAGCTCCTACATGTGTTATTACGTAAAGGTGAGACCTGGGTATGGGGAAAAAACCAAGTAATTGCTTTTGAGAAAGCCAGAAACATTTTATGGTCCAACAAACTGCTTGTGTTGTATAACCCATGTAAAAGACTTGTGCTAGCATGTGATGCATCGTCGTATGGAGTCGGGTGTGTATTACAACAAGCTAACGTTGCGGGGAGGTTGCAAACTGTCGCCTATGCCTCCAGGAGCTTGTCTAAGGCCGAGAGGGCCAACAGCATGATTGAGAAAGAGGCATTCACGTGTGTGTTCAGGGTAAAGAAAATGCATCAGTACTTGTTTGGCCTCAAATTTGAGCTGGAAACCAATCACAAGCCCCTCATATCCCTGTTCGCCGAAAACAAGGGGATAAATACTAATGCCTCAGCCCGCATACAAAGGTGGGCACTTGCGCTATCAGCGTATAACTATACCATCCACCACAGGCCAGGCACCGAGAACTGTACAGAAGCTCTCAGTCAGCTACCATTGCCCACCACGGGGGTGGAAATGGCGCAGCTTGCAAACTTGTTGATGGTGGCGCAGCCCGCAGACTTGTTGATGGTCATGGAAGCGTTTGAAAATGATAAATCACTTGTCACGGCCCGCCAGATTAGGACTTGGACCAGCCAGGATTGTCTGCTGTCCCTCGTAAAAAACTGTGTACTGCATGGGAGCTGGGCCAGCATCCCCGTTGAAATGCAAGAGCCAATCAAGCCGTTCCAGCGGCGAAAGGATGAGCTGTCCATTCAGGCAGACTGCCTGTTGTGGGGTAACCGCTTAGTGCTACCAAAACGGGCAGGGAGACATTCATCTCAGATCTCCACAGCACACACCCGGGTATAGTAATGATGAAAGCGATAGCCAAATCCCACGTGTGGTGGCCCGGTATCGACTCTGACTTAGAGTCCTGTGTACGGCAATGCAGCGTGTGTGCTCAGTTGAGCAATGCGCCCAGAGAGGCACCACTAAGTTTGTGGTCCTGGCCCTCCAGACCATGGTCGAGAATCCATGTCGAATTTGTGGGCCCGTTTCTCGGTAAAATGTTCCTGGTGGTGGTGGATGCTTTTTCAAAATGGATTGAATGTGAAATAATGTTGGGAAGCACCGCCACCGCCACCTTTGAAAGCCTGAAGGCCATGTTTGCCACTCACGGCCTGCCTGACATACTGGTCAGTGACAACGGGCCATGTTTCACCAGTGCCAAATTTAAAGAATTCATGACCCACAATGGGATCAAACATGTCACCTCGGCCCCATTTAAACCAGCCTCCAATGGGCAGGCAGAGCGGGCAGTACAAATAATCAAACAGAGCCTGAAACGAGTCACAGAAGGCTCACTCCAAACCCGCCTGTTCCGAGTACTGCTCAGCTACCGCACGAGACCCCACTCGCTCACAGAGGTGCCCCCGGCTGGGCTACTTATGTAAAGGACACATAAAACCAGACTCTCGCTGGTTCACCCCAACCTGCATGATCAGGTAGAGAGCAGATGGCAGCAACAAAATGTAAATGGTGGTCACGCCACTGTGTCACGGGAAATTGATCTGAATGACCCTGTGTATGTGCTAAACTATGGACATGGTCCCAAGTGGATCGCGGGCACGGTGATAGCTAAAGAAGAGAGTAGGGTGTTTGTAGTCAAACTAGACAATGGACAAATTTGTAGAAAGCACCTCGACCAAACAAGGCTGCGGTTCACAGACTGCCCTGAACAACCCACAGCAGACACCACCTTTTTCGAGCCCACAACACACACCCAAAGGATCAACGACATCACCCCGGACCAGGAAATTGAACCCATCACGCCTAACAGCCCAGCAAGGCCAGGCTCACCTAGCAGCCCTGCAGGGCCAACAATATGCCAGCCCAGCGAGGGCACAGCCAACATACCATTTGTACCGAGGCGGTCCACCAGGGAAAGAAAGGCTCCCGACCGCCTCACCTTGTAAATAGTTTTCACTTTGACTTTGCGGGGGAGTGATGTAGTGTATCTGCAAAGCATGCACTCCCATGTTCCGCCATTAGGGAGTGCATCCCCTGAAGTCCCAAGGGATCCCAGCATCCCTTGGGAGCACTGTATGTAAGTCGGCCTGTTCCTCACTCTGGAGTGTCTTAATAAAGACTGAGGTCACTGTTACTTTAACGTCCCTGTGTGCAGTCTCATCTGTGTTCGAAATACAATATGAATTTACAACATTTCTGTCGCTTCATGGGGACTGTGCTGGCACTCAACTTCCAACTCCAATGTTACCATCGGAGGATGCTTAGGCGAAGACAAATGCGGAGACAATTGCAGAGCAAAAGGCATAGAGAGAGGGAGAGAGAAAGGAAAAGACAAGGAGAAAGGCTCATGGAGAGGCCCAGGGAGCAAGGCACAGTGAGAGGGGCAGGGAGTAGTAAAGGGAGAGGCACAGACAAAGACAGGCAGCAGAACATCATGAACCTGAGGCAGCAGGATATGGAGAACCACAGCAATATGGTGCCAGACGATGAAGGTGCCAAAAAGCGGGGAACAGAAGGCCTTACTCTCCCAGGTTATTCTGGCAGCAGTTCTCCTACATCAATTTCACTGAAAAGCAGTGTGTGCGAAGGCTGCGATTCAGCAAGGACTTGGTCGCAGAGCTCTGCCATCTTCTGCAACCAGACCTCGAGCCTCAGACCAGGCCAGGATGGCTCTCTCAGTGTCAGTCAAGGTCACCATCATGCTCAATTTCTATGCCAATGGACCTTTCCAGGGAGCAACAGGCGACATCTCCAACATCTCCCAGTTTGTTGTCCATTGCACCATCCGCGAGGTCACAGATGCTTTGTACAGAAGGGGGAAGGATTACATTTCCTTCCCCATGAGCAGAGAGAAGCAGCTCGAGTGTGCATGTGGCTTTGCCAGGATAGCGGGCTTCTCCATGGTGCAGGGTGACATTGACTGCACCCACATTGCTTTGAGGGCACTGCATCACAATCCTGAGATCTTCCGTAACCGCAAAGGCTACCACTCTCGAATGTGCAGTTGCTGTGCAACTACACACGCGGAATCCTTTCTGGCAATGCCTGCTATCCTGGCAGCAGCCACGATGCCTTCATTCTGCAGCAGACCGGTGTGCCAGCTCTGTTCCAGCCCCCAAATGAAGCTCACGGCTGGCTGCTCGAAGACAAGGGCTATACACCATCCACATGGTTCATGATTCCCCTCCACCACAACTCTTTTCATTGGAAACAATAAATAAACAATTAAATCAAGTGCTCCTTGATCTGGGGGACATTCCAAACATTTATGCAGGCCCTTTTTTGTTTGTTTTTTTTCTTTTTTTTTTGTATTTTTGTGGGGTTTTTTTGTGGGTTTTTTTGGGGGCTCAAAAATAAATATATACAAGCGCCCCCTATAAAAGGAGTGGGGGATACTAAAACCCGGCAATTAAAACAAATTAAACTTTAAAACAGATAAAATCAAATAAAAATTTGGTTGCCGGGGGTGACGATGCACTCCAGTCCCTCCGGCGCCCACCTCTCGTGGAAGGCCGCGAGCGTACCGGTGGACACCGCGTGCTCCATCTCCAAGGACACCCTGGCGCGGATGTAAGCATGGAAGAGAGACAGGCAGTCGGGCTGAACGACCCCCTCGACCGCCCGCTACCTGGACCGGCTGATGGCACCCTTGGCCGTGCTCAGGAGCAGTCCTACGAGCAGCATTCCGACCTGCCCGCTCCCCTCCGCACAGGGTGCCCAAAGATCAGGAGTGTGGGACTGAAGTGCAACCAGAAATTGAGGAGCAGCCCCTTTAAATAGTGGAAAAGGGGTTGCAACCTCGCACACTCCATAAAAACATGGAACACGGACTCTTCCAGACCGCAGAAATTGCAGGCGGCCTAGGAGCCCGTGAACCGACTTAAAAATTTGTTGCACGGGACTGCTCCGTGCACCACCCTCCAGGCCAAGTCCCCGATAAATAGTGGGAGGACTCCCGCGTAGAGTGCACTCCATTGGGGACCCCCGCCTCCTCCGGACGGCAAGGTGTCGCGCCATGGTGTGTCTGGACGGCGACGTTGAGAGTGTGCAGGAGCAGCCCGTACAGGAAACCCCTCCGCGCAGAACTGAAAGGCACAGAGGGGATTTCACCGAGGCGGCTCAAGTTGTGAGGCACCGGCTCCCGAGGGAGGTTCCGGGGTTTGGCGCCGATGAGGAATTCCGTCTGGACGGGGGTCAGTTCGGATGGGATCTCCCCACGTGCTTGAGCCTCCTCGACACACCTAACGGAGTCAGGGCCCAGCGCTGTTTTTAGCGACTTGATGGCATCGGCCGCGCGGCGGACGTCGGCCCAATTTAGGCACCGTGCCAGCACGTCTGGCGCCATCCAGCCCGTTCCTCCACCATCGAGCAGGTCCCTGACCATGGTCACCTCACCAGCCACAGCCCTCTCGTCCGCCTGCCACCTAAAACCTCAGTCGTGGAGGTACAGATTCCTGACCAGCGGCTCCTGCAGGATAGCAGGATAGCCGCCACTCCAGACGGTGGAGAGCTGCGCTTGGTGGAGGCTTTGTTCCAGACCCTGATGAGTTCCTGGTAAAAGACAGGCAGCCCCTGGACGGCGGTCCTGACGCCCCCCAGGCTCACAAACAGGAGCTGCGTGTCGTAGTTGAGGCTGTACTGCTGGCGGAAGAAATACGTCGCCAGCGCACGCCACCTCGGAGGGGGCTCGACGTAAAGGTATCTCTGCAGGGGCTGAAGACGGAAAGTCGCTAGCTGGGTGCTGATGCACACTAACGACTGACCGTCCTCCCTAAGCGGGAGACTCAAGACCGCAGCAGAGACCCAGTGCTTCCTGTTGTTCCAGAAGAAGTCTACCAGCTTCTTCTGTATCTTGGCGACAAAGTGACCAGCCGGTACCACAGCATAGCGACCACCAGCTGGTTTATGACTAGCGCTCGACCCCTGTAGGACAGCACTCGGAGCAGTCCTGTCCAGCGCCCTAGGCGAGCGGCGACCTTGGCCTCCAGCTCCTGCCAGTTCGCTGGCCAGGCTTCCTCGTCGGGGCTAAGGTAGACTCCCAGATAGAGGAGATGGGTCGTGCTCCAGGCAAAAGGCCTGAGCTCCTCCGGCAGGGAGTCCACCCGCCACTGACCCACCAGGATTCCAGAACATTTCGCTCAGTTGATCCTGGCGGAGGATGCGGCCGAGTAAATCGCGCCCCCCACCACATCCCCACCACTCCAGCCCAGCTTAAGTGAAATAATTACCTCATCATTGGATTCTGATTTGTAATTTATTTTACTTTCTTCCCATTTTGTTAATCCTCATACTGTTAACATTTGTAATTCATAGTGTAATGAACTATCTTGCTGTAGCATTAATAAGATGAACCAAATTGTGCTTCAGCAATAATAACCATAGTATTGAGAGATGTGTTTCTGACCACCATCCTATCATTTAGAATGGGGATGTGAGGAGTTACATTGTGAATGACTCCAAGGTGAACAAAATTCCCCCCACATTAAAACAAAGTAGCATTGATTTATACACAGTGATCAATACCATGAAGAATCCATAACCTAATCTTGAGGTTTAGGGCATAGTTATAAACTTTTAATGCTTCACTCCTGTGGTCTGCAAAATCATCCAAATCCCTTCTAAACACATTCTATGTATCAATTTTCTTTCAATAACGACCCAGAAATCATGGTCAGCTGTTTCCCATGGGCAATCGGGTAAAAACGTTTTAAAAATGCACACTTACTTTATCCTGGTGCACCCACGCGAGTTCCCGGTCCTGAGGCCTCCTCTGACTGCGCATCGCAGCGTGTGCACGTCAGGACACATGCAGGCCTGGAGCTGCAGTCACTGGGCCAATCAGGTAAAGGATGTTCTCAATCATAATGATCGGAATTCCATAAATTGGAGCTCCCATTATTATGAATGAGAAACAGCCCCAAAACACACAAAACCAATAATAAAAAATAGAAAAAATACACAACATATTTTTATTAATTTAAATTAAAGTTATTTATGCATTATTAAAAAAAATTCTGATTTTTAATAAAAAGTTTTTTTAATTAGGGTTTAAAATTAACTTATCTTAGTGGAGATGGTTTTTAACAATAAAATGTGTTTTTTAGAATTTTATTTTTAAATGTTTTTGTGTATTTTAAAACTACTATGCCTGTAAAAGTAGGCTATGTGCCTGCTTTTATCAGGCTCAAGAGTTTTGAGGACATTTGCTGGGCAAGATATGGGTAAATACCGCAATCTTGACCATGCAAATGTCCTCGTTCCCGAGATACGGAAGATTTGTCAAGCTCCAGCTTGACAGATCGGAAAAGCCAGTTTTCAGCGCATGTGCATTGTGCGCTGAAAACCGGCTTTTGCGATGCTTTTCCGGGTCTGTAGACACTGTACGGACCCGGGAGGACGAAATTTCTGCCCCAACACGTTTTAGTCCATTTTTCCACCAGACTTCTGCTGATTAGAATGATTGCACTTGGCTGACAATTATATTGTGTCATTCTGAGATTGTTATTTGAATTACTGTTTCAATAGACATTCACATTTAACTGTTCCCCAGGGAGAAGTTTGCTAGAATGGATTACATGTGGGAGGGAAGCAAAACTGGCAGGGTAGTTCCTTCACAACTGACTCAAATGCAGTTCCCTGTGGTTTAACCTTGATTGACACTGATGATGTATATCGTGACGCCCATTCCACCCTCCTGACTGTGACAGGGAGCATGGGTAGTAGGGGGGATAGCTTGAGTGGAGATAACAGTACATATGTTTGCAAAGCTCAAAAAGA
The DNA here is from genome assembly GCF_044704955.1 of Pristiophorus japonicus. Lineage (NCBI taxonomy): Eukaryota > Metazoa > Chordata > Chondrichthyes > Pristiophoridae > Pristiophorus > Pristiophorus japonicus. The sequence goes on from NC_091977.1 coordinate 359,101,415, forward strand.
AGTGAATTTTCAAATCATATTACTGATCGGGGAGCCTAGTCCTGAAATTTCTGGATGTCTGCAACACTGGTGCAAGTGCATCAGAGTGGAACTTTTATCTGCCATGCCAATAGCTTCACAAGGGCACTTCAGGGACTGCCATCATGAGCTGCCATCAGGAAGGGATGTGGATACGAGGCCCAGTGAAGGCCTGATAAAATCTTCTTTTCACATCTTATGTTCTCAAATCAGCAAGGAAGCCTCTTGAGGAAGGTAACTGATCCCCTCTGGATATTGATTACTTTATCTGAGAAGAGCTTTGGAGCTTAAAAGCCTCAGCAAGATTGATGAGCTCTCAGATCTACCTCCTTGAGATGTGGTGTGGTGCAAGGGGGGGTGGGGGCAAGAGGAAGGACAGAAGATTTAGTCAGGGTCCCCCTTATGGAATTTAAGAGTCCAGTGCAAACAGGTTGAAATGCTGGTGTAACCAAGTTCTGCAGCAAATTCCTGCCTTCCTGGAAAGAAAAGCCAAGCTTCCTGCCTTCTCCAGATCCAAGAATTTGAGGGTTATTTGAGGGGCCAGTTGTCCGAAAATTTGCTCTCAGGAACTGCCCATGTCCAGGGCACAAAATTCAAGAAAAATAGAGGAGACTCAACAAAATGGATCTTTGACTCCTTAACACTTGCAATTAATGGGGAGTTTGAAGAAACCAAACACTGGGGCTAATGCTTGCAGTCCCATGGACTGGAAGGCCTGCACGAATCCTGAGAACACACCAAAGAAAAAAAAGCCAAAATGGGTTTTTCTTGAACCCCCCTCCAGGATGATCTCAGGGCCTTCCAGCTAGTATACTGCCACATTAGCCAGAAAGACTGAAACTGCAACCAGCAGCAATCCTATCGACCTCTCCTGCTGAGGATTGCCAACCATCCTTGATCATTGGGTAGTCTCCTGGGCGCTGCTGCGAGCAACCGGTAGAAAAAAGGGAAGTAGAATCAATGGGCAGCACCAGTGCACCAATGAGAGGAAGCGATGCTTTGACGGGCTTGATGTGGAGGCCAGTGGGCATGGGGCAGTGGCAGGTTAGGCTGTGCTAGATCCTGTATGAGCACAGTAGGCGGTAAAGTTCCCGAACAGTAGCCAGTTTAGGTAAGCACTTGTACTAACTTTTCCCTTTTCCATTTGACTTTTCCCTCTTCATTAAATATTTTCCTAAGTCTGTGGGCCACTTATGAGTGAACTATGAGATCATTTTGGGGAATTAAGTGGTTGGAAACCACTGCTGGACTTTTTTTCTCCCCAGAATTCATTCTTTCCCTGTCACTTTTCTTTGAAATTGAGTGTGAAATGTTGTTTAATTTCCCACGATTCATCTTCCACTGTGTGTGTGTGTGTGTGTGTGTTTGGGTGTGTGTGTATGTGTGTGTGTGTGTGTGCGCATGTATGTGTTTGGGTGTGTGTGTGTTTATGTGTGTGTGTGTGTGTGTTTGGGTGGGTGTGTGTTTGGGTGGGTGTGTGTGTGTTTGGGGTAAAAAGACTTCTCTTCTTCAAGGTGGATTCCCTGATATAGGAATCGACACCCGCCTGTTAATGCGACCACGGAATCACTCAGACAAAACCTCGGTTCAACCGGTCTTTATTCAAGCTTGCAGGGGAAGAGTTCACAGATGAACCTTTGAAGAACAGAGGTTTCTACATCGACAGTTCTACATTTTCTGAGGTGTGTGACCCTTCTACAAAACCACCGATTGGTCCACTGCTTATCAGCGAAGTTACATTGATTCGTTGACCCTTATCAGACTGGCTCTGAATGGATCCCCCAACCTTTCCATCTTCCATCACCTGTCAGTCTTATGGAATGTGTTTGTTCAGTGGTGTCAACCTTTGCCTCAGTTCCTCATGACATTTTGATTAGCCTTGTTTCCCAGGGTGGTGCCTCCTTATCCCTCTCCGAAGAACTCTAGTCAAAACTACCAGTCAATACTATAATCTATGTTCTCCAAACAGCTTACTCTACTGTCCTTGGCTAGTGTTGTTCTGTACTGAATCATCTATCAGTCTGTGCTAGGCTTCAACGCATTTATCAGTAAGCTTTGCTTTTTAGCTGTTCTCCATTTTAAAACCCAAGTGAGTTTCCTAAGCGAGCTTTATATGTCTACTTCCACTTTGGTGGCAGTATTTTATCCCCTTACAATACTATATCGCCTTCAATCCCCCCTTATGGCCCATTGCTATATGCCCAAGATCGGCCATTTCCCAATCTATTCCTCAGAGGTGAGCCTCCAGGGTAGTCCTTTCGCTTGGGTAGCACTACTTCCCGAACTGCCGGATTCACCTGTCAGCTTTCCCATCAAGGTTATACAAGATAAGTCCTTTCGGCAGGACTGCCTAATTTGCTTTATTCAGTGTTTTAACTATAGTTCGTGCTATGGCCTGCCTCTTACATCGGTTACACTTTTTACAGGCTAACAGTAGCAAGATGACCAATATGATCCCTTGCACTATAACCAGTACATGTGACATGTGTATCCACGGATGCACTTGCACATTGAGTCCAGCATTTCCTCAGTGTCCCTTCGCAGTTTGTCTATGTCTTCCATCAGAACTATATACTTCAGTCTTTGCCTCCAAATATCCTGCTCCAGTCGAGTTTGTTCCTCATTCAGTTCAGGTATCGGTTCTCCTTGTGACCTGATGGCCTTCTCATACCCTTCTCAGATAATGTTTATCATTGTCCCATTGATGGTTTCTTCCTTTAGTTCAGAGTTTATAACGTACCCATTTAACATGTCTCGTCAAGCAGGGTAAAGCAGAAGTCAGTATTCATGATGGCGCATGAGATATCTCCTCCCTTATTTGTGAATGACATTTCAGTTGCCGTGGTGCTCACACACAATTCCTCATTTCCTTGTGGAACAGTAGTAGTTTCATAGTTTCATGTTTGGGGAGGGGTGATACTCAAGGTGCACCCGCCAATTTGGCCATATCCACAGTCACCTTTGATCATTCGTAGTGGATCTCGACATAAAACAACTTGGTTATTTTTCTAACAATCATCTATGCTGAGACTCTTAGTACTGTTGTTCTCTTTAATTACATATCTGGATAGGTCATGGTAATACATGCAAGTTTAATGTTGGAGTTGCTCGAGGTTATGTTGTATATCAATGAGTAACCATGCTCCTCCATACCCTGCACAAACTGATTCTGTCTGTATGGTTCTGCTCAATTTTCTTTCCGCTCTGCCCATCAAATAATTCTGGCGTGGTCTCGCTACATGCGGGCTACTTGTAACAATTCCCTCTCCATGCCATTACCCAGTTGTGCTCTTTCATTATCCTCATCCCAATCCAACAATCCCTGTAAGGTTCGGGTTAGGGTGTCGACCCGATCATCTATCGTGTGCAGGTCTATAGTGTTGACCGTTGCAACTCACGCCACGTATCCTGCGCCTACCATTTCTAGTATCCCACTTTTTCCCCGGTCCCGTTTTTTACCTGACCCTCTTTCCACATTAAACTTCATGGTTTTTGATTCAGGGCCTTCAAGTGCTCACGGGGTCAGGTTTTTATATAGGCTTCTAGTGTTTGACCTGCAGAAGTTGGGGATGGTTAAGTCTGTTAAATTTAGGAACACCGTAATTATTCACTGATGTACCTCGAAGTGTATCTTATTGTAGAAACATAGAAACATAGAAAATAGGTGCAGGAGTAGGCCATTCGGCCCTTCAAGCCTGCACCGCCATTCAATTAGTTCATAACTGAACATGCAACTTCAGTACCCCATTCCTGCTTTCTCGCCATACCCCTTGATCCCCTGAGTAGTAAGGACTTCATCTAACTCCCTTTTGAATATATTTAGTGAATTGGCCTCAACAACTTTCTGTGGTAGAGAATTCCACAGGTTCACCACTCTCTAGGTGAATAAGTTTCTCCTCATCTCGGTCCTAAATGGCTTACCCCTTATCCTTAGACTGTGACCCCTGGTTCTGTACTTCCCCAACATTGGGAACATTCTTCCTGCATCTAACCTGTCTAAACCCGTCAGAATTTTAAACGTTTCTATGAGGTCCCCTCTCATTCTTCTGAACTCCAGTGAATACAAGCCCAGTTGATCCAGTCTTTCTTGATAGGTCAGTCCCACCATCCCGGGAATCAGTCTGGTGAACCTTCGCTGCACTCCCTCAATAGCAAGAATGTCCTTCCTCAAGTTAGGAGACCAAAACTGTACACAATACTCCAGGTGTGGCCTCACCAAGGCCCTGTACAACTGTAGCAACACCTCCCTGCCCCTGTACTCAAATCCCCTCGCTATGAAGGCTAACATGCCATTTGCTTTCTTAACCGCCTGCTGTACCTGCATGCCAACCTTCAATGACTGATGTACCATGACACCCAGGTCTCGTTGCACCTCCCCTTTTCCTAATCTGTCACCATTCAGATAATAGTCTGTCTCTCTGTTTTTACCACCAAAGTGAATAACCTCACATTTATCCACATTATACTTCATCTGCCATGCATTTGCCCACTCACCTAACCTATCCAAGTCACTCTGCAACCTCATAGCATCCCCCTCGCAGCTCACACTGCCACCCAACTTAGTGTCATCCGCAAATTTGGAGATAGTACATTTAATCCCCTCGTCGAAATCATTAATGTACAGTGTAAACAGTGGGGCCCCAGCACAGAACCTTGCGGTACCCCACTAGTCACTGCCTGCCATTCTGAAAAGTATCCATTTACTCCTACTCTTTGCTTCCTGTCTGACAACCAGTTCTTAATCCACGTCAGCACACTACCCCCAATTTTGCACATTAATCTCTTGTGTATCCTTGGTCTGCCTTATTCCCAATCCCCCTTTTCCCTCAGCGTTCATAGTTGGACACATTAGTGGTGCTGGGGGTGTGGTGCTCGGGGCCCTGGTAGTGCTCACTGTTGCTAAAGTAGTTGGTGGGGCCGTGGTGGTGGGTCTATCTTGGGAAATGACCCTCCAACACCATTCATAGATGTCTGCACATTGGGAGGGTGGGCATATCTTCCACTCATTCTTCCCTTGCTGGGGTACTCTGGAGAATTGAGTGAAATTAGATGTGCACCTTATCTGCACACCATTCTCCCAGCTGCAGTATCTTTGTTTCCCCCCTCCTGGTTATAACACACACCGCGGTCTTATTCACACTAATTATTAGTACCATATTAGTGGCCCATCCCCAATGTTGTTTTGTTTCTGCGTTATGTTGTTTTATGCCAGTTATTCTGATGTTGAAATTTAAGTCCACCGTTGCGCCGTCCATCACCGTCGGCGTTTTTGATTCTTTATCACAACTAATGTCGCCCGAGTTCCTATAATACAGGCTTTGCTGTCCCTCAGCCTGTTGTCCTTGATATGAGGATGAGTTACCCCACGTTGTTCCCACGAGCACTAGAATACTGCAAAAAATAATATTTCCCGGTCGTCACCAGTTAGTTACTAACTGGGTCCAGTGTTTCCACATGCCAATATCCCTTATAACTACGCAGGTGCATGTGTCACTTATCAAACTCACCATCACCTGACTGCCTAGTTGGGGTATTTGGACCTTCTCTTCTTTAGTGTCGTTCTCTAAGTCCTTGATTACTTGTTGATCTCGAGTCTGTGCTTTTAAGTCATGTAACTGCTTACAGATTTTCATCACAAACCTCTGTATCCTGTCTTTATAAGGTCCTAAATCCTCGCTTCCTGTAACCAGGATTTCTGGCAGTCTCATTGCCTTGGCTCGGGCCGCTTTTAAGGTCCTATTCATTTGTTCCACCAATCCGGAAGATTCCAGATGGTATCTGTTATGTCTTGAATAAAGAATCTGACCAGATACTATAAGCTTAAAGTAATGTGTGACCGTAGTCCTTTATTACAGGTCTCCAGAGTGCCTCTCCAGCTTGTGAGACCTCCTTATGTACAGGTGCTCCCTTGGGACTGTAGGGGATGAGCCCTCTGGTGGTTAAACAAGATATTTACAGGTTTACATATATAACAACAATCCCCCCCCCCCCCCAAAGTCAATAGTGTAACTATTTACAATGTGAGCCGATCTGGGGCCTTCCTTTCCCTGGTTGATCATGTCGGTGCAATTGCTGGTTTTGGTGAGTCATTTATTGGGCCCGCGCTGGGCTGCTGCACAGCTGGCTTTGCAGGGCTGCTGGGGGTGGTGAGTCCTGCTGGGCTGCTGTAGGTGATGGGTTCTGCTTCGTGGTCAACCGCTGGGTTGCCACTTGTGTGTGTGTTGGGAGGTCGAAAAAGGTAGAGTCTATTGTGAGTTGTTCAGGATAATCTGTGAATCTGAGTTTGGTTTGGTCCAAGTGTTTTCTGCAGGTGAGTCCATTTGAAAGTTTAGCCAGAAACACCCTACTCCCGTCTTTGGCCATGACAGTGCCGGGAAGCCACTTGGGACCGTGTCCATATTTCAACACAAATACAGGATCGTTAATCTCGATTTCGCGTGACACATTTGCGCGATCATGATATGTATTCTCTTGAAGCCGCCTGCTCTCTACCTGTTCGTGTAGATCAGGGTGGACTAACGAGAGCCCTGTCTTAAGTACCCTTTTCATGAGCAGTTCAGCGGGGGGAACCCAAGTGAGCGAGTGGGGTCTTGTGCGGTAACTAAGCAGGACTCGGGATAGGCGAGTCTGCAGTGAGCCTTCAGATACCCTCTTCAAGCTCTGCTTGATAGTTTGCACTGCTCGCTCTGCCTGACCATTGGACGCTGGTTTAAACAGGGCAGATGTGACATGTTTGATCCCGTTGCGGGTCGTGAACTCTTTGAACTCGGCACTTCAAGCGTTTTAACCTGAACCCCACACGATTAAGCCGATTAAGAGCCTCCTCCAGGTTCTGTAGGTGCTTGACGGTGTTCCGACCTATAACCATGATGTCGTCCTGGAAGACCACGGTGCGTGGCATCGACTTCAGCACGCTTTCCATGTTCCTCTGGAATATCACCGCGGTCGATCGAATCCCAAATGGGCAGTTTTGTAAATGAAGAGATCTTTGTGCGTGTTGATGCAGATAAGGCCCTTCGATGATTCCTCCTGCGTCATGTAGGCCGCGGTTAAGCCCAGCTTCGTGAACGTTTTCCTCCCGTCAGCATCGCAAATAGGTCGTCTGTCTTTGGTAGCGGGTATTGCTCCTGCAGGGAGAAACGATTGATAGTTACTTTGTAATCACCACAGATTCTGATGGCGCCGTCTTCCTTGAGGACTGGAACAATCGGACTGGCCCACTCGTTGAATTCGATTGGCGAAATGATGCCCTCTCATTGCAGCCAGTCCAGCTCAATTTCTGCCCTCTCGCTCATCATATACGGTACCGCTCTCACCTTGTGATGGATAGGTCCCGCCCCCGGAATGGTGGATCTGCACTTTTGCTCCTTGGAACTTCCAGATGCTTGGTTCAAGCAGCAAGGGGAACTTGTTTAGGACCTGGGCACATGAAGTGTCATCGACGGACGAGAGCGCTCGGATGTCATCCCAGTTCCAGCGTATCTTTCCCAGCCAGCTCCTGCCGAACAGTGTGGGGTCATCGCCCAGTACCACCCAGAGTGGTAAATTGTGCACTACTCCATCGTAGAAGAACTTCACGGTAGCACTGCCGATTACGGGAATCAGTTCCTTTGTGTACGTTCTCAGTTTAGTATGAATGGGAGTCAGGACTGGCCTTGAGGCCTTGCTGCACCACAATTTATCGAAAGTCTTTTTGCTCATTATGGATGGACTCGCGCCTGTGTCCAGCTCCATTGACACCGGAAGTCCATTTAATTCAACTTTCAGCATTATCGGGGGACACTTTGTGGTAAATATGTGCACCCCATACATCTCTGCCTCCTCAGTCTGAGGCTCTGGTTTGACATGATCCATCATGGATCTGTCCTCCTCTACAATATGGTGATTTGCAGGGTTAGCAGGGTTTGCAGCTCACCTGCACATACATTGGAGGTGTCCTATTGTTCCACAGCCCTTGCAAACGTATCCTTTGAAGCGGCATGAATGGAAAGGATGATCACCTCCGCAGCGCCAACAAGGTGTTAATGGCCTTGCATTCACCACCCTTGATGGTGGACTCTGAGTCATCTGCGGACGTGCAGCTGCAGACATGTGTGACCTGCCCTGTACATTACGATTCAAAAACAACATTACTTTGTTCACAGTACTTGTAGCAGCACTCGTGTGCTAAGGGATTTGTTTGGTATTTTCACTGGTGGCGATGAACGCCTGGGCCATCGCTATGACTTTACTCAAGGTTAGGGTCTCTACAGTCAAAAGTTTGCAAAGTATTACTTCAGTGCCAAGTACAAAGAAGTCCCTGAATATGTGCTCCAAGTTTCCTTCAAATTCGCAATGTCCTGCAAGGCGCCTTAGCTCGGCGACGTAGCTCGCCACTTCCTGGCCTTCAGACCTCTTGTAGGTGTAGAACCGGTACCTCGCCATCGGGTTTAGATGCTCCAGGACCAGTGTGCACAAATTATCGTATGACTTCTCTGTGGGTTTCGCTGGAGTGAGCAGATTTTGCATGAGGCCATATGTTGGTGCCCCGCAAACGGTGAGGAGGATCGCCCTTCGTTTGGCAGTGTTCACTTCTCCTTCCAGCTCGTTGGCCACGAAGTATTGGTCGAGTCATTCCATGAAGGTTTCCCAAACATCTCCTTCTGAAAATTTCTCCAGGATGCCCATGGTTTTCTGCATTGTTGTGGTGGGGTTCGTCATCTGTATCTCGTTGCCAGTTGTCATGTCTTGAATAAAGAATCTGATCAGATACTGTGAGCTTAAAGTCATGTGTGACCGTAGTCCTTTATTACAGGTCTCCAGAGTGCCCCTCCAGCCTGTGAGGCCTCCTTATGTACAGGTGTTCCCAAGGGATTGTGGGATCCCTTGGGACTCCAGGGGATGAGCCCTCTGGTGGTTAAACATGGTATTTACAGGTTTACATATATAACAGTATCCCTAGAAAAGCACAGGCCTGTTTCATAACTAAGCAGTATGTCTTCCCCTTGTTGCTGGGTAATGGTCCAGTAAAATCTATCTGTAAGTTTTCCCAGTGTCCTTTCAGTGGGGGCTGATGTCCCAGTCTGACCTTTACTTCCCCCCCTGGATTGTATTTTGCACATGTCATGCACCTTCTACAGTGATTCTCTATATCTCTACACATTGTACATGTTTACTTCCTCAGGCCCGATGCTCCGACCTGGGATTCCTCGGCCAGTGTACCTGTCTCCGCCACCTACTTGGCTGCCTCGTCTGCCCATAATCGCACACTCTTGGGGTAGGAGGGAGGCTTCCACTAATTTCTTAGCACTTGGCCCTCCTCCTGAGGTCATGTATCCTCGTCTACTCCAGGCTATCATATAATCATGCACAACTCCAAAAGCATACCAACTGTCTGTATAGATGTTTACTCTTTTTCCTTTAGCTATCCTCAGAGCATCGGTGAGAGCCACCAATTCAGTCACTTGAGCCGATTGCCCCCCTTTTCGGCATCCTTCCCTTCTAACCTGTCCGCTGCTATCTACCATTGCTCATCCCATTCGTGATGTCCCGTTGATATAGCGCCGGGACCCATCTACGTATAAATCCACGTCTGCCTCCTCAAGCGGGGTTTCACTAGCCTGACTACTTCCCTCATCTCCTCCTGTTGGGCTACACTGATGCTCCTCTCCCTCTGTAATAATTCACCCTGCAGGGTTGTTACAGTTGTCTTTTATTATTGTTACCGTCCCGTTGGAGGGTAAGAGCATTGCTTCCCACCTAGCCTTTCGCGCATCGGATACCATTTTTAGACTTACTGTGTTGAGCAATTCTACTAAGATATGCTGGGTATGTAATTGAGTCACCACCGCGTTATAATGATTGTTATGTGGTACGTGTAGATGTGGAAGGGCCTATTCTGCTCAGGTAATCCCAGGGCTGGAACACTTGTGAGAGCTTGTTTTAACTTTGCAAATGCCGTTTCCTGATCAGGGCCCCAGTCCACTAGCTCTTGGGAGGATTTCTCCCCTTTGACCAGGTCCTGTATAGGTTGGGCCATCTCGGCATATTCAGGGATAACATTTCGGCAGTAGTTGAATAGCCCTAGTACCTGCCTGACCCCTTTCACGGTTCCTGGCCTTGACATTGTTCTAATAGCCTCCTTTCTGTCCTAGAGCATTTGTCTTTTCCCTTGTGTTATGATGTATCCTAGATATGTTACTTCACTCTTGCCATTTTTTTATAACCATTACAATTTATTTATTTTCCTTCTGGCTCGTGGGAAAACATTCACTTCCAATTAAGAAACCCAAATTAATAACGTCTGGTATTTTTAAAAATTTCATGCAGTGATGCTAAAGTTGTTTGGTGAACTAAATAAAACAGCTGTCAGTGGAAAGGGTTAACTCCTTTGCAGGTTTGTAAGAAGGCCTGATGTCATTACGTGACTTCGCGTAATTCTTTTTTTTAAAACCTTTCCCGATAAGAGAGACAACTGCTCGCAATTCATCTCGATCATTTTAAAAAGTTTTCCAAACCCAAAATTTAAATCTCCTTTACTGAAGTAGAAACTTACCCGTCATTTAAAATAACATTTTCCAAAAAACCAAACGGCAACTTTTATTTTTCCTAGCAAAAATCATTATCAACATAAAGTGTCTTTTATCTCTTTTTCCAATGTGGTGAAAGTTTCATATTCACACTTTGAAACAAGAGCGGAATTTCACCGTGGCCACAATGAAAGTCCGGTTTTCATTAGTTAATTACCCTCAATAATCCAATTAAACCAATATCCTTTTCAAAGCCCATATATAATTAACTAAACACAATATAGAGCCGACAAAATTGTTAATTTAAACTACATAGGACAATCGCAATTTTTTGTACTCCAATTAAAACATTCAATTTGTTTTTCTTTTAGCAACCGTAACTTCAAGGTTGAAGTTTTATTTTTTGTTAAACAACCCCATCCTTTGTACATTTCATGTCGGAAAAGTGGAGGAGCTAAAGCGGGCATAAGGCTGGAGTTTCCTTGTTTTTTGCATGCTTAACGCCCACTTAAAGTCCATTTTACCGCTGAAATTACGTATAACACCCATATATCGCCCATTTAGCCACAAAGTGGAAACTGACAGGCATTTTTCAGAAACTTAACACTGAGCATTACTTTCCCCATGTGCGTAACGCTGGGAAAAAGTAATACCGCCCGCCCACTTTTTTGGGGGCAGAATCATCAGAATGGACAAAATCAACGCCCATAATATCATCCAGCATTACTTTCCGCACGGAATTAACGCCGAGATTCAATAATACCGTCTGCTCACTTTTTTTTTGTCGTAGAGATCATATTTGCTGAAACTAGCAGCCATGGGATCACCCAGCATCATTTTCATCACCTCGCACACATATCACCCGCCATATCACTCGCTCAAAAAACCGCCCGGAAAAAGTGGAACTAACTGGAACTAATCACAGTGTTATGGATGTCATGTTCTAGATCACAAGTTGCATCCTTTAAAAAGCTGCTGTGCTTAAACTTTGGGGCAGTTTGGATGTACTCTGGATGTCATTGGAGTTGATGCGAACATCCGTACAAACATCTTGACCATACTGTGACAGATTGGAATTTAATAGGTGGCTTCGTCAGGACATTTGTTGTTTGTGACCAATCGGTGGAAAACAGAGAGCTACTGCAGTGGGGCCTATCCTTTCTCACCCTCTCTTGATGACCAATTACATGCTGCAGACTCGAGATGGCCGAAGGTACGCTCCACAGCATTATGTGCCCAATGTAAGATGTGCCAGATTGATGAGGAGGACCAGACGTTACACCCCCCATGGGTACAGGGAGAAGCAGTCTTACTTCGACTTGCCCGACACCACCTGCTTTCGGAGATTGCGCTTCGACAAAGAGGTTATCACTGAGATATGCCAACTCATAAGAGGAGATCTGCAGTCTGCCAGCACCATCAGTACTGCACTGTCCGTTGAGGTCAAAGTCACCACGGCAGTCGTTCTAAGTGTCGGGTTCTTTTCAGGCCTCAGTTGGCGACATTTGCGGTCTGTCTCAGCATGCAACACATGCCACATAGGTCAATAAAACCCTGTACGCATGCAAGAGGGACTTGATCAGTTTCCCTATGTCCAGGGAGTCACAGAGTGAGAGGGCTCTAGGATTCTCCAGAATTGTAAACTTCCCCAAGGTGCAGGGGGGAATAGACTGTACATATATCACGATGCGGGCACCTTTTCAGGATGCAGAGGTTTTCAGGAACCACAAGGGATTCCACTCCCTAAATGTTCAACTCGTTGTCGACCACCAGCAAATTATTATGGCAGTGAATGCTAAATTTTCGGGCAACATCCATGATGCTCACATCCTGCGTGAGAGCACTGTATCTGACTTGTTTAACAATCAGCCACAAGATCAATGCTGGATGCTTGGTGAAAAAGGATATGGTCTCGCCACCTGGCTGATAACCCCCCTGCGTGACACCCACACCGAAACCAAGAGATGATACAACAAGAGCCATAGAGCCACTTGCAATATCGTGGAGAAAACCATTGGAGTGCTAAAGCAGTGCTTTGGGTCACTCAGGAGGCGAGCTCCAATATCACCCTGAGCAGGTAGCTCAATTTGTGGTGGTGTGCTCCATGCTGCACACCTTGGCTATCAAGAGAGGACAAGAATTGTCTGATGAGTCTGACAGTCCACCTCACCAGAGAGAGGAGGAGGAGGCGAGGAGGAGGATGATGACATCGGCCCACACAATCAGGCTAATGCTGAAGCCATGGCCCTGCCCCCCTGTAGACCACATGAAAGGGCCCGTAGTGGCAAGATAGCTGCAAGAGCCTTATGTCAGGAGCTCATCAATAAGCACTTCACCTGAAAGAACATTGGTGTTATTCACAAGGCTGACACCCTGCTGGGTGTGCAGGTGATACATCAAAGGTGAGCATCACCTTGGTGACAGTTAAAATTTAACTTGATTGAAGTTAAGTGTAATGATATCCTTTGATGTTAAAGAATCATCAGCGTGTAACAGTGCAGCTATCTGAGCCACTGCGCAACAAGGTTTTATTAATTAAAAAACATTTAAACCAAAAAGTTGTCTGAAATCATCAGTACTTCTGTAAAAAACAACCCTTCCCGCCCCCCCCCCCCCACTTCTCCTCCCCACCTCTATCCCTTCCCCTTCCCCTCCTGACTCCAAGCCACCTGACCGAGGAGTTCCTCAGGCGATGCTTCATTTGGAGGGGGGTGTTGGAGACGGCCGAACCGCTGCTTGGACGGATATGGGAGAGGATCCTGGTTCTCATATCTGATTGGCAATGGGGGCGCGGCACCTTGGGGTGCAGTGCCGTGCTCTGGGCCCACTGGGAGCCCTCTGCCACCAGTGTTCCTGGCTCCCAGATCCAGGGCCTCCACCATCCCTTCCATGTTATATATTTTTTGTTGGAGAAAAACTCGGTGCCAACTATGTTCTTGGTGCTTAGTAGGCTTTTTGCTGCTGGTGAATCTCACTCGTGCCTCCCACAACAGCCAAACAAGCACACACCACAGCCATACACCCCTTTAGACCCTCTCAACTCCCTCTCTCTCTGTCTCCACTTCTGTGCACGTCATGATGTCATGATGACACTTTACCTCCTGAATCACGGGAATCAAGCTTTGCCATGCCGTTGCTAATGACGGTGATACTTTACCGCAGAAGGTCTGCGAGATTTAACACTACCGCCCATTTCATATCGCTCGTGGTAATGCCCAATTTAAAAAATGGAGACTAGGTACTATGAGAATGGACGAGAAGCTGGTGATCTGAAAACCCATTTTTACTGACCACTCCAGAAATAACGCCCATTTTTGGGTGATATGCACAAAAGTGTAAAATCTAGCCCATACAGACAATCATTTCTCTTTTACACGACCGGCTTTCAGACAATTGAAAAATTCATTAACTCCTACCTCAAATATTCCACAGTCAAGAAAACTTCCACACAAACAATTTCATTTAAAGACAGACATTCACACCAACTTTTCATTCAACACAGCTTATCTTTCTCTTTCTTGGCACAAAGGCTGAAGCTTCTGTGTCGGTTTTATTTTTCAGCAACTTATCCTTGCATGCCATTTCTTGTCTGAGTACGTCTACCCCTCTACCAGATTCCATGTACTGTTTCCAAGCCCTTGGACTCCTCTTAAGTCCGGCCCGACTAACATTACTGATTGCCTCCCGAATCTGGTTCCCCGGCAACTTAAATGTCGGTTTTAACTTGTAAGTTGTTTTTAAATTATTTTCACATTCTTATCTGCTAGCATTTATACCCGAGACTCTTCTGATCCATATATCAGAGACTCCCCTGGTCTTCACTCCATCCCACTGGCCAGTTTTTCCAAAAGAGCCTGGGGCCGGCACCCACTGCCCCTTTCGGTTGTATTCCTTCTTCTTTGTGCCACGCACGATCAATACAAATTTCTCCTTATATTATTATCATGTTACCCATCACACTTCAGGACATACATACCTATTCTACCTCGGTCTTTGTCCTTCCATGGCTCGCTATAACTTAGTTCTTTTATACAGATTACCTCCTTCCCCGTCAATGCTACAGCTCTGCAGGTGGTGCAAAAAAGAATACTCACTGCAATAGCTGTCTCATCGTTCGGATCGGAGTGTCTGAACCCTGCTCACAGCACCAAATGTTGGGGTAAAAAATGACATCTCTTCTTCAAGGTGGACTCCCCAATATAAGGAATTGACACCCGCCTGTTGATGCGACCACGGAATCACTCAGACCAAACCTCGGTTCAACCGGTCTTTATTCAAGCATGCAGGGGAAGAGTCCCAATGAAACCTTCTAAGAATAGAGTTTTCTACATCGACAGTTATACATTTTATGAGGTGTGCGACCCTCCTACAATACCATCGATTGGCTTATCAGCGAAGTTACATTAATTCATTGACCCTTATCAAACTGGCTCTGAATGGTTCTCCCAACATTTCTATCTTCCATCACCTGTCAGTCTTATGGAATGTGTTTGTTCAGTGGTGTCAAATTTGCCTCAGTTCCTCATGACATTTTGATTAGCCTTGTTTCCCAGGGTGGTGCCTCCTTATCCCTCTCCCAAGAACTCTAGTCAAAACTACCAGTCAATACTCTATGTTCCCCAAACATCTTACTCTACTGTCCTTGACAAGTGTTGTTCTGTACTGAATCTTCTATTAGTCTGTGATGGGGTTCAACGCATTTACCAACAAGCTTTGCTTTTTAGCTGTTCTCCATTTTAAAACCCATTTGTAACTGAGTTTTATAAGCAAGCTTTACATGCATATAAGCAAATGTCTACTTCCACTTTGATGACAGTATTTTATCCCCTTAAAATTCCCTTACAGTGTGTGTGTGTCTGTGTGTTTTTGTGTGTGTGTGCGTTTGAGTGTGTGTGTGTTTTTGTGTGTGTGTGTTTGAGTGTGTATGTGTAATTGTGTGTGTGTGTTTGTTTGTGTGTGTGTGTTTGGGTGTGTTTGTGTGTCTGTTTGGGTGTGTTTGGGTGTGTTTGTGTGTGTGTGGTCATGTGTTTGGATGTGTGTGTGTTTGTGTGTGTGTATGTGTTTGTGTGTGTGTTTGTGTGTGTGTGTGTTTGGGTGTGTGTGTGTGTTTGTGTGTGTGTTTGGGTGTGTGTGTTTGCGTGTGTTCGTGTGTGTGTGGTCGTGTGTTTGGATGTGTGTGTGTTTGTGTGTGTGTGTGCGCGTGTTTGGGTATGTGTGTATGTCTTTTTGTGTGTGTGTGTGTGTGTGTGTCCGTGTGTGTGTGGTTGTGTGTTTGAATGTGTGTGTGTTTGTGTGTGTGTGCGTGTGTGTGTGTGTGTGTGTGTGTGTTGAGGATTGCCAACTCTTCCTGATTGTCCAGTAGTTTCCAGGAATAGAGTATTGATCTCCTGGGCATTGCTTCCAGCAACTGGAAGAAAAATATTTTGCACTCGTGCCTGAACTGCAGTCAGGGAACTCAGTAATAATTCACTTAATTTATCGATGTAAAACCTCCAAGTAAAATTTAAAAAATAATTGAAATTATGTCAATTGAAAAACCTCTTAAGTTTAATAGAGTGTGAGTGGGTTGTGGGAGTCTGTAGTTTTGACTTTTTATATGGAATTCTAGCACTCTATGTACCCCTCACATTGCTGGGAACCCAGAATCTTTGGTTTATGTTCATTTCATTTAGTATGGGCCATGCCCTCCATTCCCTGATCCAAACGCGATTCTACTCGCCCCTGATCTTAATAGTTTGGCAACTAAGAACATAAGAATATAAGAATTAAGAACAGGAGTAGACCATTTGGCCACTCGTGGATGCTCCACCATTTAATATAATCATGGTTGATATAATTAAGGACTCAGCTGCACTTCCCTGCCCACTCCCTTTACTCCCTTGTCACTCAAAAAACTGTCGATCTCCACCTTAAATATACTCAATGACCCAGCCTCAACAGCTTTACAAGCCTAAGAGAAGAAATTCCTCCTCATCTCAGTTTTAAATGGGTGGCCCCTTACTCTGAGACCATGGACTAGAACCTACACTTTTTTTACATGCTTAATGTCCACTTAATGCCCATTTTACCGCTGAAATGATGTATAACACCCATATATCGCCCAATAAGCCACAAAATCGAAACTGACACCCATTTTTAGGAAACTTATCACCGAGCATTAGTTTTCCCAGGTGCTGAATGCCGGGAAAAAATATTACCACCCGCCCACTTTTTTTGGGCGGACTCATCAGAATGGGTGAAATCAACGCCCATAATATCACCCAGCGTTGATTTCCGCACTGATTCAATGCCGAGATTCAATATTAGTGCCCGCCCACTTTTTCTTGTCGTGGAGCATATTTACCGAAACTAAAGGCCAGCAGATCGCCCAGCATCAATTTCACAACCTCGCACACATATCACCCACAATATCGCTCGCCCAAGAAAACACCCACAAAAAGTGGAACTGTTCTGAACAAACCGCAGGGGTGTGGCTGGCATTTTTAAAATCCCACTCTTGCATGAGGAGCTGATAACGATTTGCCTGAAAGAGCGTTGATGTGAGTGACAATGCAGGGACACTGCTGTGTGTGTGTGCAGCTCAGACTTCAATGGTACCCATCATCTTTGTGCCAGTTAAAGTTTACGTTGATTGATGTTAAGTTGTATTTAACCCTTTCATGTTAAGGAATCACCAGTGTGTAACGGTGCAGCTATCTGAGATAATGCACAACAAGGTTATGTTCAATAACAAAAATGTTATACCAACATTGGGCTGAAATCATAAGTATCACAGGCAATAACATCCAACCCCCGCCCACAATCCACTTTTTCCACCATTGACATAAATCACATGTTCAACATGTCCAGCAACACAGAATACAAAGGCAAAGCAGGAGCGGGGTCCCTAGTCCCCATATATTGCAACAAATTGCATACACCCAAATGGAGATATAACACAGCCATCACCTGCGCACATGCACCTCACTTTCTTTCCCCCCTCCCTTTTTCTCCCCACCTCTATCCCTTCCCCTCCTCGGTCCACGGTGCCTGGCCGAGGAGCTCCTCAGGCGGTGCCTCATTGGGGGGGGATGAAGGCAGCTGTGGTCGTGGACGGGTACGGGAACGGGGGGTGCCGAGGGGACAACATTCTCTGATGCAGAAGCAGGATCGTGGTTTTTGCCCTCATCTGTCGTTCACAGTGGTGGTGCGGAACCTAGGGATGGAGTGCCACGCTCGGGGACCACTGGAAGGCCTGTGGCAGCAGTGTTCCTGGCTATCGCATCCGCGGAATGTATTCGGTCATGGTGCCGGAGATGGTGGCCAAGTGTCGGGATATGCCCCCCAATGCTTCGATGAGCTGGTCACCAATGTCTACAGTCCTCCTGGACAACTGTACCATCTCTCCGCTGTCATGTGGCGCTCGTGGCACAGACCTGCCACGTCCAAGGGACCTCTGCAGGGTCGGCGCCCTCCTGGGGACAAATGGGGTGCCCTGTGGCGAGGTGCTTGGACCCGGTGTAAAGTCCTGTCCCCTCAGTACAGATTCACACGAGGCATGTAGTGAAGTCAAGGTCACTCTGGACCTGCACCTTTATTTCACAGCTCTCGAATGCTGCACTTGCCTGAGACCTCTGCTTATATACCTGTCTCTTGCAAGTGCACCCCCGGTAGTAAGGTATGCTGGTGGTTACAGGTCATAACTTATTACAGTCATGTATAGCATGTTGAGATAATAATGTAAGATACATGACATCACCCTCCCCCAAGGTCATATTGTCTTTATAAGTTCAGTCTCTCAGGTGGTCTATGCTCTCGCATGGAGCATCTGAGTTGTGGTTCAGTTGTTTGCCTTGGTGTCTGTTTTTCTTTGGGTGTGGTTGCTGGTATCTCGCCTGGGCTGTCTGTTTCAATTGGTGTGATTGTTGTTGACTCGCCTGGGCTATCTGTTGGTGTTGCCCTTTCCTCAGGTTGTTCCCTCTGTCTGTCCACCAGGTGTGGTGCGAGTTCCACATTGTAGTTTGCCTCTGGTTCCGCAGTGTTGTTGGTAAATCTGCTTTTGACTTGGTCTACATGCCTCCGGCAGGTTTTGCCATTGTCCATTTGTACTACCAGTAGCCTGTTTCCTTCCTTGCCCGTTACTGTCCCTGCAAGCCATTTGGGACCCCTGCCATAGTTTAGTACAAACACTTTGTCCCCTATCTCATTCCATCTCTCCTTCGAATTTCTGTCATGGTACTCAGTCAGCTTACAGCACTTTGTCTCAACGATTTCGTGCATGCCTGGGAGGATTAATGAGAGCCTTGTTTTTAAAGTCTTTTTCATCAACAGTTGCGCGGGGGGGATCCCAGTCAGTGAGTCTGGACGAGATCTGTATGCCAACAGCATTCGCGACAGGCGACCCTGCAGCGTGGGACCTTGGATTTTAAGCATGCCTTGTTTAATGATTTGCACTGCTCTCTCCGCCTGGGTGTTGGAGGCCGGCTTGAACGGTGCCGTCTTGACGTGATTTATGCCGTGGTCAATAATAAAGTCTTGGAATTCTGCGCTGGTGAAGCACGGACCATTGTCACTGACTAATATGTCAGGGATTCCGTGTGTTGCAAACATGGTTGCGAGGCTCTCCACAGTGGTGGAGGTTGTGCTCGAGTTTAAAATGGTGCATTCGATCCACTTTGAAACTGCATCTACAACTACAAGGAACATTTTGCCCATGAATGGGCCCGCATAGTCTACGTGCACCCGCGACCACGGTTTGGTAGGCCAGGGCCAGGGGCTCAGTGGAGCCTCCCTGGGGGCATTGTTGAGTTGGGCACAAATGGTGCACCTTCGGACGCAGAGCTCCAAGTCCGCGTCAATACCAGGCCACCAGATGTGGGATCTGGCTATGGCCTTCATGAGAACGATCCCCGGGTGCTCACGGTGGAGCTCCCGGACAAATGCCTCTCTGCCTCGCAGAGGCATGACTACTCGGCTGCACCACATCAGGCAGTCTGCTTGTAGTGATAGCTCATGCATGCGCCTGAGAAAAAGGTTTTAATTCCTCGGGGCAGGCATTGCGAGCCTCTGCCCAGTCACCGGTTAGGACACGTCTTTTTACTGAGGATAACGTGGGGTCGTTGGCCGTCCAGGCTCTGATTTGGCGAGCTGTCATGGGCGAACCTGTGGACTCAAAGGCATTGATTGCCATGACTATCTCACAGTCCTGTTAGTCAGACCCTTCCGTGGTCACCAGGGGTAGCCTGCTGAGCGCGTCGGCACAGGTGCCTGGTCTGTGCCTTATTGTGTAGTCGTAGGACGCCAGCATGAGTGCCCACCGTTGAATTCGCGCTGAGGCGTTGGCGTTTATTGCCTTGCTCTCGGATAGGAGGGACGTGAGGGGCTTGTGGTCGGTTTCTAATGCGAACTTGGCCCCGAAAAGGTATTGGTGCATCTTTTTGACACCGTACACGCACGCGAGCGCCTCCTTCTCTACCATTCCGTACCCGCGCTCCGCCCGCGAAAGTGACCTAGAGGCATAAGCTATGGGTTGTAATTTGCCCGCACTATTGACATGTTGCAAAACGCATCCGACCCCATACGCTGACGCATCGCATGTGAGAACTAGCTTTTTGCCTGGTTCAAAGAAAGTCAAAACACTGTTGGAACACAGAAGGTTGCGTGCCTTGTTGAAGGCGCGTTCCTGGGCGTCCCCCCAAAACCAATTGCACCCCTTCCTGAGTAGCTCGTGGAGAGACTCCAGCAGCGTGCTTAAGTTCTGCATAAAGTTCCCAAAGTAATTAAGTAGCCCGAGAAAGGCGCGCAGTTCTGAGACATTCCGGGGCCTGGGTGCCAGGCGAATTGCTTCTGTTTTGGACTCTGTTGGGTGGATTCCATCAGCAGCAATCCTTCTGCCCAAAAATTAAACCTCGGGTGTGAGAAGCAGGCACTTGGATTTCTTGACTCATAGGCCTACCCGATCCAACCGCTTTAGTACTTCCTCCAAATTACGGAGATGGGAGTCGGTGTCCCTTCCCGTGATAAGTATGTCGTCTTGAAATACAACCGTCCCCGGGATGGACTTGAGCAGACTCTCCATGTTGCACTGGAATATGGCAGCTGCCGACCTGATGCCGAATGGGCATCGATTGTACATGAAAAGGCCTCGATGTGTGTTGATGGTGGTGACTAGCTTGGATTCTTCAGTCAATTCTTGTGTCATATATGCAGATGTGAGGTCTAATTTTGAGAAAAGTTTACCTCCAGCCAATGTGGCAAATAAGTCCTCCGCTCTGGGCAGCGGGTACTGGTCCTGGAGGGAGACTCTGTTTATGGTAGATTTGTAGTCCCCACAGATTCGTACGGATCCATCAGGCTTCATGACTGGGACGATGGGCCTTGCCCAGTCGCTAAATTCCACAGGTGATATAATGCCTTCCCGCAAAAGCTTGTCTAGTTCGTGTTCAATATTTTCCCTCATCACATAGGGTACAGCTCTGGCCTTGTGATGGACCAGTCTAGCATTCTGTGTGATGTAGATTTTGACTTTGGCCCCTTTGAAAGTGCCCACACCTGGCTAAAAGAGATGTTCAATTCGCTTTATAACTGTTGAGCAGGAGGTCCGTTCCTCTAATGACATGGCATGGACATCATCCCATTTCCAGTTTAGTTTTGCCAGCCAGCTTCTCCCCAGCAGTGCTGGGGGGTCTCTGGGGACAATCCACAGGGGAAGTCAGTTCACTGTCCCTTTGTGTGTGACAGAGAGCATGGCGCTGCCGAGGACTGGTATGATTTCTTTGGTATAGCTCCTTAGTTTGGTGTCGACCCTTGTGAGTTTTGGTCTGTCTCTTTTATGCGGCCACAGTTGTTCAAATTGTTGAGCACCCATGAGAGATTGACTCACTCCCGTATCCAGCTCCATGTTGACAGATATCCCGTTGAGTAGGACCCTCATCATTATAGGAGGAGTCCTGTCATAGGAGCAGCGGCCATTGATCATGTTGACCCGCTGTACATCGGTGTTCCGGGTGCTGTCCCCACCATTTTCTGGTCCGCTTTCCGACCCACCCGATTCGTATACCAGCCGAGCTACCGTTTCTTTGCACATGTGGGCCAATTGCCCTGTATATTCACAGTTCCTGCAAACAGCCTGCTGAAATCGACATTCCCTTGACGAGTGCCTACCCCCACACCTCCAGCACAGACTGCTTGCAAAGAATGAGCTGCGTCTGGCTGATCTCTCTTGAGCTTCTCTCAGTTTGTAGTTGATTGCTCGCATTGTGGGTTGATGAGGTGTGAACGGCCGTTCCTGTGGCCGTTGATGGCTTCTATTGCCACTGCTTGCTGTCGAGAGCCTGTTCTGCTTGTTCTGCCGGTTTTGTCTGTGTGTGGGGGTAGCAGCTTGTTTAGTGCTGTGAACTTCTTGTTCCAATATTTTGTTAGTTATCGTACTTGCATTGTAAATCAACCTCGTTTCTTCTTCCCCTACCAAGAATGTCTGTGCAACCAGTGCTGCTGCCTCTAAGGTCAGGTGCTTGGTCTCTATGAGCTTTCGAAATATGCCTGCGTGGCCTATTCCTTCAATGAAAAAGTCTCTCAGCATTTCTCTCCTCAGTTCATCGGAGAACTCACATAAACTAGCCAACCTCCGAAGTTCCACCACGAAGTCGGGTATGCTCTGGCCCACGCAGCGTCTGTAGTTGTAGAACCTGTGTCTGGCCATGTGTAGGCTGCTCGCTAGCTTCAGGTGGTCTCTTACCAGTGTGCTCAATTCTTCAAATGACTTGCTTGCTGGTTTCTCGGGTGCCAACAGATCCTTCATTAAAGCGTATGTTTTCGAGCCACAGCTGGTCAAAAGATGGGCTCTTTTCTTGTCTGCCTTATCGTCGCCTAACCAGTCTTTGGTTACAAAGCTTTGCTGGAGCCTTTCTATAAAGTCCTCCCAATTGTCTCCCGCATTGTTCTTTTCATCTGATCCGTTGTTCACCGTTCTGTGGATTATGTAATCCCGTAACCCGTCGCCACTGTAAAGTCCTGTCCCCTCTGTAAGGATTCACACGAGGCATGTAGTGAAGTCAAGGTCACTCTGGACCTGCACCTTTATTTCACAGCTCTGGAATGCTGCACTTGCCTGAGACCTGTG
The DNA here is from genome assembly GCF_044704955.1 of Pristiophorus japonicus. Lineage (NCBI taxonomy): Eukaryota > Metazoa > Chordata > Chondrichthyes > Pristiophoridae > Pristiophorus > Pristiophorus japonicus. The sequence continues at coordinate 359,124,041 of NC_091977.1, forward strand.
CTTATATACCTGTCTCTTGCAAGTGCACCCCCGGTGGTCAGGTATGCTGGTGGTTACAGATCATATCTTATTACAGTCATGTATAGCATATTGGGATACAGATATATATAATAATGTAAGATACATGACACCCGGTACCTGCAGAGTGAAGGCGGGAATGACCGGAGGACCACTAGAAGGCCTTGGGGTGGAATGGCTTCTGGAGCGTGGCGATGGAGGTTCCTCGAAGTCCGTGCTCTCATCCATGGAGAACAGACCCAGCGGATTGATGGGCAAGAATCGAACTCCTCAGCACCAGATGTAGTAGGATCGTCCACCGACTCCTGCTCCACACCCCCACCTTCTGGCTTCTGTGATCTTGCCTGGGGCCGCACTGCTGGCTGAGCTGCAAAACACAAATGAAGTTATTGGAGGAGAATGGGGTGCTCGCGTGACAAAGTGAGTCTAGCGCTACACACAGCATATGCACAACAAAAGCACCACACCTATCAAAATCATCACAGACATCACATTGCATTCCAATGATTTTCATTACTCCAGCATTATTTATATGACAATTTTAGAAATCATCTATCATATATGATTGTTCGGATATGAGTGGTTGTGGCATCTATTGACATTACATCACGCAATGTTGTAAGCTTTACTCACGTGGCATCACTTCAGGGTCTGCAGATGCGTCTGTGGTGAATGACACATGCAGTGGGTCAGGTCCATGTGAGCATCTGTCCTCCTGTTGCGCCTCTGGAGCTGGTAAAGCTGCAAGACACAATTGAGATTATTAGAGCAGAAAGCATTTTTGCGCCTCGCTGGCATATGTAGGAGGAACAGCACTATTCCCGTAAATGAGATAGAGAAACGTTACATGTTAATGCATCATATGGTGGTATCTATGGCAGTACATCTATGTGGAAATCACTGTGCCAGATAGCTGAGGAGGGTGGATCAGTCGCAGATAGACCGAATGATAAGGGAGTGAGGGTTAATGGGGTGCGGACAGAGAAGCAGACAGATGGCTAGATGGTCTGCTCTTATGTTCTTATGTTCTTATGTTGCCGACCTGAGCGTGGCAGAGAGTTGCACAGAGACTGCATGCATAACATGACATCATTCGTCTGTGATATGAGAATGAAATTATGTCACATAGCTCATACACTGCTTGACACATTACGCACGTGGCGCATGCGATGATCCGGCAACACCACGTGTGGTGACCGCTCGACTGTGGGCCCCCACTCGTGCTGCAGAACGTCCCTCCAGGTTGGTGAGGGTCTGTATTGCAGCAAGACCTCCCTGGTGCACCTCTGCTGAGCCCAGTTATGAGATATCTTTCTCTGCGAACATGAATAGAGCATGGCATAAGCTTCTTGACTAGGTTATGTCATTTATACACAACAGTTTCAAACGTTATATGCTAATAAGGGTTGTATGCTAATAGTAGCTGATGTCCAAAAGTGTCCCAGGCCAGACAGTTAGCAAAGGCAGCTCTCCCCCAGTCCATGCTGGCTCCCTGTGTAAGTGACAGCAGCCGGAGAGACTTAAAACGGGTGCCAGTTCATGGCCCTGTCCAGTTCTTAGCGGGGATGATATATGTTATATAAGTTAGAATAACAAGTTTACATTCAATCTAGGAGAATTACCATTATAATGATTATTACACTTATAATGTGCATCATTAAAATATACAGTCGTACTTACTCTTGCTGAAGCAATGAGGCTGTTCCAGCGTTTGCGGCACTGGTCGGAGCCCCTGGGCTCATGGGATGCAGACGAGACGACCTCGGAGATCTCGCCCCATAACCTGCGGTACGCCCGTGGTGCTGGTTTCCCACCATGCTCCCATCCCGGTCAATTTGGCCCAGTGGGCGTGCACCTCCACCATGAGGGCCTCGTTGGCCTCTTTGGAGAAGGAGTTGGCCCTCTTCCTTCCCCTCTCCACATCTCTCCCACTTTCATCGCTGTCAGACATATTTCTCTGTCTTTCTTTCGCTCTCTCTCTCTTTTCTCTCACCTCTCTGCCTGTGCCTTCCTCCTCTCCCTCTATCTCTCTCTCTCTCCTCTCTTGATGTCTCTCCCCCTTCTGTGCATGTGTGGATGACTGCTGACCTCCCGAAACGCGGGAAAACATGGCCAACCAAAAAAAACATGCGTACCCTCCGCCATCGCTGGACTATCGCTGGGCGATGTGTAATCGCTGGGCTATTGCTTCGCCAATTTCACATCGCTGGGCTATCGCCGAGCTGAAAATCACGATCCAAAAAATGGCCGATGTTCCAGCGATCGTGAAGGCGGCAACATCACTAAGGCTGGAACATTGTCAATATTTTGGGCCCGAGCGAACAAAGTGGAAAGTCTAGCCCCATATGTTTCGATAAGATCACCTCTAACTCCAATGAGTATAAGCCAACCTATCCTCATAAGTCAACCCCCTCATCTCCGGAATCAACGTTGTGTACCTTCTCTGAACAGCCTCCAATGCAAGTATATCTTTCCTTAAATACGGAGACCAAAACTGTATGCAGTACTCGAGGTGTGGCCTCACCAATACCCTGTGCAGCTGTAGCAGGACTTCTCTGCTTTTATACTCTATCCCCCTTGCAATAAAGGCCAACATCCCATTTGCCTTCCTGATTACTTGCTGTACCTGCATATTAAATTTTTGTGTTTCATGCACAAGGACCCCTAGGTCCCTCTGTACTGCAGCACTTTGCAATTTTTCTCGATTTAAATTATAATTTGCTTTTCTATTTTTTCTACAAAACTGGATAACCTCACATTTTCCCACATTATACTTCATCTGCCAAATTTTTGTCCATTCGCTTAGCCTGTCTACATCCTTTTGCAGATTTTTTGTGTCCTTACAATTTGCTTTCCCACCCATCTTTGTATCATTAGCAAACTTGGCTACATTACACTCAGTCCCTTCATTCAAGTCATTAATATAGGTTGTAAATAGTTGAGGCTCCAGCACCGATCCCTGTGGCACCCCACTAGTCATTGTTTGCCAACAGGAAAATTACCCGTTTATCCTGACTCTGTTTTCTGTTAGTTAGCCAATCCTCTCTCCATGCTAATATATTACCCCCAATCCCAGGGCAGCAGCATAGTGCTGAGTCCAGCGCTACACGGATGCTCCACATAGCATTAATGCACTACAATGGCCCTCCTCTTCAATTAAAGGGGAGAACCGCTGTACTCTTTGCAGGTCCTTTGGTGGACGCTATCGACTGGGCCAGTGGCCCGCCACCCAAAATGGAGTCATCATCATAGGCAGTCCCTCGAAATCAAGGGTGAGTTGCTTCCACACCAAAACGGCATGAGTTCACAAGTGTTTCAATGAAGGATCTAATATTCCAGGTCCCAAACTACATCTTGAAAGGTAGAAGATGCCTGTGTGGATTTTTTTATCGTGTGGTGGCCGTTGCACCTCAGCCAAAACACGGGCTTGACAGAGCTAGGTCTTGGTCCAGTGGCTAGGATTAACCAAGACAACTGGTGACCAGCTCTGCTGCACTGACCTAGTGTGTACACATATGACGGTGTGAGCTGCCCGTGCTGCCACTGGGCCTTCACCTCTTCTGGGTCCGAACTCACGCCTCTCCTGGGGCCCGATCATGACGCTCTCTGTAGTCTCTCCACTCTTTCGTCCCGACCTCACCACTCCTTCGCCCCGACCTCGCCACTCCTTCGCCATGACCTCGCCTCTCCTTCACCTCGACCTCACCACTCCTTCACCCCGCCCTCACCATTCCTTCACCCCGACCTCACCACTCCTTCACCCCGACCTCACCACTCCTTCGCCATGACCTCGCCTCTCCTTCACCTCGACCTCACCACTCCTTCACCCCGACCTCATCACTCCTTCACCTCGACCTCACCACTCCTTCACCCCGACCTCATCACTCCTTCGCCATGACCTCACCACTCCTTCGCCATGACCTCGCCACTCCTTCGCCCCGACCTCACCACTCCTTCACCCCGACCTCACCACTCCTTCACCCCGACCTCACCACTCCTTCGCCCCGACCTCACCACTCCTTCGCCCCGACCTCACCACTCCTTCGCCCCGACCTCGCCACTCCTTCGCCATGACCTCACCACTCCTTCGCCCCGACCTCACCACTCCTTCGCCCCGACGTCGCCACTCCTTCGCCCCGACCTCGCCACTCCTTCGCCCCGACCTCGCCACTCCTTCGCCCCGATCTCGCCACTCCTTCGCCATGACCTCACCACTCCTTCGCCATGACCTCACCACTCCTTCACCCCGACCTCACCACTCCTTCGCCATGACCTCACCACTCCTTCGCCCCGACCTCACCACTCCTTCACCCCGACCTCGCCACTCCTTCGTCCCGACCTCACCACTCCTTCACCATGACCTCGCCTCTCCTTCACCTCGACCTCGCCACTCCTTCGCCATGACCTCGCCACTCCTTCGCCCCGACCTCACCACTCCTTCGCCCCGACCTCGCCACTCCTTCGCCCCGACCTCACCACTCCTTCGCCCCGACCTCGCCACTCCTTCGCCCCGACCTCGCCACTCCTTCACCCCGACCTCGCCACTCCTTCACCCCGACCTCACCACTCCTTCGCCATGACCTCGCCACTCCTTCGCCCCGACCTCACCACTCCTTCGCCCCGACCTCGCCACTCCTTCGCCCCGACCTCACCACTCCTTCGCCCCGACCTCGCCACTCCTTCACCCCGACCTCGCCTCTCCTTCGCCCCGACCTCACCACTCCTTCGCCCCGACCTCACCACTCCTTCGCCCCGACCTCACCACTCCTTCGCCCCGACCTCACCACTCCTTCACCCCGACCTCGCCTCTCCTTCGCCCCGACCTCACCACTCCTTCGCCCCGACCTCACCACTCTTTCGCCCCGACCTCACCACTCCTTCGCCATGACCTCACCACTCCTTCGCCATGACCTCGCCACTCCTTCGCCCCGACCTCACCACTCCTTCACCCCGACCTCACCACTCCTTCGCCCCGACCTCACCACTCCTTCGCCCCGACCTCGCCACTCCTTCGCCATGACCTCACCACTCCTTCGCCCCGACCTCACCACTCCTTCACCCCGACCTCGCCACTCCTTCGCCATGACCTCACCTCTCCTTCACCTCGACCTCGCCACTCCTTCGCCCCGACCTCACCACTCCTTCGCCCCGACCTCGCCACTCCTTCGCCCCGACCTCACCACTCCTTCGCCCCGACCTCGCCACTCCTTCGCCCCGACCTCGCCACTCCTTCACCCCGACCTCACCACTCCTTCACCCCGACCTCGCCACTCCTTCGCCCCGACCTCACCACTCCTTCGCCATGACCTCACCACTCCTTCGCCCCGACCTCACCACTCCTTCGCCCCGACCTCACCACTCCTTCACCCCGACCTCACCACTCCTTCACCCCGACCTCGCCACTCCTTCGCCCCGACCTCACCACTCCTTCGCCATGACCTCACCTCTCCTTCGCCCCGACCTCGCCACTCCTTCGCCCCGACCTCACCACTCCTTCGCCATGACCTCACCACTCCTTCACCTCGACCTCGCCACTCCTTCGCCCCGACCTCACCACTCCTTCGCCCCGACCTCACCACTCCTTCGCTCTGGCCTTGCCGCTCCTTCGCCCCGACCTCGCCACTCCTTCGCCCCGACCTCACCACTCCTTCGCCATGACCTCACCACTCCTTCACCTCGACCTCGCCACTCCTTCGCCCCGACCTCACCACTCCTTCACCCCGACCTCACCACTCCTTCGCTCCGGCCTTGCCGCTCCTTCTCCCTGACCTCGCCACTCCTTCGCCATGACCTCACCACTCCTTCGCCATGACCTCACCACTCCTTCACCTCGACCTCGCCACTCCTTCGCCCCGACCTCACCACTCCTTCACCCCGACCTCACCACTCCTTCGCTCCGGCCTTGCCGCTCCTTCTCCCTGACCTCGCCACTCCTTCGCCATGACCTCACCACTCCTTCGCCCTGACCTCGCCACTCCTTCGCCCCGACCTCACCACTCCTTCACCCCGACCTCGCCACTCCTTCGCCCCGACCTCACCACTCCTTCGCCATGACCTCACCTCTCCTTCGCCCCGACCTCGCCACTCCTTCGCCCCGACCTCACCACTCCTTCGCCATGACCTCACCACTCCTTCACCTCGACCTCGCCACTCCTTCGCCCCGACCTCACCACTCCTTCGCCATGACCTCACCTCTCCTTCGCCCCGACCTCGCCACTCCTTCGCCCCGACCTCACCACTCCTTCGCCATGACCTCACCACTCCTTCACCTCGACCTCACCACTCCTTCACCCCGACCTCACCACTCCTTCGCTCTGGCCTTGCCGCTCTTTCGCCCCGACCTCACCACTCCTTCGCCATGACCTCACCACTCCTTCACCTCGACCTCGCCACTCCTTCGCCCCGACCTCACCACTCCTTCGCCCCGACCTCACCACTCCTTCGCTCTGGCCTTGCCGCTCCTTCGCTCTGGCCTTGCCACTCCTTCACCCCGACCTCACCACTCCTTCGCTCCGGCCTTGCCGCTCCTTCTCCCTGACCTCGCCACTCCTTCGCCCCGACCTCACCACTCCTTCGCCCCGACCTCACCACTCCTTCGCCATGACCTCACCACTCCTTCACCCCGACCTCGCCACTCCTTCACCCCGACCTCACCACTCCTTCGCCCCGACCTCGCCACTCCTTCACCCCGACCTCACCACTCCTTCGCCCCGACCTCGCCACTCCTTCGCCCCGACCTCACCACTCCTTCGCCCCGACCTCGCCACTCCTTCACCCCGACCTCGCCACTCCTTCACCCCGACCTCACCACTCCTTCACCCCGACCTCGCCACTCCTTCGCCCCGACCTCACCACTCCTTCGCCATGACCTCACCACTCCTTCGCCATGACCTCGCCACTCCTTCACCCCGACCTCGCCACTCCTTCACCCCGACCTCGCCACTCCTTCACCCCGACCTCACCACTCCTTCGCCCCGACCTCGCCACTCCTTCACCCCGACCTCGCCACTCCTTCACCCCGACCTCACCACTCCTTCACCCCGACCTCGCCACTCCTTCGCCCCGACCTCACCACTCCTTCGCCCCGACCTCACCACTCCTTCGCCCCGACCTCACCGCTCCTTCGCCATGACCTCACCACTCCTTCACCTCGACCTCACCACTCTTTCGCCCCGACCTCACCACTCCTTCGCCCCGACCTCACCACTCCTTCGCTCTGGCCTTGCCGCTCCTTCGCCCCGACCTCGCCACCCCTTCACCCCGACCTCACCACTCCTTCGCTCCGGCCTTGCCGCTCCTTCTCCCTGACCTCGCCACTCCTTCGCCATGACCTCGCCACTCCTTCACCTTGACCTCACCACTCCTTCGCCCCGACCTCGCCACTCCTTCGCCATGACCTCACCACTCCTTCGCCCCGACCTCACCACTCCTTCGCCCCGACCTCACCACTCCTTCGCTCCACCTTGCCGCTCCTTCACCCCGACCTCGCCACTCCTTCGCCCCGACCTCACCACTCCTTCGCTCCGGCCTTGCCGCTCTTTCTCCCTGACCTCGCCACTCCTTCGCCCCCACCTCGGCACTCCTTCGCTCCGGCCTTGCCGCTCCTTCTCCCTGACCTCGCCACTCCTTCGCCCCCACCTCACCACTCCTTCGCCCCGACCTCACCACTCCTTCGC